>NW_028092815.1:1200000-1660805 GCF_014824575.4 Sturnira hondurensis | reverse complement strand
CTGAGAGTTATTGGCTCTTGGACTTTGAGTTCTTCTTGTGCCATCTTTCGGGTTGTTCGTGCCTGTTCCATAGCAGGATCAGAGCCCTAAAATGTTCACTAGAACAGGGCAACTAAGTCGCTGGGTTGTGACGTTGTATGTGGGGGCGGGGTCAAAGAGCGACAATGGCTCTCACCGGTATTGCAGGGCAACTAAGTCGCTGGGTTGTGACGCTGTATGTGGGGGTGGGGTCAAAAAGGGACTATGGCGTCCTGTCCGCCGCCTGCCGCCACGGCCCTCACCGGTTCCGCAGTTGCTGCCATCACTGGGCCCACGCATTTCGTCCCACTGCTCGCGAGTGTGCCACCGCCGTCAGCCCTCGCCTCCTGGGGCCTGCGTGGTCTGTCTCACTGTGCGTGAATATGCACCCGCGGTCTGCCCCGCACCCCAACTGGTTCTCGTCTGACTGCGCGCCTGGGTCGGGGGCCCTGTCCTGCCCGACCCTGCTTGCTGCTGGCTCCGCCCCTCTTACCGTCCCCGTTGAACGGTTAGATGTAGTCGGACTTCCGTATAATTCAATTTTCTGTCCTTTGGTTGTGTCTTTGTTTCTCCAAACCTTTGTTTTATTCAAACTTGGTTGTGGGAGAAGGCACAGTGTTTCCACCTATGCCTCCATCTTGGCGGAAGACAATGGAAGTTCTCGTACATGTTAAATATGGGTGAACTTTGAGGCTATTGTGCTAAGTAATATAACATAACAACAAATTCTATATAATTCCACTTATACGAGGTATGTAGAATAGTCAAATTCACAAAAACAGAAAGTAGGATGGCGGTTGTGCAGGACTGCGGGGAGAGAGGAATGACTAGTTGTTTAATGGGCACAGGGCTTCACTTTGCAAGACAAAAACAGCTCTGAGGATGAATGGTGGTGATGGTAGCATAGAGATATTTACATATGTAACAGCCCTGAACTGTGCACTTAAAAATGATTAATATGAGTCATCAAGATCATGTCACAGTGGGTATAAGTTACACTTCTCTCTTCCAAGGACCATATGAGAGCAACAGCTAAAGTACAAAACAATTCACCCTGAATGACCATCTGAAAACTAGCTGAACAGAAGTCTTACAATTAAGAATCTAGAAAGGCCCTGGCTGGTGTAGCTCAGTGGATTGAGCTCGGGCCTGCGAACCAGACAATCACGGTTCGATTTCCCAGTCAGGGCACATGCCTGGGTTGCAGGCCAGTTCCCAGCAGGGGCCAGTTCCCAGCAGGGGATGCACGAGAAGCAACCATACATTGATGTTTCTCTTCCTCTCTCCTTCCCTTCTCCTCTAAAGATAAATAAATAAAATATTTTTTAAAAAAGAATCTAGAAAGGAACCCACATCAAGATTGGTAGGAAAGGCAGAGACAGGACAGGAGTCAGTCTTGAGTCCACGACGGGTAGGTGAGAATCCAGAGGGTTTCTCAGCTGAGGAAGTTCCCCTGGAGGAGTGAGGGGCCCCATCCCCAAGCCCAAATCCCTCACCTGGAGCACTGGAGCTGGGAAGAGGAGCCCACACAATATCTGGATGTGAAGATCAGTGGGGATTCCACTGCCCTAGTGAGAAAAGGTACAGCTCTTCTGAAAGATAGTGCACAGAATCTCAGTAATGGCACTCACCCTGGGCCCAAGCAGAGGGATGGCAGGTTGCAATGGACTTAAGTCATAAAGGGAGAGATTGAGTATGTGGCTGCAGAAAGAGGGCTGGGGTAACAGCAGCAAGCATCCCTGTGCTGGTTCTCAATTCCGCATCACCCATTAGGCATTATTTCTTGGGTGGAACATCACCCTCCATACATCAGCCTAAGGAGTGGCAATAGCCCCTCCCTGACAACTCGTGGAAGCCCTACCCTGCAGGGATCACTCCCATGGGAGAGGCATCTGGCAGACTCCAGCAGACTCCAGTCTCAGCCTTTGGTGAAGACTTTACTGAGGAGCTCTTGGGGAGGTTCAGGTAGGCTCAAGCAATGCCAGAATCACAAGAGAAGAGACTGAGTAGTAGTATTGGTGGGGAGGGGCATTTTCTTCTCATTCACTTGGGAAGTGTCCACTTTCTGTGCGGTGTTCTCCCCCCACATGGCTGAATATTGGTCTATTTTAGCATGATAAACTCCATTGGTCTCACACTGACTACTTTTTTAGACTCAGCCATGCCACAAAGGTCCACCAGTCCCATGCATGTGGCAGCTGACCTTGCTGTACCCTGAAACTTTCACTGAGCCACTTGAGACCCAGCACTAGCTCTGAGTTTGAATGTGTATCAGTCTGATGAATACCACTCATTCCTCCCTGGTGACTCACACAGAAACTTCCTCAAGCAACACACATTCCTACTGAGGTGCTTCCAGTGGCTAAGTCTAACAAGAAGCGGGCAGGGAGAGGCAGATATCAAGGTGCCTGTTGCCTTTTGCTGACCTGCAACCCCTAGCTCAGAAGCTTTAGAAGCTGACCTTGGTGTACAATTTGGCTTCTCCCACACTCTCCCAGGCCCAGTATAGGCAGCCACAAACTGCAAACCACTGGTTACTCCAGACAGGTAGCCCAAAGTCAGATACAGACAGCATATGATATTGACCTGTACCAGAGACCATCCCAACAGGCATTAAAAACAATACTCCAGGGGGCAGTCTACATATCACAAGACAGCATAACACAGTAGCTTCATAAGTGGCATACCCAAAGGGAGATCTAGACCATGGTAGGACTAGACCATGCTGAGACCAATTTTACTTTATGGGCTCTGCCTCTGCAAAGCAGCTCACACACTATGATCATGGACACTGCTCTTAGCCAGTCAGCCTAAGTGTCAATCCCACACATAAATCAAAACACAGCTACAACAGAAGGACTCACATAACACACATGGGATATTCCTGGAGGACCCAGCTCAGGTGATATGGGAGACTGTGCCACTGAATCCCATAAGACATTTACTATGTAAGGTCACCAAAATAAGACTGGGAATCATAGAAGATCTACCTAATACACAGAAACAAATACAGAGAAACATCCAACATGGTGAGACAAAGAAACATTATCCAATAAAAGAACAGGAGAAATCCCAAGAAAAAGAACTGAATAAAATGAAGGCCAGCAAGCTACCAGATACAGAGTTCAAATCAGTGCTCATAAGGATGCTCAAAGAACTTAAGGGAAGAATAGATGAACTCAGTGAGAACTAATATGATGAACTTAGTGAGAACTAAGGGAGACAATAAGGATAAAATAAGACATAGGAACCACTAAAAAAACAGTAAAAAAAAAGAGAAGAATGCAGTAAATAAAATGCAGAATACACTAGAAACCAAGATGGAGGCAGAGGTAAATATGGCTCACCTCCTCACACAAACACATCCCACATCAAAATTACAACTATTTTTTTAATTAATACAACTAAGTAAACAACATCATTCAGAACCACCAGAAACAAAGTTGAATAGAAATTTGACAACTATAGAATTAAAGAAACCACATCATCCAAATTGGTAGGAGAGATAGAGATATGAAGATGCAGACAGGGCTGGTCCAACATCCATATGCAGTCCATAAAAATTCTGGAGGAATATATCAAGAATAAGGGGTCCCAGACCCACATGAAGCACCTCAATCCAGAGTTCCAGTGCCAGGAAGATAAGTGCCTATAATTTCTGGCTATAAAAACCAACAGGGATTGAGTCAGTGGAAGAATCTTCTGGAGTCCCAAGAAATTCCTCTTAAGTGACCCACACATGAACTTACTCAGACACACTCACTTGAGCTCCAGCACTGGGGTAGTAGCTTGAAAGGAGTCAGTGGCATGCAGGAGGAACTGAAGTGTCTGGCATCAGGGTGAGAGCTGGGGGACAGCTTTCTCCAAAACAGAATGGTGGGCAGCAACCATTGTTCCTTTCTGAACCCTTCACACACAGAGCCACAGAGCCACAGAGCCAGCAGTCAGGAACCATATCTGAGATTCCATTAACCTGGTTTATACTGTTTTCCTTGCCCTGGTGTTTCCCTGAGGCTCTGCTCCACTTAAATTAAGGGCCCACATGAGCTGTTAACAGTGGATTTTCCATATGAATATCTGGTCATGGCTCATTCTTCACATCTTCCTAAATCTGCCAACACAAGCAACAGCTGGCCTTAGCCAACCCCCAGCCTCTATATCCCTTTCTAAGTATCCCCAGGCCTGGCACTATCACTGGCACTCAGCAGCCAGCTGAGGTTCACAGCTTGACTTTGCCTGGGAATCTCCAAGATAAGCACAAGTAGCACCCATCTCAGATTGCTTTATAGTTCATGCTGGTTGGCCCAGGGCAGAAAACAGTTGGTGGCTGACCTTGGCCTGCACTACTCAGGGATCTCAGACCCTACCTACTCAGTGGACAGCTACAAACCATGCCAAAGTACCACCACCCTGCCCTTGAGCAGCAGATACTACACAGAAGGATGAGGTTGCTGGTCAGAAGTCATAGGCAGACTTTGCAGCTGGCTAGCTGAGTAAATCCTTCCCATTGACCTGCCATCAGCAACCAAGGCTCAAGTACAACAAGAGGGTGTACTCAGCCCACATGAAGGATACATCTCAAGTACCCAGCTAGGGTGATAAGGGAAGCTGTGGCCCTCGACCCTACAGGACACCTACTATATTTGGCCATCCTACCAAGACAGGGAGTCATAGCAGCTTTACCTAATACATAAAAACAAACACAGGGAGTCTACCAAAATAAGGAGACAAAGGAACATGGCCAAATGAAAGAACAGATCAAAACTCCAGAAAAAGAACTAAATAAAATGGAATACTTTGTGCTCTAGATGTAGAGCACAAAACATTGGCTATAAGAATTCTCAGGTAACTTTTTCAGTACCTCAGGAACATAAAAAAAGATTTAGTCAGAAATGAGAGATACGATCATCTGAAATCAAGAACAATCTACAGGGAATCAACAGTAGAGTGGATGAAGCCAAGAATCAAATCAATGATTTGTAACACAAGAAAGAAAAAGAAAAAAAACAGTCAATCAGAACAAGAAGAAAAAGAAAAACAAGGATAGGGTAAGGAGCCTCTGTAACAGCTTCCAGCATACCAACATTTGCATCATGGGGCAGGGGAGGTGCAGATAAGAGAAAAAGCAAGAAACTGGAAATCTATTTCAAAAAATAATGATAGAAATCTTTCCTAATTTGGTGAAGGAAATACACATGCAGTTCCAGGAAGCACAGAGAGTCCCAAAGAAGATTGATGCAAAGAGGCCACAACAACACATATCATAATTAAAATGCCAAAGATTAAAGATACAGGTAAAATATTAAATAAAACAAGAGAAAAGCAGTTAGTTACCTACAAGGGCATCCCCATAAGGCTGTCGGATAGTTTCTTTTTAAAAAATATTTTATTTATTTATTTTTAGAGAGAGGGGAAGGGAAGGAGAAAGAGTGGGAGATAAACATCAGTGTTTGGTTGCATCTCATATATCCCCTACTGGAGACCTGGCCTGCAACTCAGGCATGTGCCCTGACTGGGAATCAAACTGGCGACCCTTTGCTTCACAAGCCCATGCTCAATCCACTGAGCTACACCAACCAGGGCTGATTCTTAAAAGAAACTTTGCAGGCTACAAGGAATTGGCAAAAAATATTCAAGGTCATGGAAAGTGTGGAACTACAGCCAAGATTACTCTACCCAGCAAAGCTATCATTTAGAAATGAAGAGCACAGGTAAGATTCTCAGGCAGAGACTGAGATCCTGCAAGAAGAGAGGAAGGACAAGATGGGAGAGGATTAAATGTAAGCCACACTAAACTCTTCCCAGCACCAATCTGGGATTACAACTAAATTGTGGAGAAATCACCTGGAACAAACAACCAAGTAACAGCAAGAGAGACACTTTATAACACTGGACACAGAAGAATCAACTTCAGCACAACCTGACTGGCAAGGAGTGTGGTGAAGCCTTGAGAAGCCTGGCTGGGCAGCCACAGGAGGCAGCCCCGGAGGGTTAATTAAACAGCTGGTTGGGTCCCCCTGAAAAGAGTAGGGCCTAAACCCTAAGCTGGGATTCCTAGCCAGATAGGAATATTTGTTTTGGCACCAGAGCCAAAAAAAAAAAAAATACACAGATAACAACCAGCAGGCAAAAGCAGCAGGGTTGCTCTTCACTTGAGATGACAGCTGGTGATGCAAAGAGTCCTTTAAAGGACAGACACACAAATTTTCACTTGCAGCTACCTACCCTGGGCTTCAGCAAAGGTGGGGCCAGAGTAGGCTAGAGATGCCAGAGGAAAGACTGGGGATAGAAGCTTTCGGGGGAGAACTGAGGGTAGTCACTGGGATGCCATTGTTGAGTCACCTCCCATACTACAGCAGCCATCCTACTCAGGAAGACCACTCCCCTGAGTGGCAGCACCCTGAGGGAGGGACTCTGTCCTGGCTCTGTGGTGCTCCAGCCTGACTGCTGAGTGCCAAGTGACTAGAATAACAACTGAAGGAGACAGCCACAGAAGGTAGATCCTAGGAAGTCATATGGGGTCAACACCTGACATCACCAGAGGTGGATCCAGAAAGAAAAACTGCACCTGCACAACAGCATACAAGATGTGGTAGGCAGAGTGACCCTCAGTCAACCAGCTGGAGGGAAGGACCCATCAAAGAAAGACCCAGCATCGATCAAAACCCAATTACATTCAGAGAGCTAACATAAATGTCATAAAGGGCATCCCAAGAGCATCAAGTTCAGGAAATCAAAAAGACTGCACCACTAAATCCTACAGGTCTCCTACCATAGAAGTTTACACCACAAAGTCAGGGAGTCAAAACAGATCAATTTGAGAAGCAGAAGCAAGAAAGAAGAGTGTCCCAAAAATGAAGGGAAAAAAAACAAATACAATGGAAAAGAGGAATCCCAAGAAAAAGTGCTAAATGCAATAGAGACAAGAAAACTATCAGATATTCAAAACAATAGTTATAAGGAAGCTCAATGAGCTCAGTGAGAATTATAAAAAATACAAGAAAACTATGAGGAATTTACTGCAAACTACATCAGCATGAAAAAGGACACAGAAACTATCAACAAGAGCCAAGAAGAAATGAAGAATATAATTTCTGAATTGAAGAACACAGGGGGAATCAAAAGCAGGCTAGCTGAAACAGAGATTCAAATCAGCAGGCTGGGGAACAAAGTAGAAAAAAACTCCCAGAAAGAGCAAGAAGAAAAAAAGACTCAAAAAGAATGAAGAGGGGTTAAGAGAACTGCTGGATGACATGAAACATAATAATATGGGTATAATAGGGATACCAGAGGAAAAGAAGAGGAGCAAATGATACAAAACTTGTCTAAAAAGTAGTGATGAAAAACATCCCTAATTTGATGAGAGAAAAAGTCACCGAAGTCCAGGAAGCACAGAGGGTCCCAATTGATTGAACCCAAAGGGGCTATCTCCAGGAAACATCATAATTAAAATGGCAAAGTTCAAAGACAAAGAAAGAATCTTGAAGACAGCAAGGGAGAAACAGGAAGTAACATGCAGGGGAGCCCCAATAAGGCTAGCAGCTCACTTATCAACAGAAACACTATAAGCCAGAAGGGAATGTCAAGAAATATTCCAAGTAATGAAAAGCAAAGACCTGTAACCAAGACTACTCTACCTAGGAAGTTCCTCAATTAAAATGGAAGGTAAAATAAAGAGTTTCCAGGACAAAAGAAGGCTGAAAGAATACACCTCCACCAAACAGCATTGCAAGATATGGTAAAGGTATTGATTTAAGAAGATGAAGAAAAAGAATGAGAGAGAGAGAGAGAGGAACACATGTACAAAGGTGGTAAAATGGCAATGAATAAGTACCTATCAATAATAACCTTAAATATATCAGGATTAAATGCTCCAATCAAAAGACATAGAGTTGCTGAATGCATAAGAAAACATTACCTGCACATATGCTTCCTACAAGAGACCCACCTCAGAACAAAAAACCTACACAGATTGAAAGTGAAGGGATAGAGAAAAAAAGTATTCCAAGCAAATGGACAGAAAGAAAAAGCTGGGGTAACAATACTTCTATCAGGCAAAATAGACTTCACACAAAGGCCATAAGAAGAGACATGGAAGGACACTTCATAGTATTCAATGGAAGAATTCATCAAGAACACATAAACACTTTAAACATATATGCACTCAACATAGGAGCATCCAAATATAGAAGGAAAATCTTGGAGGACTTCAAGGAAGATAAGAACAGCAACACAATTATACTAGGGGATTTTAACACCCCCTCTCAACGATGGATAGATCTTTCAAACAAAGTATCAAGAAGGATAATGTGGAACTGGACTTAACTGAATGTGTGTGTGTGTGTGTGTGTGTGTGTGTGTGTGTCCTTTTATCCCAAAGAAGTAAAATACACACTCTTTTCAAGTGCACATGGAACATTTTAAAAAATAGACCACATGATAGGACACAGAAAAAACCTCACAAATTCAAGAAAACTGAAGTCATATCAAGCATTTTCTTGGACTATGTGGGCTTAAACAACAACCCATCCTTAAGTAAAAAAACTAAAAATCATTCAAATTCATGGAGACTGAATAGCATGCTATTAAACAATAAATTAGTGAATAATGAGAGATCAAGGAAGAAATAAAAAAATTTCTGGAAAAAATGAAAATGAACTCAGAACAGTCCAAACCCTATTGGAAACAATGAAGGCAGTCCTGAGAGGGAAATTCATAGCAATGCAAACTTACCTGATATATATATATATATATATATATATATATATATATATATATATACACATACATACACATACATACACATACATACACATATACATACACACACATATATATATATATATATATATATTTCAGATAAAAAACCTAAATCTACATCTACAAGAACTGGAGGAATAATAATAAACAAAGCCCAGAGTGAGTAGAAGGAAGAAAATAATATTAGAGAAGAATTAAATGGCACAGAGACTAAAAGAACAATTCAAGGGATCAATAAGTCCAGGACCTGGTTCCTTGAAAAGATAAACAAAATCAACAAGCCTCATCAATAAAAAAAGAGAGAGGACCCAAATAAATTAAATCAGAAATGAAAGAGTAGAAATTACAACTGAGACCACAGAAATACAAAGGATTGTAAGAAATTACTACAAACAAGTATATGCCAAGAAATTAGAAAACCTGGGTGAAATGGCCACATTTCTGGAAAACCATAATGTTCTAAAGCTGAAACAAAAGAAGCAGAAAGCCTGAACAGACTGATAACAGCTGGTGAAATTGAAGCAGTGATCAAAAAACTCCTGGCACACAAAACTCCTTGATAGGGGTGGTTTCACAGGAGAATTTTACAAAACTTTTAGGAAGAGCTACCCCCTATCCTTCTCAGACTATTCAAAAAAACCTTTGAAAAGAGAGACTCCAAAATTCCTTTTATGAGGCCAGCATCATCCTGACACCAAAAACAGATAAAGACACAAAAAGAAAGAAAACCACAGGCCAATATCACTCGTGAACATAGACACTAAAATCCTTAACAAAATGATGGAAAACCATATCCAGCAATACATTAGAAAGATCATACACCATGACCAAGTGAGATTTATACACCATCTCAAGTGAGATGCAAGGATGGTACAATATTTACAAACCAATAAATGTAATGCAACACACAAATTAAAGGAAAGATAAAAATCACATGATCATATCAATAGATGTGGTAAACACATTTGATAAGGTACAGCACCTATTTATGATAAAAACACTCAGCAAAGAAGGAGTAGAGAGAGCACACCTCAACATCATAAAGGCCATATATGAAAAACCTATGGCCAGCATCATATTCAATAGACAAAAAATGTAAGTTTTCCCACAAAAATCAGGAACAAGACAAGGATGTCCTCTTTCACAACTTCAATTCAACTTAATATCAGAAGTCCTAGACACATCGATTAGACAAGAGAAAAAAAAGGCGTCTACATTGGAACGGAAAAAGTAAAACTGTCATTGTTTGCAGATGACATGATAGTGTATAAAGAAAACCCTGTATACTCCACCCCAAAAATTCTCAACCTAATAAGTGAATTTGGCAAAACAGCAGAAAACAAAGTCAATATACAGAAATTAAAGGCATTTTGATATATCAACAATGAAACATCAGAAAGAGAAATTAGGAGGGAAATCCCATTTGCTATAACAAAAAGAAAAATAAAGTACCTAGGAATAAATCTAACCAAGGAAGCAAAACACCTGTACTCAGAAAACCACACAACTCTGAAGAAAAAAATTATGAAAGACATATAATTTATTCATAGATTAGAAGAATTAACATCATCAAAATGTCCATACTACCCAAAGCAATTCATAGCTTCAGCAAAATTTCTATTAAAATACTAATGACAAATTTCACAAATATAGAACAAACATTTCAAAATTTTATATGGAATAATAATGACTTTGAACAGCTGCAGCAATCTTGAGAAAGAAGAACAAAGTAGGGATCATAATACCTAACATGAAAATATATTACAAGGCCACTGTAATAAAAAAAGCCTGGTACTGGCATAAAAACAGATAGATAGACCAATGGAACAGAATAGAGAGCCCAGAAATAAACCCATGTCTCTATGATCAATTAGTATTTGACAAAGGGGGCAAGAGCATAAAATGGAGTAAAAATAGCTTCTTTAACAAATGGTGTTGAGAGATCTGGACAGCTACATGCCAAAAAAAAGTGAAACTTGATCATCAATTTACACCAGAGAAAAATAAACTCCCTATGTATAAAAGACTTAAATATATGTCACAACACCATAAAAGTCCTACAGGAGAACATAGGCATGAAAATCTCAGATACTCCATGCAGCAATGTTTTCACTGATATGTCCCCTAGAGCAAGGGACATATAGAAGAGAATAAACAAATATGACTCCATTAAATTAAAAAGCTTCTGCAGGACTAAAGAAAGTAACAGCAAAGTGAAAAGGGAACCAACTGTATGGGAAAATGTGTTTGCCAATGATAACTTGGACAAGGGTTTGATCTCCAAAATATATAAAGGACTCACAGGACTCCATACAGGAAGACAGACAATCCAATTAAAAAATGGGCAAAGGACTCGAACAAACACTTCTCCAAGGAGGACATACATAGGGCCCAGAAACATATAAAAGGATGTTCAGCACCACTAGCCATCAGAGGGATGCAAATTAAAACCACAAAAAATTACCACTTCACAACAGTGAGAATAGCCATCATAATCAAATCAACAAACAAGAAGTGTTGGAGAGGTTGTGTAGAAAAGGAAACCCTAATACCCTGTTGGTGGGAATGCAGACTGGTGGAGCCACTGTGGAAAACAGTATGGAATTTCCTCAAAAAACTACAAATGGAACTGTCTTTTGACCTAGCAATTCCACTGATGGGATTATACCCTAAGAATCCTGAAATGCCAATTCAAAAAAACCTATACACCCCAATGTTCATAACAGCACGATTTACAATAGCGCTGGAAGCAACCTAAGTGCCCATCAGTAGTAAATAAGTGGATAAAAAATTATGGTACATTTACACAATGGAATACTATGCAGCAGAAAGAAAGAAGGAGCTCCTATCCTTCACAAGAGCATGAATGGAACTGGAGAGTATTATGTTAAGGGAAATAAGCCAGGTGGTGAAAACAAATACCATATGATCTCACCTGTAAATGAAACCTAATCAACAAAATGAGCACGCAAGCAAAATATAAACAGAGTCACTGAAATAAAGAACAAACTGACAGTACCCAGAAAGAAGAGGGGAATGCAATAATGGAGGTAAGAAGGGGAAGCATCATCAAGGAACATGTATATAGGATTCATGCATAAAACCAAAGTTGAGAAGGATTGAGGGTGGGAAGTGGGAATAGTTGGGGTGGTGGTCAGTGGTGGTAGGATAATGAAAACAACTGTACGTGTACAATAAAAAAAAATTAAAAAACAGAGTATTGCGGTTTGATTCCCAGTCAGGGCACATGCCTGGGTTGCAGGCCAGTTCCCAGCAGGGGACACAGGAAAGGCAACCATACATTGATATTTCCCTCCCTCTCTCCTTCCCTTCTCCTCTAAAGATAAATAAATAAAATCTTAAAACAAAACAAATACATGAAGGATGGATAAAGAGCTTCTCAGACAAGAAAAAAACTAAAGCAGTTTATCATCACCAAGCCATTATTACCTGAAATGTTAATGGGATTTATTTAAGATAAAGAAGATCAAAACTATGAACAATAAAATGGCAATAAATACTTATCTATCAACAATTGAATCTAAAAAACAAACTAAGCAATCAAGAATAACAGAGATAGAATCATTGATACAAGAGCACTTTGATGGTTTCCAGATGGGAAAGGGATATAAGGGAATGGGTGAAGAGGTGAGGGGGTTAAGAAGTACAAATAGGTACTTACAGAATAGTGCTGGGGACATAAAGTACAGTATAGGACATGGAGTAGCCAAAGAACTTATAGATATGACCCATGGACATGAACAAAGGTGTGGGAATTTCCTAAGGGAGTGTAGGTTGATGGTTGAGTGGGGCAAAGGGAGGAAAATTTGGACAACTGTAATAGTATAATCAATAAAATATAATTTGCCCATTAATGAATGAGTGGATCAAAAAACTATGGCACATTTACACATTGGAATACTAAGCAGCAGAAACAAAGAAGGAACTCCTACCCTTCATGACAGTATAAATGGAACTGGAGAGCATTATGCTAAGTGAAAAAAGCCAGGCTGTGAAAAACAAATACCATATGATCTCACCTATAAGTGAAACCTAATCAACAAACAAATAAGCAAGCAAAATATAACCAGAGACATTGAAATTTAGAACAAACTGACAGTAACCAGAGCAGAGGTGGGAGAGAGATAATGGGGGATAATAGAAGAACAGCCATCAAAGAACATGTATAAAGTACCCATGGACAATGCCAAAGGAGGGTAGAATCAAGGGTGGGAGGTGGGAATAAGTGGGGTAGGGGGCAGTGGTGGGGGGAAAATGGAGACAACAGCACTTGAACAGCAATAAAAAATAAAATAAGAATAAATGAAAATAAATAAAGTTAAAGCAAACAAAAAGAGAAAACAAACACACTAGAAGAAATTGACAGCAGGCAAGATGATATGGAGGATTAAATCTGTGTTTTGGAAGACAAGATAGAAGAAAACACCAAAGCAGAGTAGGAAAAAAAGAATGTGTAAAACATGAAAAAAGTCTGTGAAACATGTGCAACAACATGAAGCATAACAACATCTTCATAATAGAGACATCAAAGCAGAAGAAAGCCAGAAATGGATAACCAATCTGAAAAAATAAATACCCCTGATGAACATCGATGCAAAAATCCTCCACAAAACATTAGCAAACCAAATTCAGCAGTACATTAAAAAGATCATACATCATTATCAAGTGGGATTTATTTTTTGGATCCAATAATGTTTTGACATCTTAAAATCAATTAATTTGATATGCCACTTTATTAGAATAAAGGATAAAACACAAGATCATATGAATAAATGCAGTAAAAGCACTTTACAAAATTCAGCATCCATTTCCGGTAAAACTCTCAGCAAAGTGGAAATGAAAACATAACTCAGCATAATAAGGCAATAGATAATAAACCCACAGCTAATATCATACTCAATGGGGGAAAAACAAAAGCATTCCCATTGAGATTAAAGACAGAACAGGACTCTCCAGTCTCATCAAGGTTATTTAACTTAGTCTTCGAAGTTCTACCACAGCAATTAGACAAAAAGAATAAATAAAAATGTATCCAAATAGAAAAGGAAGATAAAAAACTGTCATTATTTTTAGATCCCATATTACTGTATACAGAGAGCACTAAAAATCCACCTAAAGCTACTACAGCTGATAAATGAATCAGTAAAGTATCAGTACTCAACCTGAATATTCAAAAATTGGTTACATTTTTATAAAGCAATAATAAACTATTAGAAAGAAATTTTTAAAAAATTCTATTAACAACTGTATCAAAAAATACCTAGACATAAATTTAACTAAGATATTAAAAGACCTGCACTCAAAAAAATATGACACTGTAGAAATAATTTAAGAAAAACACAAATAAATGTCAGCATACACCATGCCCATATATAGGAAAAAAAAACATTTTTGAAATGTTCGTACTACCCAAAACCATCTATAGATTCAATGTAATTCCTATCATGATAGCAATAGTGTTTTTCACACAATTAAGACAAATAATCTAAAACAAAAAGTATGAAAACACAAAAGGCCCTGCATTGTGACAGCAATCTTGAAAAAAAAAGTGGTAGGTATCACATGACCTCGTATCAAACTGTATTACAAGGCCATAATAATAAGAACAGCAGGGCACTAGCATAAAACAGACACATAGATAAATGGAACAGAATACAGAGCCCAGAAATAAATCCACACATGTATAATCAATTAATCTATGACAAGGAAGCAACAGGTTAGACAGTATACTCAATAAATGGTGCTGGGAAGATCAGACTGAGACATGCAAAAAATAATGAAATTAGACCAGCTCCTCACACCATATCCAAGAATAACATCAAAATGGATTATAGACGTAAAGATCTGAAACCATAATATTCCTAGAAGAAAACACAGGCAGTAAAATCTCTGACATAATCTTAGCAATATTTTTTCTGATATATCTCCTCACTCCAGTAAAACAAAAAATAAATAAATAAACAAGTAGAACTGCACCACTAAAAAGTTTTTTTACTGAAAAACAACCATTAACAAAACAAAAAGACAACCTATTGTACAAAAGAATATATTTCTCAATGATACATCTGATAAGGGGTTAATGTCCAAAATTGGTAAAACCTCATATATCTCAACACCACAAAAACAAAGTGAACAGAGGACCACAATAATAGACACTTCTCTGATGAGAATATATGAATGGTGAATAGACATAAGAATAGATGACCAATACCACTAATCATTGGAAAATGCACATTAATTTAGGAGACTGTTCTGCTGGTGTGGGCCCAGCTCCCGCTCAAAGACGCACAGGACCCACGCCCACTGATAGGTTCTTCTGTGGGGAATCAGGCCTGCAATATACTTAGCCTGTTTTGAGTCTTGCTTTTGCTAAAAACTCCCTCACCCAGATTTGTGGCCAACGTTTACTGTAAAGTAACTTCCTAAAATCTATGCTAAACCTTCCAAAGACAGTATAACTGGTTCAACCACTTTTCCCTTTTCATTTTCAAATATCCCTCTTCTGTGATATGATTAATGGCATTGGCTCCTTTGTTTTCTGTAAAAGGTAACCACCTAAAGCAATCTGTGCATAGTACATGAGGACCATCATGTGATGTCATGTGAAACCCAATAAAGGCTGGTCACAGCAAGGGCCACGACTTTTGCTCCCCTTGAGAGAAAAAGCCGTGCTGTCCCTTTTCCTCCACCAGACTCAGTAGCCCACGTGAATCTCTCATTTCATCCATAATGACACAGACACTGCAGGCTAGTGTCCGCATCACATTAAAACCACAGTGAGATATCATCTCTCATCTGTCACAATTCCTATCCTCAATAAATCAACAAACAAGTGCTGGTGAGGATGTGGAGGAAAGGGAATCCTTGTGCACTGTTGGTGGGAATGCAGATTGGTACAGCCACTGTGGAAAAAGAGTATGGATGTTCCTCAAAAATTTAAAAATGGAACTGCCTTATAACCCATTTTACACTTCTGAGTATATATCTGAAGAAACCCAAGACTAATTCAAAATGACATATGCACCGTATGTTTATTGCAGCATTATTACAACAGCCAAGATATGGAAGCAATGCAAGTGAATAAAAAAGTTGATGAACATATATATAACAGAATATTATTGAGCCATAAAAGAATATAAGTCTTACCATTTGTGACAACGTGGATACCTGGAGGGTATTATGTTAAGTGAAATAGGTCAAGTAAAGACAAATACCATATGATTTCACTTATGTGTGGAATCCCAAGAACAGAACAAATAAACCAACACAACAGAAACAGTCTCACAGATACAGAGAACAGACTTATAATTGTCACAGGGGAGGGGGCAGGGGGAGTCAGGTGAAAAAGGTAAAGGGATTAAGAAGTACAAATTGTTAATTGCACAATATTCATGTGAAATAAAGTACAGAGTAGGGAATATAGTTAATAAAAATGTAATAACTAAGTGTGGTGGCAGATGGGTACTAGACTTACTGAGAAGATTACTTCATAAATAATATAAATGCCTAACAACTATGCTGTACACCTGAAACTAATGTAAAAGGGAAAGTCAATCATAACTGAAAGAAACAATAAAATTATATAAAAGAATCGATGAACCAAAGAATTGAATCGATAATCTAGATTAGTCTTATAAAACCTGATACTAGTCAGAGCTTGAATACTTTTCACTTATTATCTATCTAGCCAAAACTCATTGCTATAAAATTAAGGGATACAGAATATTCAAAATAACTATTCCTGATCAGGAAAGGACACATCTCACTTACAATCACTACCCTGCAGACTTGAGTTGCCATTTCAGATTATTTCTCAGATTGGCAAATAGTGAAAATAACCTAAAATTTTGAAAAGTTTCAACAATGCTAATATTATCCATCCAATGTCCATATGTTCTTTGTCCAAGTATGTCTCAAATATGCAAAAATGTTGATTCCCCCTACCAGAAAATGGGTCCTTGAGACGAGCAAAGTGCATCATATTGAAACAACTTTCCCCTTCAACTGTGAGTTGTTTAAGGGCAGTTTAGGTCTTGGGTCCCACTAATCAGCCCAGAACACCAATTAAATTCCTCTGAGATCTCAAGTGTAACTTTGAAAAGTGATGCATGATGGCACAAGGAGCTGAGTTGGGAAACTTTGGCGTTCATCTTGTTACACGATCCAGCACCAAGTGTTTCTTAATCTTTAATAACCCAAAACTCTCTTTGGTTCTCAATGTCCCCTTTGTATGGGTTCTGTCAAGGAAAAGCCCAGCTATTGTTAATATAACAAGAATGATATGCACAGCATTGCTGTAACCTGGCAGCCAAGGAGAGTGGACTGGCACGCACATGTGTGAACAATGACGACTTCACTGTGTAGTCACTGGGGGTGGCAGATGCTGTTGAGTGAGCATGTGAACTGTGTGGCCATCATATTCAAAATGAGTGAGTAGAACAACGAATCTGCATCAAATTTTGTGTTACCCTTGAATATTCTTCCTCAGAAACTATTGTGATAACTCAGAAGTCCAGAGCTACAGGCAACCAGTGATTAGCAGCTTCATCACAACAATGTGTCTGCTCTGGTATCACATCCCATGCCCAGTTTTTTCTGCAAAACATCAAATTACCCAGGTGACTCAACCCTATACAGCCCAGATTTGGTGCCCTGTGACTTCTGGCTTTTCCTAAAACTAAAATCACCTTCGAAAGGGAAGAGATTTCAAACCATTGATGAGATTCAGGAAAATACAATGGGGCAGCTGATGGTGACTGGGAGAACTGTGTGAGGTCCCAAGGTGGCTACTTTGAAGGGGACTGAGGCATCATTGTCCTATGTACAATGTTTCTTGTATCTGGTATGTACTTCTGTGAATGTGTTTTTCATAGTACATGGCTGGATACTTTCTGGACAAACCTCATTGTGTATCAGGAAAGAAAACAAAAAACAGTCTTTCAAAAGTATAAAGACAAATTGGATTGTGACAATAAAATGACTACCTCTTTAGGAAAGTTTTTGCAGTAAAACAATCTGTTTCCTTCAAGATGTTGTGTGGTAGGCAGTTGAAGAGACATGAACAGAGTTAGGCTGATAGACCAGGTACAGAAGGTCATGGGAAGCACAAGCCCTAAATGCCTCATAGCAGGAAAAACTGTGAAACAAGGCCCTTGCCCCCAGGACAACATTTCCTCCCCCACCATGGGGCTGGGCACACGGTTCAGAACTGTTGAACTTTCACATCACGGGGTCAGATGGTCTGAGCCCTCCCCTGACCTTTCTCTCCCTAGCGTGTTGACAGTCAGGCAGTAGGCCTCCTGGGAGGAGCTACACGAGACAAAAGAGTGACCTGGAGAGACTCCCATTTGGGCCTTTCACGACCACCCCCTGAAGCCTTAACCCAAGGGGTAACATCTAAGCCTCAGCTGTGCTTCAGCTCCAGACCCAGAAAAGCAGCAAAACTGGACAAGTGACACAACAGCTGACCTCAGGACCAGCTGCATTGACTAGTGTCCTCCTGCCCTGGTGCTGAGCAATCAGTGAAGACCATGCTATGCAAGTACACACCTGGAAAGCCTATGAATAATCTGTTGAGATACTCCCCGGGACCTCCCCTAAAACCCCACCCTAAACACTCTTAAACCAGAGGAATGGGCCTGCTCTCTCCCACGGAAGCCTGCTTTCGCCTTTCCCTCCCCCTAGGCATATCACTTTTATCCATCTCTCTTCTAAGCGTTCAGGACCCTTCTTTGCATCTGTAACTTGTTTCCTGAGCCCATTTCTTCTACCAATCACTTCTTCCACTTCCATGACTTTCTAAATAAACTTCCTCTGATTGTTTGAGTCTTGACTCTGAATCCTTTCCCAGCTGGAATTCGAGTACTGAGGTCGCAGAACCAAGTTACAGTCTGGCCACATTCATGTAACACTTGGTGCTGTTTTTGCGCCACTGCCAACAGTTGAACAAAAATTACATTTATGGTTTGAGTTCTTGATTTATACTTGGATAGCTTGGTTTCACTGGGGTAATGGCACTAATGCTTCCTGTTGGGTTTTATTTTAGTTCTAACTTGCCACTGGTTAGGGAAATGTTGGTTGCAAAAGGACAAAAACTACAGGGACTGGTAAAAGGAACTGAGGAATATCAAAGAGGCTTTACAAAATTGCTAACTTTTTGGACGAGGGCTAACTGAAAATTTTGTTTTAATACCTTCTCACAGGCTTTCTTGTTACAAGTTTTGGAGTAGGCATTTTACATATTCTCTTGTCATCCTTCTAGATCTAGACTCAGAGAAGTGGGTTAATAAGAAATTTCCTACAAATCATAACTCTTTTCTTTACATAAAATTTAATATTAAATGAATGTTTTTTTAAAGTGTTGCATTTATCACTTCTCTCAGAATATTCTTGGGTGTCATATGGTGTACTGAAAACATCAACTGTCAAAATAATATAATTATTTTTCAAGGAAATCCCAAACACCCTTAGTTGACCTAGTAAATTTATACCCCCGGAAAAAAATCTGGAGAAAAAAATAGAGTTTAGTCAAAGCGTCCTCTATAGATGGAATCCTCATTTTTTATATTTGCTTATTTTAAAAACCTAATTTCTTGAAAATGAAACATCATATCAAAATGCTGCCTCTGTGCTAATTTAACAAATCATTAAGCATTCCTAAAATACCACAAGAACAGTTTGTTGGGCTGGTTGATTAGCACTCTCTAAAAGTCTTCATTTTGTTAACGTTTCATACTTCTTGTAAGTACCAGGATCCCTACATCTCAAAGGAAATTAAATGAGCATTTTATCTCTGAAGGTTTCAAAAAGTTAGGTAGAAGAAGGTGTACTATTGACTCACAGAAGGGAAGCCCAATTTGATTTTTTTTTTAAATCTGAAAAGGTTTTACAGAGTGATAACTCTGAAAGGTGTGTCTGCTTCTAAACTTGGTCGAGTTTCAAGAAAGTATATGCTTTTGAAAAATAAAGTGTTTTAAGTTAATGAGGGGATTGAAAGTAAATTTAAAGTTTTAGGTCATATATTGCCATTTTAGCTATTATTTTAAGTGAGCCTGGGAATATGTGGGTAAAAAGAAATAAAACAGCTACACCCTATTTTATCTTCTATGTACTCATACATACCTATGATCTTCTGTTAGATTATTGATAAGTTGTTCTTCAAAAATGCCCAAAGATGTTTTTTTGCCTTTATGTTGTAAAGATATTTGTAATTTTATTGCCCAGAAGTTACAAGGTAAAGATACAATTTTGACCACATTGTGTTCAATATGTAAAATATTGGAGGTGGGGTGAGTCCATTTTCAAGAAATGTACAAGTTAGGTCTCATGTATGATTTTGCAAGGTTTTTTAAAAATATTTTATTTATTTATCTTTAGAGGGGAAGGGAAGGAGAGAGGAAGAGAAACATCAATGTATGGTTGCTTCTCATGTATCCCCTGCTGGGAACTGGCCCTTGCCGGGAATTGGCCTGCAACCCAGGCATGTGCCCTGACTGGGAATCGAACCTCGATCGTCTGGTTCGCAGGCCTGAGCTCAATCCACTGAGCTACACCAGCCAGAGCTGATTTTGCAAGTTTTATATCTATTGGAACAACTACAGACAGTTGTACAAAGTATTTGAATTAATGGCTGAACTTGAACCTGTGCCTTTTAAATGTGTTTGGATTAACCTCAGCCACAAAATCTATTCTTTCGGTTATGTGGATCCAGAAAAAATTAAATATCCGCAGGGGGCATGGGCTAAGAAATCGGGTTCCCCCAAATCTGCTCTCCCATGAGCATTCCTCCCAGCTTCTTGGGGAGTCACCCCATTCTGAAGGACAGAAGGAGCTGGTTTGCTCAACTTCAGTTACAGAGACCTCAAGCCTTTCATCTGCTTCTTTGTCATTAGCATTTTAAAGTGAAAGTGCTAGATGACCTTGTAATATTTCAGCCATTTTCCCCCTGATTTCACTTTTTTTGCCAGAGTAGAATTGGTCAGAAGGTGGGGCGCTCCATTTCTTTCTGTCCAACATTCTATGAAGAAGTTAGCAACACCAACTTCCCATACACAAAAGTTTTGACACATTTGCTTAAATTTGACTGTTGAATCAACCCCACGTGACTGCTCCTTGGCAAAAGATATGTAACTGCATCACAAATCAACTTTTCTCGCTCACAGTTCCTGGCCTAGGGTCACCATAAAGATCCTACAGATGTGTGTTGGAAATTAAACATTATTTTACCAGGGTGGCCTCAATAAAATTCAGACTTTCTTTCAAATTGTGGCCCACTCTGCATTTTTTTGAGAAGTTTGCTTTGTATAAATATTTAAGAATGTCTCTTTACAAAAGAAGGCAGAGTGGCTGGGCCCAAGTCTCCTAAATCTAAGTAATGAGAATGGAGAGGCAGTGAAGGAATTTGCAAGGTGCCTAAGTAGATATTCATATACATAAAAATCTAAGACTTCCAATGTAGATAGAGTGTTTTCTTATGAAACCCACAATTTACTCTATCCCTACATTAACAGACAGACAACGACCATTATTTGGAAAAGAAAGACATCATGAGCTCACACTGAACATCAACTCATCAGCCTGTGAGATAAAGCAGAACAGCTTCTGGAAAGAAGCCTCATTGCTTCCTCTGCACACAGATGCACATCCTGGTATGGAATACTGAATGTGAGAAAACCCTAGTGATGCCGAAGAAGCCTGAGTTCATGCCAGAAGTTAGATGGTTTGAGAAAAACAAATGATTTTTTGGCATATTTTTTCTGTATAATTACTAGAAAGTACAATATTTAGAAGAGAGAAAACTATGGAGAACAAATTATAGATACACAATTTTTCTAGGATAAACATAAGTTTATAAAACTTACAAATATATTTGTTTGGGGTAAAATTATTTTAATATGGGGTTCAAATTTAATCTGCCCTCTAATTCTTTCTGTGTAGAATCAGTTTTAATCATTTTTATTTATTTGAAAAAATATAGATGTAAAGTTCTTGAAAAAATCCTCAGAATTTTCATGCTTATGTCAAAAACCCATTTGACATATTTTCTTAAAAACTTGTTTTGAACATGTGACTCTAACCTCTAAAAACTCTGAGTTATCAGAGGAGTTGGCCTGTTCAAAAAGATCATCACTCAAGTGTTAATATCACCAAAAGAACAGCTATGGTAAAGGTTTAAGATAACATAATCCCAAGATTCATGGCCACACAAACAATGCTCAAAACCACTTTTGTAATGTCCATTGAAGGGTTTCCACACACAATACCTGCAAGTTTAAATGATCTGAAAAAGATAATCTGATTCGAGCTGATTGCAGCAATGGAGCAGATCACAGACAGCAGATCTGGCCTTGCTGAAAATAGCCATCTAGTTGTTGAACGACTGAACAAAAATAAACAAATAAAAAACTTAACAGATGAGCAACTCTTTTCTCATGATTCTTTAAAACTTAAAATGCAGCAGAAAACAAATATCACCACAGAAGCCCTTGCAAAGAAACTGCCTTTGGCATCTAGTCTGGAGCGAACAATCTCCAAAGCCTCACCCAGCCCCTATTGCTCTGCCAGCAGAATGCTCCACTCTGGCTGTGTGTCCTGATTTTTCATGGACTGTACTGTGGAGCTGTTTATCAAAACAGTGTGTGTGTCTGTGTGTGTGTCTGTGTGTGTGTATACATATATATATATATATATACACACATACATACATACATTATTTTCTTTTTAAGGCTCCACTCTATTTCCCTACGAACTCCTGCAATTTTCCAATTTTCTCCCTCCTCCTGGACAGAGAGGTCACTAGTAAGAAAAAGCCTCAAAAAAAAAAAAAAGCAGAGCAGTGAAAGCAAAGAAACAATAGACAACCATGGCTTTGACATTGCCTTCCCTCAACACCCTCTTTCTGCTCCTGCTGTGACACTTGCATTCAAGAGCAGGGGCAGCTGCCACCGGATACAGGAACAATGGATTGAGGAATATGAGGCAGGGGGGAAAAAAGGAAATCAGATGAATTCTGAGCTAAAATGGCAGGGCTCTCACCTTTTCCGTTTCTGCGCATAATCTGGATGGAGGCATCCTGCAGAGCTGAAATAAAAGGGGTGTCTGAGTTGTTGTATGTTTCTGAAGGCTTCTGCATTTGCAAATGCGTTTTAGAACTATTTGCAGGGCTATACTTGCTGCCAGCCATCTCTCTCTCTCAATCTCTCCCCCCCTCCCTCTCCCTCTCCCTCTCTCTGTCCCTCCCTCTCTCCCTCTTCCCACCCCCTCCTGTTTTATGCCCTGCTATCTCCATTGCACCTCTATTAGTATGAAAACTCTTTCTGCCTGTTGAAATAAGTGCGAGTGTGTGTTCCTCAGTGTTTGAATGGAGACCCATGCCTGCATGCAGTTCTGATCTAAGGAGCCTATAGCAGCTACGACAACTACCAATTTGTCAGCAGTGGCTGAACAGCAGCTGGGACCCTCGATGCTCTAAAGGAACAAAGGTAGAAAGACATGTAAATACTTTAGCACCTGGGTCACCCAACTTGCTTGCTACCAATAAGGGCACTTTTTCCTGTTTTTAAAAATATATATTTCTGTTTACCTCTCAAATCTATGTAACATTATAGGTTATTAATGTACCCAGCAGCATAATTAGATAGTGTT
Source organism: Sturnira hondurensis (assembly GCF_014824575.4). Lineage (NCBI taxonomy): Eukaryota > Metazoa > Chordata > Mammalia > Chiroptera > Phyllostomidae > Sturnira > Sturnira hondurensis. The sequence goes on along the minus strand of NW_028092815.1, from coordinate 1,637,363 downwards.
AATGGACATACATGTTCCTTTGGCATCATTGGGAATAAAATGAAATGTGTTAACTGAAATAAAAGGAAACACTGGGCCACAAGTAAGAGTTTATGATACATTTGATCCATACTCTATTTTAATCAACTGCCACTAGAACTCATATTAATTATATGGTATAGTTCTTTGTCCATTTCAGTGGCTTTTATGAAAGAAACTAATGAATAGTGATGAAAAAGGAGAGGAAAGTATTCATCTATAGAAAAGCATATAAGAAGATTAATTCTCCTCTATAGAAAATGAATTACTTTGTTTTAAATTCAATTCTGGATTTTGGGTACCTTTCGGTGATTTGTTTTAGACTTCGTGTGTGTGCGCACACACGTGTGTGTGTGTGTGTTGTGACTGGACACGTGTGTACCAGCTCACATTGGGTACATCTGTGGTAACTTGCATTGGATGTGTTCTGCACTGACCATCGGAAACAACATAAAATATTATTTTACCTATTTTACAGAAAGCTCAAAAAATCAACCCTTTTAAAAGACAATCCTTTGCCTTTCAGTTTTCAGGGACATAAAAATATTGTTAACTTGAATGCGCAAGAAGAAAAAGGAAAATGTGAGTAACAGCTGATCTTACTTTTCACGTTGGAATTTAAAAGGGAATAACATTATCTGCGATTTTTGTTCCTCTTTTCTTATGCTTGAAAAGCTGTATTTCTCTCCTCAGCACTTCTTGTTACATTGAAATTATTCTCAAATAAGGTATGAAGACTCTCTTAAAGGTTAACATCTTTTTAGCTCTCTAAATAAGACAGCAAGTTTCACCTGCAAACCTGTCCTTAAAGCCCTGCCGCAGCCCGGGCTGAACAGCAGTATCACCTTATTTCTCGCTGTTATTTTATTCTTCTTCTGGGGACTTGCTCTTCAAAGAACAATTTCTGTTTTCTTGCTCTCTGGAAAAAATGGCTCAAATGACAATTTTACCCTCTTTAATTTCTGTGGCGACTATAGAAGCTAAGAAATTTGGAGATGACATTTAATGAGAAAACCCCATGAAGAGAGCCCAAACCCTAGATTACACGGACCAGGGTGAGAGTCTATCAGTCCTTCTTCACAGGCAAGAAAGGTGGGAGAAACCAGCATGAACGAGCGGTTCCCTCTCAAGATAAAGCCGGGGTGGAGGAGGAATCTTAAACCCCCCCACCCCCCCACCCCCCCATCAAACCCTGTCGTTAGGAAAGAGGAGAATCCTAATCGCGATGAACGGGAGAGAAGAAACGAAGCTCACTGGCTGCGGAGGTGGCTCACAGCCCTGTTGTCGCCCTGGCTGTCGCGGAGTGGGGCGCAGCCACAGCGGTGACTGCAGAGGGCGCCGCTCCCAGGGCGGCCCCTGCCCGGGGCTCTGCACCTCCCGGATGCACCAGAAAGGAGCTGGCACCGCAGTCGAGACCAGGACCCCGCTGGCGCCGACCAAGCCTCTGCATCGAGGGTCCCATTCAAAGGCAGTGAAGAAGCAGAAACAATGGCAAGCCAAAAACACTGGCAGGGCTTCTGGGATAGTTTGATTCCTCACTCACTCCAGAATTCAGATGGGTGTGGTAAGAAATAGGCACAAGCTCCTGCACGATGAAGCGGGAGCACATGCCTGCCTCTCTGTGCGTGTATTTTTAGATAAAATACCAGGGGAAGGCCGCCTGTGCACTGACGGCCAGCGTCCACCCCTCACGGAGAAGCAGACTTCCCCGCCCTGAGAGGAGCTGATGGTCAAGGGGAGCAGTTCACGGGTCTCACCAGCCAAAGGGCCGCCAGGTGGACCCTGAACCACAGTCTTCTCAGCTGCCCTCAGAAGCATCCAGCACATTCTCAGGAGGTCATGCAGCAAGGCAATTTGCTCACTGCCATTCTTCCCACAAGTGACTTACTCTACCACCCAAAAGCATGATCAGGAGAAGAAATTCTACCTGGAAAAAGACAATTCATACACCGTAGATATGAGCAAAGTATTAGGCAGGACATGTGTTATTAGTAATGTGTTCGAAATTCACAAACTTCTCCAAAACACAATGCTTATTAAAGGCAAGAGATAATGTTTTGTGTTATTTATGTGTGCTTTAAATTTGATTATTTCTTCCACTCATTCCAGTCTTCAAATATTTAAAGTAATAAATACAACAGAAAAATAATATAGCTCATTAAAGTATAACTAGAAAGCAAGAAGACAAGCCCAGCTTTGCCAACAAATTAAACATAATCTGCTATGTTCCTTTCCAAGACCAGGAATTTTCCCATTCACATAGAATATTAGAATATTTAATAAAATCCTTCTAAACTTTTCATATTAGAGTACACTTACTAAACGAATACATGGGCATATCTGTACATGTACAAAATTCTTAAGTTAATTTAAATGCGGGGGGTGGGGAATTCAAGAGATAGCAGGTCAAACAATCCCAGAAGAAAATAACTAAAGAAAACAATCCCTAACCATATACTAGCCTCTGAAATTCCACACAGCACTCAAATGAGATAGACATAATGGTGATGAATAAAATATGTTTCACAACTACAACATTCTGTGTGAAATTGCTTAAAGTGAAGAGCAAAATGCCCCCTTCATTTTCGAGGCAGAACTTGTTTCTGTCAGAATTTTTAAAATGTCACATACATGTAATCTATAGGAGTTACAAAATGAATTATTTTCAACTTTATAAATAAACATCCTGAGTTTTAATTTTTTCTTTAAGAGTAGGAAGAGTTTAAATTTTTACATTGTAAATCTCATTAGGACTGAATGCTCTTACGAGAACTGACAAAGAAAAAATAATTTATGTCAGACCAAAGGCTTCGTTCAGTCAGCGCCAAGTAGCTTTCTGCCAATAGATCTGGGCCAAAATGAATGTGGAATCTTGAGTTGAACCCTCTGTCACATTTTCCCAGTCTTTCAATTAATGACACTGCAATCAGATTGATGGAATGTAATAAGAAAAGAGCTTTGCATTTCTATACTTACTAATTCGCTGAGTAACCCCAGCAGTAAAACGTGACTTGAAAGGAAAAACCGGGAAGGAAAATGAATTTTCTGAGCATGTTGAGCAGTGACTCCTTGACCCAAAAGTAAGCACTGGAGTTTCTACCTTCCATTCAGGGCTATTAGGATACAAAGGTCAGATTGCTTTGTCAGAAGCTTATTCTTTCTTTACAAGATTCTCCATAGTGTACTTACACCACCACATATCTTATCAAATGGGCCGTTTTTTGAATTTTTGTAGCAAACATCCTTGAAATGAAAGTCACAGTATCAGCAACAGCAGCAGCCATTGCTCTCTGCTACCTAAGCCAGCTCAGCTGCCAAATTTGTGCTTTTAGTTTTCTAGGGCATTCTGCACAGAGGAAGTGAGTTTAGAAAGAATGAGCAGGGGAAAGAATAAGAATGCTAATGCGTTCAACCCTGTCCCAAATCATTGCCTTGGTTTGAGACAACAATGGAAGTCTGCATTCTCCACGCTTACCCCAGCAACAGAAGACTGGGAAAGCAAAGTGTGAATTCTTTGTGGGAAGGATGAGGCAAAGAAAGGCTGTCTGGTGATGTCCTCTGGAATCATGGCAGGTCTGGATCTGAGTGTCACTGGTGGTGGATGAGGACTTCCTGAGCTCAGAGCAGGAGCCCTGGTTGCCAGGGACTGGGGGGCGGGACATGCTGATCAAAGGGTATAAACTGCCAGGTATGAGTTAAGTTCCCAGGTTGCAATGTACAGCATGACTATAGTTAATGACACTACGTTGTTTATTGGAAATTTGCTAAAACAGTAAATGTAAGTGTTCTTACTTATACATGCATAAAAATGGTAACTATGTGAGGTAATGGATGTGTTAATTAGCTTGATTGTAGTAACCACTTCACAGTGTATACACATACCAAATCATCGGGGGAAGAGATCTAAACTTCTCCAAAAATCAATGTTATTAAAAGCAAGAGATAATGTTTTGTGTCATTTATATGTGCAATTTTTATTTGTCAATTATACCTCAGTAAAGCTGAGAGAAAAAAAAAACAGTGACTCCAGTCGTAAGAAGTAGACTCTACTAAATGAAGGTTACAATGTAATGCAAAGAGCATAGAGTTTTGTTGCCAGACAAACCAAGAGTTTGGTTTGTCAATGATATTTGACTAACTAATTGACATTTTACTAATGTCAATTGTATCATATATCAGTTAGCAATGTTAACATCTCTGGACCTTAGATTCATGTTTGTAAAACAGAAATATTGTTGCCTAATTTAAGGGCTACTATGAAGTTGAGTGAGGTAATGTCTGCAAAGCATATGGCATGTCCTAAAGTAAAACTTTCTCCTCCCAATCCTAAAATTTCCACATATAAAATAGCAATAAAAATATAAGCCTATTGTAGGATTAAATGAGACAATGTATATAGGACCCTGTATAAGCTGTTTAGCCCTACATAAGAGAAGGGCATCATCATCATCATCATCATCAAATAACAATAATATTTTTTTAAAGTTTAGCACATCACTCAGTGTAAGATAGAAAGGATTAGTCTTCTCGTTCAGAACCTCACTGGGTATGTGACTGTGTAGCTAAGTGACCAGGACTCATGCTGCTGGAGAGGGTGCCCAGTGATCACCAGGTAGTCTCCCGGGGGGTTCTCTGTTGCCACTGTTTGGGGGAATAGAAAATGAGGGTGAAATCACAAGAGGAAATCTAGCAATATGTCACAGACACCTTTATGAAGAAAGAAGTAAGGATATCACTACTCAGTGTCTCCTAAGTTTGAAACTAAAGGAGAAAGGATCTAATTATCAATTTAATAAATATTTGTATGTCAGTAAAATATTCATGAAGAGGTATATAAATAGGTGAGAGATGTAAGGAAAAAAATTCCTTCAAAGAGCTTATAGTCTAAAATAATTTCAAAGTGTTAAATGAGAAGAATACTACAGGTCTTGGACCGAAGTTTTGTGCTAATTGGTGTTAGACATCTGCAATATCAGAAGTATTTTTAAAGGACACTTTTTATTATTTTGTCATTATGACTGTTAACTAAATGAGAAACAGATGAGAGAGCTTAAAATAATTGCTACAATGTTTCAAGCTTTATGAAGACATCAAGTTCATTATCTATGTATGGTATGTATAGAAAACACTGGGAGGATTATAGAAACCAAAAAAAACCCCACAATTCTAGAGCTATGGTTAACTGAAGAGGATATCTGCTGCTCTTTAGAGAACAAAAAATAATAATTACTGCTTATATGGCACTTGTATTTGTGGCAAACAATGTGCTAAGTATATTATGTCTAATAACCACTGAACCCTCACAGCACCCCATGAGGTACATACTATTGTTATCGCTGTAGGACAGATGAAAAAACTAAAGCACAGACAGGTCTAGCTGCCTGCCCAATGAAAGAGCTAGCACAGGGAGGAGCCCATTTTCACACCCAGGAGCTGTAATGCCTGAACCCACCCTCTTGACCACTGTACTCGATTCCCTCCTATCTTTTTTCTTTTTCCAGAGATCCTCATCGATTGTGATTTTAAGTACAAAGTGAAACCGAATGGTCAACAGGCAGAGTCCATTATAAGTAAACTCTGAGAGAAAAAGAAAGAATCCACATAGTCAAGTAAAACTTACGGTCAGAAACAAAAACCAGTAGTGGGAAGCTGGTGCAAGTCTGCATTCTTTTCTCTAGTTCAGTTTCCAAGTTCAATCATTCGTGCATTCACTCAGCAAATATGCTGAGAGTATGACTCCGACAGAGGGAAGGAGCTCACCCCAACAAAGTGCCCAGGCTGGTGTAAGAGACTGCCAGCAAAACAAGCAACTAACAGTGCAGGGCGTAAGTGCTTTGTAAAACAAAAACAAAAACAAAAACAAACAAAAAAAACCCTACAGTTGAAAAGGTAGGATATCTGCTTTCCATCTGGGATAACTTTTAGGAGAGTAGGTCCACGTGATCAGCAATGTCTGGACCCAGAAATTTCTCAGAGAGGAACGGAGCTGAGTGGTATTTTCATTCGGTTCGGTGCTGACCACAATCACCCCTACATTTCCGCTGGCCTCATGGGGTCTGTAAATGAAGTGGGGCGCCCCTGCAGATGCACATCCCTGCTTCTCAAATGGCCTCCTTGAGCCTTGAGTTACAAGTGAAGAAAGGAAGGCACCTTCCTCTTCGTCTGACTTCTGTGATGTTTAACACTCAAAAAAAGTTCATGTGGTACATATTTTAATAATGTTTATTACTTTGTCTAATTATAATAGTAACACATTTACTACCAAAATTTTAGGAAAAAATCTAAAGATGACAATTAAAATTATTCATAATAATAAACAAATGTCACCATTTTTTATATTTCAATGTATATTCCTCCAATCACTTACACATTTGGGTGTTTCTATATCAATATATGTATGTACTTTTACAATTGGAACATTTGGACCATAATGCATAATGCAAAATTTTGTATTCTACCTTGTTGGTTCAACATCATATCAGGAAAATTTGGAGTGTTTAAATACTTTAAAAATATTTTAAAAGATTATATAATATTCTATAGAATATATGTTATTTAACTATTTCCCCAATATTGGTCATGAGCATGTATTTAGGATTTATAGCATATAACTTTGAAATAGACATACTTTTACATATCTCTCTGACCACTTAGCTTAGTACAGATTAGGAGTAGGATTATTGCAGGGATGTCAAACTCATTTTCAACCGGAGGCGGCATCAGCCTCATAGTTGCCTTCAAGGGGCAAAATGTAATCTTAGGACTGTATAAATGTTACCATTCCTTAGCAGTTAAGTGAGAGCTTGGTGCTGCCACCGGGTAGAAACAAGGACGGATAAAACAATGTGGAGGGCTGGATTCGGCCCACTGGCCTTGTGTTTGCCACCTGTGGGTTATTGGATCAAAGTGTTTTCATTTCTTTTGTGTTTTGCTAAATTGCTTTCTAGAAAGGTTTTCTAATTTATATTTCAGCTGTTAGAGAAAAGTCTCATTTCTCTGCAATCTTGCTGGCCTGGAGTTTTGTTTTATTTCTTTTAGTATATACTACTTAATTATCACTGCTGTTTATTTTGTATTTAATTTCAGTAAGATTGATTGAACAAAAACTCATTAACAATTTATTCTCTTCCTTTCATTAATTACCTCTTTGGGTCTTGTTCCATTTTTCTCGACTGTGTCTCTACAGTTTTTCTTACTGATTTATAAGATGCATACAAACAGATGCGTATCTTATACATACACATATAATCAATCACTTTGTCAACCACTAAATATCTGTTTTCTAAATTATTATTTTTTAGTTTACATAAATGTTGTGTTCTATAAATACAAAGGTATGTACATTTTCTTTTTGATATTATCACATTTTCATATTTTGAAGTATTTTTCACTCAAAATTAAATATTTGCATATATTATCTTCAAGTTATTTTATGTGATCAATGGTTCTATGCAATCTACCTGAAATTTATTTTGGTGCATTTTGTGAAATAAAGATAAAACTTGAGGGTTTTTTTTTCTGTTCAGTTGACAATATACCTAACATCCATCTGTATTTTTAAATTTTTTTAATCCTCGCCCCATGATATGTTTATTGATTTTAGGGAGAGAGAAACAGAGAGAGAGAGATTGAGAGATCAATGTTAGAGAGAAACAGTGATCGGTTGACCTTTGTATGCAACCTGACCAGGGATCAAACCTGCGATTGTTTAGGTTTATGGGACAATGCTTCAACCAACTGAGGAGCCACCTGGCCAGAGCCATCTGTATTTCAAATGTGATGACGTATATATATCAATGGGTTTCTAGCACACCTATTCCATTCAGAAGTTTGTATTTAAAATCTTTTAGTAAATGAAACTATAAAATCATTTCTCTGTTTCCTCTTCTCCAAGACTAAACAACATATGCTATCAGAATGAGAGACAGCAATATCCTATTATTAAGCACTGGAACAAGGTGTGTTGCTGATTTGGGGTGTAATAAAACAGCTGATAAAACTAGCTGGTCTTGACTTTCCAGTCAAGATGGCAGCTCAGGCAAACATAGTAGAATCCTCCATGACCACATCAATACTACAACTAAACCACAGAACAACCATCGTTCAGAACCACCTGAAATGTAGCTGAACCAAAGTCCTGCAACTAAGAATACAATGAAGGTAGGAGGGGTATAGACTCTAGTCCCACACGCATGAGGCAGATAAAAGTCATGAGAGTTATCTCTGCTGCAGAGGTTCCCACTAAGGAGTGAGGAGTCCCAGCCACATACCAGGTCCCTTAGCCCAGGGTTCTAGTGCCGGGAAGAGAAGCCCCCACAAATTCTGGCTGTACAAACCAGCAGGGATTGTGGCTGAGTGAGACGGAAGGCTTCTGAAGTCACAGGGAGTTCCTCTTGAAGGGCCCACACATGGATTTACCCACACATGGATTTACATGGATTTTCTGAGTCCTTCCTCCACAGAGTCGGCAAGCAGGTGCCATATCTAAAACTCCAGCAACCTGGCTCACACTGTTTGCTCCACCCTGGTGATGCCCTGAAACCCCACCCCACCCAACTTGACAGCCCATCTGAGCTGTTTCCAGTTCCTTTTTCATAAAAACTTCCTCTCTTGACTCCTGCTTTGGACTTCCCTAAAATCTCACAAACAAGCAGCATCTGACCTCACAATAAGGTCTTGTTCTCTGTACCTCACAATAAGTTCATCACCACCAGACCAATATTACATGAAATGTTAAAGGGTCTTCTTTAAGAAGAACAAAAAAAGATAAAAAATGTGAGAAATAAAATGGCAATTAATATATATCAACAATTATTTTAAATGCAAGTAGTTTAAATGCTCCAATCAAAAGACATTCAGTAACTAAATGGATAACAAAATAAGGCTCTTACATATGCTGTCTGCAAAAGACTTCAGATTGAAAGACACACACACAGACTGAAAGCAAAGGGGTGAAAAATATTTTGTGAAAAATATTTTATGAAAATGGAAACAAACAACTAAAAGAGCTAGGGTAGCAATACTCATACTAGGCAAAATAGACTTTAAACAAATGCTATAACAAGAAACAAAAAGACCCAGCAACCATGCTTCTGGGTATTTATTTAAAAAAAAAAACCACTTCAAAACACCAAATCAAAAAGACATATACATTCCTATGTTTAACTGCAGAGTTTTATATAGGAAGCAACCCAAGTGTTCATCAACAGGTGAAGAGATAAAGAAATGGTACATATATACAATGGAACAACATTCGGCCATAAAGAATGAATTCTTGCCATCTGCAACAATGTGGATGCACCAAAAGGTATTAAGCTAAGTGAAATAAGTCAAAGAAAGACAGATGCCATAAGGTTTCACTCATGTGTAAAACGTAAAAACAATGAACAAGCAGAACAGAAATAGCCTCATAGGTACACAGAGCATTTTGAGGGTTGCCAGAGGGGAGGGGATTTGAGAGGATGTGTAAAAATGGTGAAGGAATTTGGAAGTACGAATTGGTAGTTACATAATAGTCATGGGGAGGTAAAGTACAGCATAGGGAATATAGTCAATAATCTCAAAACAACTATATGTGATGTCATATGGATACCAAATTTATTGGTGCAATCACTTCGTAGCTCATAATATGTAATACAGGGTTGTACACCTGTAGCTAATACAGCATTGTATGCCAAATATTAGTTTAAAAATTAAAAATAAATATGTTTAAAAACTAACTGGGTCTTGGGTTTGGCCTTAATAGCTAAAAGGCAAACATTAAATTCAGAGGTGTTGAAATTAAGGCACACAATTTCACTTTATGGCAACAGTGGAAGGCAGAAGTCAAAAGGGTTAATCAAACAAAATTCTTTGGAAGAAATTGATACTCCAGGTGCAGACAAGAACCCTTACAAATTAATGTTTGAAGAGATCAAACCAAGCTTGAGTTCATCCTAAAAGAACCAGATGAAGATGAAAGCTAAAGTATCTCAGATAAGAAGATAGGATATGGGGGTGTGAACAGAGGGATGCTGGGCTCACCTACTGGGACAACACATAGGCAATTCTTGAACAGAGTGGGTCAAGGCCAATGAGCACATAATTCACTTGGGCATCTGGTTTACAGACCTTACCTATAGATTATATTTCCCCAAACAAATAAGTAATGAATTTATTATATAGAGAACTGACTTGGATCACTTAAATTTCTCTTTTTTATTATTGGTACAAAGATAGATTTTGACTGAAATAAACGTAAGGGGATACTGCCTCAATTCACCTTCTCCCTGTACATTGCAGAAGCAATTAAAGTGAAAGGATGAAAACTGAAGTAGCTTATTTACCAGAAGTCTGCTAGTAGTGGAAATGTAAGATTTTCCACTTGGACAAAACAGATTAATTTACTGATTTGGGGCTGTCAAATTTGTCCACTCCCCTTTCCAAGGTATAAGGACGAAAAGGCTGTTGCATAGTAATAGAAAAAAACTTGTCAGCTTTCAACTGCAGATTTGATGGGCAATTTGCATGGCACACAGTTAACTAGTTCTACAATGCCTCCACATTGAATGGTCCATATGGGGCATTTCTTGGATTGTATCTAAAGAGTAATGTGCAGTGGCTTGAATCTGTAGGTAAGTAAGCTAATGAAAATTAGTGTCCTCTTATGCTAATAACTAGCTGTGTAATCTTGAAAAGTTTCCTAACCTCTTCAAGCCTCAGTGCCATCACTTGTAAGATGGGCATAATAATTATATTCACTTCATGAGGATGTAGCATTAAATAAGAAACACATATGAACTGTACAGTGTGAGGCACAAGTAGGCTTACAGTTGTGAATCCACAAAACACAGCTTATTCTGTATGATTTTACATTAATTACTGTATTAATTTCCATACAAACCGTAAACCTGTTTGTCCCCTACCTCGTATATATGTATCAAATGTGGAAGTAGCATCCAAATACATATTAGAGAATGCAAGCTTTTATGACCCGATCAAACACCAGCTCTATTACCCATTTGCTCTGATATAGCCTTCTGTCTCTCCTCTATCAAATGGGCACATGAAAGCAGAGATGTTAACTCCATAGAGCTGTTACAAAGATTAATTGAAATGATATCCTGAAATCCCCAGGTCAAAAGTCACTAAGAAACTGAAAACATAAAATAAAAGAAATTTATTTCCATTTGGAAATATTCTAAATGTAAATTTGATTTTCTGAGCTTATTTTCTCATCCCTAATAGAAAATACATGCTGCAATAAAATAAATTCCTGTGACAATGCTAGAGGCATGCAGCATGTAATCACAGACAAGGCAACGCCTCTGAAACAGCTGGGATGACATTTTCAAGGGCCTACTGAGTTCACTCAGAGGGCACAGGGATATCTTTTCTCTAGTCTGTGACAGCAAGCATTCTCTCTCAACTACTTTCTTGGATATCCTATGGGTAATTTCAGAGTCAGCAGACAGAAGACCTCCCTGCCCATGCTAAGATACCCAAGGAGAGGCTAGGTGTCCTAATGTGTAAGAATATGCATATCTAACCTCCTCATGCTTTAATTTAAAATTTATTCATCCAATCATCATTTATTTTTGTACATAGGCTAGAGTCTTAGTATATAGTGGTGAACAAAGCAAATTAGGTTCCTGACTCATGTAGCTTACATTCCAGTGGGAGAGTAAAACACTAATCTGGTGACCAAATGGACACATTATGTAATCACTAATCAGGATTGTTGAACCACGGTGAAGAAGAGAAAAAGAGTACATGCATCTACAGGAGAGATATCCTCAAGGAAGTGGGACTTCAGCTCACATCAAGCATGACATATAAAAAGCAACATTACCTTTGAGTTATAAAATATTGTGAATGTGGCTCAAAGAAAGCTGTCCACAAGTTGCAGAAATTATTCATATTGCCCACCAGAAGTCTTGTAACTATTGGAGAGCACCATGCTTGACAATGCAAGAATCCTGACTTTCTAAACTTATCAGCCCTTCTTTGAAGGAATAAAAGGGAAGGCAAATGCCAGTCTAGTTCCTCACCATGAGGAAGGAGAGGCAACATGGGCAACCACAGATGGGGTGCGAATGAGCAGAATAAAGCTATGTCAGTATAACTGACAGAAGCCTTGGTGGCTGTGGAAGTGTAAAAACTATAGATTATAAGGTAGATGGGATGGTCCTTACAACCTGGATAGCTGCAGCCTCTGGGGAAAAAGGATATCCTATACAGTCTTCAAAAAACCTATAAAAATCCTACACAGTCTGCAGAAAGTTAATATGTTTCTCCCTAACTCTCTTATTTCTATCAATTTAATTCCAGTGCATTCCCCAAAAGTCAATTCAAGACACAGAGACTTAAAATGGCAGCTGAGTCGGTAGAAGTTACACTCACCTTTTTCTAGGACCAAACCGGAATTAATTACAAGTAAAATATAGAAAAATGAACCTGAATAACCAACTGAAGACTAGCTGAACAGAAGTCTTACAATGAAGGATTTATAGGAGAAGCCACATCTAGAATGGTAGAAACACCAAATGCAGAAAGGACTTGCCCCACACCCATGGAGAGTGGCTGAGAATCTGGAGGAATGCCTCAGTTGCAAAGGTTCTCCCTTAGAAGTGAGGAGCCCACATAACATCTGGCTGTGAAAATCAGTGAGAATTCTGCCTGATCTCTGGAGAAACCCAGATGCCCTTTTAAAGGAGGAACAGTGAAAAAAATCTCATTTCCAGACTCTCACCCTGGGCTCCAGCAAGGGAGCATGGCTTGAACAGATTAGAGTCACGCTAGGGGAAACTTGGTTGTGTGGTTCTGGAGAGAGAACTGAAGGTACAGCTGACAGGGTCTCTGTGCTGAGTCCCTCTTCCACACTACAGATGTCACCTTTTGTGGGTCAAACATTCACCTTCATATGGCATCAGTCTGTGGGAAAGCAAATGTGAGAAAGCAATTGCCCCACATTTCCTATTCCACTTTGCCCCATCATGTACAGGTCATGCCCTGTGGAGGAGCCAGCTACTGGGCCTGGGCTGTAGAGGTTCAGTGGACTCTAAGTTGTCAAAGACTGAGCTTTGTGGTTCTGAGATGTATTCCTCACATCTTCCCAACACCTCCTCAAAAGAGACTACTAGTCCTGACTTTCAGCAAACCAGTCCCACTCAAGCTCACATTCTCCAGGACTGGGCAGAATCCAGGACAGACTGCGTTGTGTGGCTCTAGGATGGGGTTGTTTTTCCTCACATTCCCGAACAGTGCAGAGCCTTTCCTCCACACAACCAAATCTTAGTCTCTTTAGGCCTAATAAATTCTGCTGGTCTTCCCTTGGTGATTCCCTGAGACCCAGCCTTTCTCCGAGCACCTGGCTGGTGGCAGTTGTCCAAAAAGACCCTTGGACTTTTCCTGAGTGGCTTCAGATCCATCAATGACACCAAGTTTGAACTTATATCAATCTGGTAAACATCATACACCTCTACCTGGTGACTCACTGAGAGCAGCGAACAGGTGGGGGTATATCGAGATGGATCTCAAGTGCCTTGGGCCTTTTGCTGACCTGCCCTCAGTACACAGCTTGGCCATTTCCATGCACACCCAAGCCTGGAAGACTACTAACTGTGCATTCCTTTGTAGTTCCAAATAGGTTGCTCAGGGCCAGACAAAGGTAGCATTTGTCATTGACTCGGACCAAAGTCTTTCCCAAAATGTCCCAGAACCAGCACACCCTGTGGTGGACTTCAGAGAAAATCAGAGCAGGACCCAATTGGCTCTACAACCAGCACATTTAAAAGAAGATCTTGGCTGTCACAAGACCCTGATGAGATGAATTCCACTTCCTGTGGTCAGTACCCACACAGTAGCTCATGGACTGTGGTCAAGTCAATCCTCAAAGTCAGTGAGCATGAGAGTTGACTTCATTCATGGATGGGCCAACAGCAATCAAGAATCAAGTGCAAGAGAAGGGTCCACATAACTCACACAAGGGATACTCCTGGAGCACCCAGCTCAAGTGATCATGGAGACTCTGCCACCGAGTCCCACAGGATGCCTACTACATAAGACTAACCTACCAAGACTAGGAGACATAGCAGATCCACAAAATGCATAGAAGCAAACACAGAGAAGCAACAAAAATGGGGAGACAAAGAAATATGCCTCAAATTTAAAAAAAAATTTAAATATCCCGAAAAAGAATTATATAAAATGGAGGCAAGCGATCTAGCAGCTGTAGTGTCAAAATAATGATTATATCAATATACATAATTTTCAAGTGCACATGGGACATTTTCCAGGACAGACCACATGTTAGGAAACAAAGCAAGTCTCCATAAATTTAAGAAGACTGAAATCATATCAAGCATCTTCTCTGATCACAGTGGTATAAAACTAGAAAACAACTAAATGAAAAAAAAAAAAACCCAACCCTGAACAACATACAAACATATGGAGGCTAAATAACATAGTACTAAACGATGAATGAAGTGAAAGAAAAAAATCAAAACATACCTTGAGACAAATAAAAATAAAAACACAGCAATCCACAATCTATGGGACACAGCAAAATAAGTTTTAAGAGAGAAAGTCATAGCATTACAAGTCTATTTCAAGAAAGAATTAAAAAATTCAAATAAACAATCTAACCTTACATGTAAAAGAACTAGAAAAAGAACAACAACAACAAAAAAAGCCCAAAGTGAGCAGAAGCAAGGAAGTAATAAATTTCAAAGCAGAAATAAATGAAATATAGTGTTTAAAAAAACAATACAATAAATCAATAAAACCAAGAGGTGAGTCTTGGAAATACAAAGAACTTTGATAAACCTTTAACCAGGGTCATCAAGACAAAAGAAAAGGGATACAAATAAATAAATTCAGGTTTTGAGGAAAATGGCGGCGGAGTAGGATGGAGCGACTCCAGTTCTCGTACCCCTGGGAGAAAATCCTGGCAGATTTACTGAAGAACAGCGCAATCAATTCCCCAACCAAAAATTCCCCAGCATTTATGAAAATAAGAGACCAGAGATAGTGACGAACGAGACAGCTACAGGTCATTGGGGTCTCAGGGACTCGAATAAGGACGGAGGCGGCCAGGCCAGCGGCAGCAATTGGCCGGCACAAAAAGGCCTCAGAGCCGTGGCTGCCGCAGCGGTCGGGGCCCAGAGGCTTCTGCCTGTGCCCAGTGACAGGGGTGTCTGCCACAAAGGACTCATAGGGACTCAGGCACCTGTGAGTAAAGACAAAAGCGGCAGCTGCAGGTCCGGCTGCCCTTGGGAACCAGGCACCCCAGAGTAAAGTCAAAAGCAGCAGTGGTGGGACCAGCAGGCATTGGCCGTGGTGTAAAGACCTCGGAGCTACTGCTGCTGCAGCTTCCAGGGCCCAGAGGCTTCTGTCTATGGCCAGCGTCAGGGCGTCTGTCACAGAGGACTCATCGGAAGCACAGCACCTGTGAGTAAAGACAAAAGCGGCAGCAGCAGGGCTGGCTGCCCTCAGCCAGCCCGAAACGCCTCGGAGCCGCCAATGCCGCCATGTTAGGGGTACAGAGGCTTCTGTCTGTGGCCAGTGCCATGGAGAACTCATAGGGAGCCTAGCACCCAGTGGAACATTGGACCGGCTGCGGGGTCCTTGGAAGAGCTGGCTCCCTCCCTCACTATCTAGGTGGGGCTGGGTGGCAGAGACCTGTCTGCCTAGGTGTGTAGGGAGGGTGGCAAGGACAGGGGGCCATGTTCAGTTGTGATCTCTGTGGTTGCCAGCCCACCAGTTGCCAGCCCTGGAAATTTGAGAGGAGCATTGTCCTAACCAGTCAGGTTGGAGATTGGGCTGGGCTGAGAGGCACGCTTTCTGGAGAAGTTTTTACTAGAAAGTGGACTGAGGTATTCCCCTCTGAAGGCAGCTTGACTTGCTTCTCACCCAGCCACAGGACTGGGAAGGACAAGTACTAGATCCCGTGGGACCCAGGCAGCCTGTCTGGTGGGCAGGCACCCGCACCCCAGTCTGGTAGCCTGGCAGGTGGGCAGGTGTGCGCCTGGGCCTACAACCCAGCCCACAGAGGGGTCCTGCCAAAACCAGAAAAACTGGACAGTTTGAAACCAACATGGAAGGAGTTTGGTTTTTTTTTCACTTTTTTTTTCACTTTTTTCAGTAATCGTAAATATTTTTTAATTTTATTGTTGCTGTATCTTTCAGTACTCTGTTCCTCTCCTTTCTTTTTTCCTGTTTTAGTCCTTCTTCCTTTCACTCCAAACTTTTTGCTTTTTCCTCACTTCTCTTGCCCTTTTTTTGTGTGTTTGTTTGTTGCTTTCTATAGCACTGTAAATACTTCACAACACATCTCTCAAGTCTTAGCCCAGTTTACAGGTTCCTGAATTCTATTACTGTAGTGATTAACTCTGCTTGCTCACACACTACGCCTATTTACTATTCTTTACTCTCACCTTACCTAACAATCTGACCATCCGCAACCTCACTGCTTTCTAGATACAACTCACAAGCCTTCCCTCCCCAACAGGAGATTTAACTTTGGTCTATCCTTTCTTAAAAGTGGCAAATTGGGTTGAAGATTATAGTTAACACTATATAGAGCCTATAGATCTTCTATCTCTTCTCTACCAGCTGTGACTGTAAATATCATAAAGTACTCTCCTGCTGTCATAAACCATTTTGCCTCCCCCTCCAACTGATCACACACACACAAAGAAAGGAGGAGATGGAAGCAGAGGACATCAAGATACCTGCAGGAGACTGCACCACTGAATTTCAAGATATTCTACCACAGAAGTTCACACCATAAACCTAGGGAGTCAGAACAGATCAATTTAAGAAGCTGAAGCTAACAAGAACAGTCTCATAAGCAATGGGAAGACAAAGAAACAATGCCCAAATGAAAGAAAAGGTGGAAGTCTCAGAAATAATGTCAGATGAAAGAGAGGCAAGTCAGCTATCAGATATTGAATTCAAAGCACTAGTTATCAGGAAATTCAAAGAGCTGACAATGAGTGACCAGAAACTAGAGGGGAGCTACCAGAAACTAGAGGGGAGCTACAATGAGCTCTCCGCAAACTATATCAAAAAGGAAATACAAACTATCAGCAAAGGCCAAGAGGAAATGAAGAATACAATTTTGGAACTGAAGAACACAGTAGAAGGAATGAAAAGCAGGATCGATGAGGCAGAAGATTGGATCAGCGAGTTGGAGGACACAGTAGAAAGAATCTCCCAGAAAGAGCAAGAAAGGGAAAAGAGGCTCAAAAAGAATGAAGAGGGACTAAGAGAAATGCAAGATAATATGAAACGTAATAATATCCGAATAATAGGAATACCAGAAGGAGAAGAAGAAGAACAAGGGATAGAAAACCTATTTGAAAGAGTAATGATGGAAAATTTTCCTAATTTGATGAGAGAAAAAGTTACACGAATCCAGGAATCACAGAGAGTCCCATTCAAGAGGAACCCAAAGAGGCCCACTTCAAGACACATCATCATTAAAATGGCAAAATTTCAAGACAAAGAGAGAATCCTAAAGGCAGCAAGGGAGAAAAAGGAAGTAACATACAAGGGAGCCCCAATAAGGTTAGCTACTGACTTCTCAATGGAAACACTCCAAGCAAGAAGAGAATGGCAAGAAATATTTCAAGTAATGAGAACCAGAGGCCTACAACCAAGGCTACTTTACCCAGCAAGGCTCTCAATCAAGATAGAAGGCCAAATAAAGAGCTTCCAAGACAAAAGAAGTCTAAAAGAATATGCCTCCACCAAACCAGCTCTACAAGAAATACTAAAAGGGCTGCTTTAAGGAAAGGAAGGAAAAGAGAGAGACAGAGAGGAACTGTGGTACAAAAATGGCAATGAATAAGTACCTATCAATAATAACCTTAAATGTAAATGGATTAAATGCTCCAATCAAAAGACATAGAATAGCTGAATGGATAAGAAAGCATGACCCACACATATGCTGCCTACAGGAGACCCACCTCAGGACAAAAGACCATCACAGACTAAAAGTGAAAGGCTGGAAACAAAGTTTCCAAGCAAATGGTCAAGAAAAAAAGCCAGGGTAGCAATTCTCATATCAGACAAAATAGACTTCAAAAACAGGGCCATAAAGAGAGACCCAGAAGGTCACTTCATAATACTCAAGGGAAGAATCCACCAAGAAGATATTAACATCATAAATATATATGCACCCGACATAGGAGCACCCAAATATATAAGAAAAATCCTAGAAGACTTCAAGAAAGATATTGACAGCAACACAATTATAGTAGGGGATTTTAACAACCCACTGTCAAAAATGGACAGATCTTCCAAACAAAATATCAACAAAGATATAGCTGCACTAAACAACACCCTAGATGAAATGGACTTGACTGATATATATATAGAGCCCTTCATCCCAAAGAAGCTAAATACACATTCTTCTCAAATGCACATAGAACATTTTCAAAGATAGACCACATGATAGGACACAAAATGAGCCTCAACAAATTCAAGAAAATTGAAATCATACCAAGCATTTTCTCTGACCACAAGGGACTGAAATTAGAAACCAACCCCACAGGAAAAAAAACAAAACACCCAAAAGCATGGAGACTAAATGGTATGCTATTAAACAACGAATGGGTCAAGATTGAAATTAGGGAAGAAATCAAAAAGTTTCTGGAAATAAATGAAAATGAACTCAGAACAACCCAATACTTATAGGACACGGTGAAGGCAGTACTGAGAGGGAAGTTCATAGCAATACAGGCTTACCTAAAGAAAATAGAAACATTTCAAACAAACAACCTAACCCGATGCCTGCAAGAACTCGAAGTGGATTAAAGACCTAATTGTAAGATCCAAAAATATAAAATTAGTAGAAGACAATATAGGCAGTAAAATCATATGCTGTCTTTCTAAAATCAATAAAGAACAATATTTCTCTTAGTGATATTTTCTGATATATCTTCCCAGTCAAGGAAAACAAAAGAAAACATAAACAAATAGAACTACATCAAACTAAAATTTTTGCACAGGGAAGGAAACCGTTAACAAAATAAAAAGATAACACACTGAATGGAAGAATATGTTTGCCAGTGACATATCTGATAAGGACTTAATATTCAAAATTTATAAAGAATTCCTGCTACTCAACACCAAACAAATAATTCAATTAAAAATGGGCAAGGTGCCTCGTTAGCGCAGTAGGTAGCGCGTCAGTCTCATAAAAATGGGCAAAGGATCTGAATAGATACTTTTTCAAAGAGGATATACAAATGGACAATAGATATGTCAAAAGATGCTCAACATGGCCCAACATCAGAGAAATGTATCACTAAACACCAACATGTATCACCTCACACCTGTCAGAATGACTATCATCAATAAATGAACAAACAAGTATTAGTGAGGATATGTAGAAAAGAGAACCCTTGTGCACTGTTGGTGGGAATGCAGATTGGTGCAGGCACAGTGGAAAACAGTATGGAGGGTCCTCAAAAAATTAAAAATGGAATTGTTTTATGTACCATTTCTGGGTACATATCCAAAGAAACATAGAGCACTAATTCAAAAGAATATATGCATACCTATATTCAGTGCAGTGTTATTTACAATAGCCAAGCTATGAAAACAACCCAAATACCCATCAATATGGGTAAGAAAAGTGGTGGTGCATATATACAATAGAATGTTACTCAGCCATAAAAACTGTGAAATCTTATCATTTGTGACAGCATGGATGGACTTAGAGGGTGTTATGCTAAGTGAAAAAGTCAGTCAGAGGAAGAAACACTAAAGAAACACCATGTGATTTCACTTATATGTAAACTCTGAAGAACACTAAAAAGAACAAACAAAACAGAAACAGTCTCATAGATACAGAGAACAGACTGATGACTGTCAGAGAGTAGGGGTATTAGGGGACTGGGTAAAAAGGGTGAGGGGATTGAGAAGTACAGATTGGTAGTTACAAAATAGTTATGGGGATATAAAGTACAGCTAAGGAAATATAGTCAATAATATTTTAATAACTATATATGGTGCCATTTGGATGCTGGAAATATCAGGGGGAACACTTTGTAAAGTATATGATTGGCTAACCACTATGCTGTACACCTGAAATGAATATAAAAAATATTGAATGTAAAGTGTAGTTTTTTAAAAAGTGAATTAGAAAAAAAAACTCAGGCTCTAATTAGAGACCTTTTAGAAATACCTTTTAAAAATAAAATAAAATAGCCTTATTCAGTTTGCTCAGTTGGTTGGAGCATCATCCCTTGCACCAAAAGGTTGTGGGTTCATTTCCTGGTCAGGGCATATGCCTACATTGCTGGTTTGATTCCTTGTTGGGACACATACATCAGGAAACCAATAGATGTTTCTCTCTCATATTCATATTCCTCTCTCACATTGATGTCTCTCTTTCTCTTTTTCTCTTCCTCTCTCTCTAAAATCAATAAACAGCATATTCTCAGGTAAGAATTTAAAAATGCAATACAATACAACACAATACAATAGAGTAATGAATTATATGTAACAAAAATTAGAATTATTGAAGGTAAAGTGACTAAATAATAATTTACACATAAAGAAACTTGAAAAAAGTCTAAGAAAAGTTGATTTAAAACTCACCTTGTTCCATGAGACTTCCCTTCATCTCCCCTGACAGTATCACACTTCTGTTGCACTGAGCAGTGTTCTCTAGCCACTAAATGAAGTATTTTCATGCGCACTCAATAGACTTCTCAAGGACGAGGATTATCACTTCTTTTGTATTCCCTATAGTGCTCAGTTTGGTTTTGTGCCCCCTCTAGGCATTTGTTAAATTAATGGTTTAATAAATCTCTATATCAGTAAGTTTTTAGTATGTTAAAAAATAAAAATGAAGTGCTGAGTATAACAAAACTGAGCTATCCATGTTATATAAGTGGAGGGCAGAGCTATCCATGGTTTATAAGTTGAGGTTCTATATGTAGAGATTTTCATCTATCTAGGGTAATTTTAGGGCTTCTCTACCTAGCATATGTAATAGAGAAGAAACATCTAGCAAAATACTTTGCATTTCTTATTCTGATTCTACAGATTCTTGTTATTAACATCTCAATCCAAAGTATCCATGGTCAGAATATAAGCTGGTCCTTAGAACAGTCCATGAAATACCTTACTCAAAAGACAGTGTGAATACACCACACCCCTCTCAAGTCTAGAATGGAACCACACATCAACACCACCACCAAATTGAAGTGTGTTCTCAGAGATCGTCAGAATGAAGCCACTGGTTTAGTCTCACTAGTGCTGGGCTTTACACTGGAAGTGGGGAGAAGAGAAGATTGTCGCTGAAACTATTTGTTTAAAAATGAGATGAGAAAGATTCCTTGAACTGGGGGGCGGGCAGGGCTGGGAATATAAGACAGAAACCTGTACTTGAACAAGAATTAAATAAAAATTATTTTTAAAAAAATTTAAAAAACAAAAATTAAAACAAAGCAAAGAAGGTTGCGGCCAGAACATAATGCCTTCTACTTTCTTCCTATCTTAATGCATGAATTAATCTTCTAAGAATGTTTTGGAGAGTTGAAGTTATTCTGTTGCACTTTTATTATTTATATTTAATCAAACTATATTATGTGGTCACAGTAATCAAAACAGCATGGTGCTGGCATATAACAGATACATAGATCAATGGAACAGAATAGAGACTCCAAAAATAAACCTGCGCCTTTAGAGTCAATTAATATTTGCCAGAGGAAGCAAGAACACACAATGGACTAAAGATAGTTTATTCCATAAATGGTGGTGGCAAAATTGGACAGACATTGCAGAAAAATGAAAGTAGATCACCTTCTTATAACACATATAAGAATAAATTTAAAATGGATTAAAGACTTAAATGTCAGAACCAAAACCATAAAAATCCTAGAAGAAAACATAGGCAGTAAAATTGTGGGCATTGCTTGTAGCAATATTTTATTGGATATGTCATTTCAGATAAGAGAAACAAGCAAAAAAATAAACAAATGGGATTACATCAAACTAAAAGTTTCTGGATAGCAAAGGAAACTATCAACAAAATAAAAAGACAACCCACTGAATGGGAGAACATATTCACTTATATATCTGATATGGGGTTAATATTAAAAATTTATAAACAACTTAGAAAACTCAACACCAAAAACATCCAATTAAAAAATGGACAAAGGACCTGAATAGTCACTTCTGCAAACAGGATATACAGATGGCCAATAGACATATAAAAAGATGCTCAATACTACTAATCATCTCAGAAATGCAAATTAAAACAACAGTGAGATATCACCTTACATTGGTCACTATGTGAAATAAGCCAGTCAGATAAAGGCAAATATAATTTCACTCATATGTGGAACCTAATAAACAAACTGAACTAACAAGCAAAACAGAGACAGACTCATAGATGGAGAGCAGATGACAGCTAATAGTGGGGGAGGTTAGGGAGTGGAGGGATTGAACAAAAAAGCAAAAGGACTCATGGACATGAACAACAGTGTGGTAGTTGTGGGACAGGAAGGTGGAGAGGAGTATAAGGATAAATGATAATGGAAAAAATACAATAAAAAGAAACAAACATGTCGCAGCTCTCTCATTCCTAGTTAGGATTAAAGAGCGCCTTTCTACTTAGTTCTAACAAACCTTAATAAGAAACATAAAGACATAAAGCTTGCCTTTCTGAAGCTCATCAAATCTGATGTCACTGCCTCTAAAGATGCTGAAACAAAAGACCAGACTTAATAGTTTCCCTGAAGCCAGATAGTTACCTCATAGGGCCCTCAAGTAGCCAGGCCCTATGAGGGCAGGAACGACTGACTGAGCCTCAGTTCACTGCGAACTGTCACTGTCAGTGAAGTTAGGGTAGGGTGACTGGGTGAAAAAGATGAGGGGATTAAACAGTACAAATTGGTAGTTAGAGAATAATCATGGGATGTAAATTATAGCACGGGGAACATAGTTCAGTAATATTGAGGTAACTATGAATTGGCCAGGTGGGTACTTGAAGGAGCAGGGGACCACCCTGTAAAGTGCATAATTTTTAACCACTTTGCTGTACATATGAAACTAATACAGAATAATATGGAACATAAACTGTAATTCAAATATTTTTAAATATTTTTAAAAGTAAAAACATATATTCCCTAATATGACATACAATCTGTTTGCAATCTGATTCCTAGCCTTTTCCTCATACTCCCACTGGACACCAGTTGCATGGAAGTATCTGAATGCCCTGGTTACATCTTGTTCTCTCAGAATTATTTCCTCTGTACACACTATTCCTTCCATTTGTAATGCCCTTTCTTCATCATTTTGTCTATCTAGCTCAGGCATAATTTTGCCAATGTCTCTGGGCATTTAAGCGCTTCCTTCCTTTTGCATGGCAGAGCACCTTGTACTTGCTTTTACTATTTGCCAAAAAATGTATCAAATGCCTGGCACATTAATTTTTACATGCCTGTCTCACCCACTAGATATGAGCTCACTGCATACAAAGACTATGCCACAATTCGATTTCACTATGGCCAGTACTCAGCACAGTGCCTAACCCAGGCTGTCGGTGACTGACTAAGAACACATGAGTGAATGTGTTGGGCATATATAGACCCAGGATTAAATTAAGTGATCCACTCTTTTCCCCTAAACACAAAAAAATGGCCTTTTAGTTTTCCTCCAAGACTCTCAAAAACAGTAGTATATTAGTAAGAACAGAACTCTTTGAGTTAGAATTCCCAGATTCTAATCCAGCTCTGTCATCAGGAATGTGTGAGATCTGAAGCAAGCCTTCAAAAAGCAGCTAACACATGTTCAACATTGCTAATATTGTAAGCTCCAAGCTAAGCATATTACATGAATGACATTATTTTCTCACCACCAATGAAGGAGATAGATACTACTATTATGCACATTTTACAGATAAAAAAAACTTTTTCTTCATTTTTATTGTCGACACTAACAGATTTCTCTCTTTTTGCCTGCATCAACCAACTCTACCCCCCCTTTCCTTTGGCCATTACCACACTGTTTTCTGTGTCCATGGGTCATGCATATACGTTCTTTGGCTAATCCCTTCACCTTCTTTCATATAGTTCCTGGGCCCTTCCCTTGGACAGCTGTCAGTCTGTTCCATGTATCTATGCCTCTGCCTCTATGTTGCTTGTCAGTTTACTGTGTTCATCAGATTTCACATATAAGTGAGATCATATGGTATTGTCTTTCACTGGCCTATTTCACTGGCCTATTTCACTGAGATCATATGGTATTGTCTTTCACTAGCATAATACTCTCCAGTTTCATTCATGCTGTTGCAATAGGTTAGGTTTCTTTCTTTTTATCGTTGTGTAGTATTCCATTGTGTAAGTGTACCACAGCTTTTTATCCACTCATCTACTGATGTTCACTTGGGCTGGTACGACCACAGGTGTGCATATACTATTTTGAATTGGTATTTCTAGATTATAGGATATATTCCCAGAAGTGGGATGGTTGAGTTCCATTGTTTTGAGGTAGCCCCATACTGTTTCCTACAGTGGCTGCACCAGTCTGCATTCCCACCAACAGTGCACAGGGATTCCCTTTTCTCTGCATCCTCACTAATGCTTGTTTGTTAATTACTGATGATAGCCATTCTGACAGGTGTGAGGTGATATCTGGTGATTTTAATTTGCATCTCTGATGATTAATGACATCGAGCATATTTTCCTGTGTCTATTGGCCTTCAGTATATCCTTTTTAAAGAAGGGTATATTCAAGCCTTTGATAATTTTTAATTGGATTTTTTGTCTTCTTGGTGTTTAGTTTTATAAGTGATTTATAAATATTGGAAATTAACCTCTTACAAGATGTATCACTGGCAAATATGTCCTCCCATTCAGTGGGATGCATTTTCATTTTACTGATAGTTTCTTACATTGTGCATAAATTTTCTAGTTTAATGTAGTCCCTTTTGTTTGTTTTCCATCTTTTCCTTTGCCCTAAGAGACATATCAACAAAAAGTGTTGCTATGAAAAGTGTCTGAGATTTTATTGCCTATGTTTTCTTCTAGGATTTTTGTGGTTTCATGACTTAACATTTAAGTCTTTTATCCATTTAGAGTTTGTACTTGTGTATGGTGTAATTTGATGGTCTAATTTCAGTTTTGTTTGTAGGCTCTTTGTATGCTCATACCTCCTTTGTTGAATACCAACTGACTATAGAATTGAACTCTGTTCTGTTTCCTTGATCTGTATCTCCATTTTTATGCCAGTCTCAGGCTGTTTTGGTTAAAATGAATGGCCTTACATTATAGTTTGAAGTCAGGTACTGCTATCCCTCCAAATTTGTTCTTCTTTCTCAAAACTGCTGAGGTTATTCAGGGTCTTTTGTTGTTGTTGTTGTTTCATATAAGTTTTTGGAATGCCATTGGTATTTTAATAGAAATTGCTATAAATTTATAGATTGCTTTAGGTAGTATGGATATTTTAATGATGTTAATTCTTCCAATCATGAACATGCTACATGCTTCTACTCATTTGTATCTTCCTCAATTTCTTTCTTCAGTATACTATAGTTTTCTTTTTTAGTATATTTTATTAATTACACTATGACAATTATCTCAATTTTCCCCTTCGCCTCCCTCTACTGGTACCCACATTCCCCCCAGCAATCCCCCTGCTTCGTTCATGTCCATGGATCATGCACAAAGTTATTTGGCTTCTACATTTCCTATACTGTTCTTATCATCCCCCTGCCTATACTGTACCTTAAGAAGTACCTGCCAAAATTGCTTCCTAACAATTGCACTTTTCCTCCTACTTTCCTCCTTCCCTCTCTCAACTGATAATCTCCAAATGATCTCCATATCTAGGACTCTGTTCCTGTTCTTCTTTTTTGCTTGGTTTGTTATTTGGATTCGATCATTGATAGTTGTGAATTTATTGCCTTTTTACTGTTCATCATTTTGGTCTTCTTCTTTTTCGTATCCCTTTAACATTTCATATAATGATGGCTTGGTAATGATGAATTCCTTTAACTTTATCTTATCTGGGAAGCACTTTTTCTGCCCTTCCCTTCCAAATGATAGCTTTGCTGGATAGAGTAATCTAGATTATAAATCCTTGGTTTTCATCACTTTGAATACTTCTTGTAGTCCCTGCAAGCCTGCAAAGTTTTTTTGAGATATCAGCTAACAGTCTTATGGGAACTCATTTGTAGGTAACTCTCTGCTTTTCTCTTGCTGCTTTTAAGATTCTGTCTTTAAATTCTATGAGATTTCCAACCAGGGTAGAGGCATAAATAGATACATTGTACCTCCTCACACAACCAAAAGAAGGACAACAACAAATTTAAAAACAAAACACAACCAGAACTGGCAGAAAATCTAACTGTATGGAAGTCCGACAACCAAGGAGTCAAAGAAGAAACATTCATCCAGACTGGTAGGAGGGGCGGAGAGGATTCATGGCAAGGCAGTGGCTGGAGGACCCAATGAGGTGGCAGCTGGCAGAGCAGGAGGTCCCACATTCATGTGTGGATAAACCAGGAGGAAAAAATGGGTCACTAGACAGATCATGCAATCCAGGGTTCCGGAACAGGGAAATAGGGCCTCAAAACCTTTCACTGAAAAAGGTTGTGGGGGTGACAGCAGCAGGAGAAACTCCCAGTCTCACAGCACAGTTCATTGGAGAGATGCACAGCTCCAAAAACATACACAAAACCACCAACTGGGGAATCAGCACCAGAAAGCCCCAATTTGCCTGTGGGTGGGTAGGGGAGGAAGTAACTGAAAGCTAGCAGAGAGTGGAGCAAGCAGCATTGTTCCCTCTCAGACTCCTCTCCACAATGCAGTGACATGGGTTGCCTTGCCCTGGTGAATATCTAAGGCTCCACCCCTTATTACATATCAGACCCCACTAACACACAAAAAAAATATTACCCAAATGAAAGAACAGATCAAAGCTCCAGAAAAAATAAAACAAAGCAATGAAGAGATAGCCAACCTATCAGATGCAGAGTTCAAAACACGGGTAATCAGGATGCTCACAGAAATGGTTGAGGATGGTTGTAAAATGGAGGAAAAACTGAAGGCTATGAAAAGCGAATGAAGGGAAAATGCACAGGGAACCAACAGTGAAGGGAATGAAACCGGGACTCAAATCAATGGTTTGGGCTAGAAGGAAAAAGTAAACATTCAACCAGAGCAGAACGAAGAAACAAGAATTCAAAAACATAAGGAGAGGCTTAGAAACCTCCAGGACAACTTTAAATGTTCCAACATCATAATTATAGGGGTGCCAGAAGGAGAAGAGGAAGCACGAGAAATTGAAAACTTACTTGAACAAATAATGAAGGAGAATGTCCCCATTCTGGCAAAGGAAATCGACTTCCAGGAAGTCCAGGAAGCTCAGAGAGTCCCAAAGAACTTGGATCCAAGGAACCACACATCAAGACACATTATAATTACATTACCGAAGATTAAAGAGGAGAGAATCTTAAAAGCAGCAAGAGGGAAGGAAACAGTTACCTACAAAGGAGTGCCCATAAGAATGTCAGCTAATTTCTCAAAAGAAACCTTGCAGGCAAGAAGCAGCTGGAAAGAAATATTTGAAGTCATGAAAGGCAAGGACCTACATCCAAGATTACTGTATCCATCAAAGCTATCATTTAGAATGGGAGGACAGACAAAGTGCTTCTCAGATAAGGCCAAGTTAAAGGAATTCATCATCACCAAGCCCTTATTATATGAAATGGTTAAGGGACTTATCTAAGAAAAAGAAGATAAAAATATGAACAGTAAAATGACAACAAACTCACAACTATCAACAAACAAACCTGATAACAAAAACAAATTAAGGAAACAACTGGAAGAGAAAGAGAATCACAGAAATGAAGATGATACGGAGGGTTAGCAGTGGGGAGTGAGGGGGAATGGGGGAGAAGGTACAGGGAAAAAAAGCATAAATGGTAGGTACAAAATAGACAGAGGGAGGTTAAGAATAGTATAGGAAATGTAGAATCCAAAGAAGTTATATGTACAACCCATGGACATGAATTAAAGGGGTCGGGAATATGGGTGGAAAGGGGTATGCAGGATGGAGGGAAATAAAGGAGGGGGGAAATTGGACAACTGTAATAGCATAATCAATACAATATAGTTTAAAAAAGATTCTCTCTTTGTCTTTAACCTTTGGCATTTTATTAATTATGATGTGTCTTGGTGTGGTCCTCTTTAGGTCCATCTTGTTGGGAACTCTCTGTGCTTCCTGGACTTGTATGTCTATTTCCTTCAGCAAATTAGGGAAGTTTTCTTTCATTATTTTTTTCAAATAAGTTTTCAATTTCTTACTCTTCCTCTCTTATTCTGACACTCCTATGATTCAGATGTTTCTAAGTTAAAAGATGTCCCAGACACTCCTAACACTATCCTGTTTTTTTTGTTGTTCATTTGTTTGAATTTTTTTTCTTCCTGCTGTTTTTATTGAATGCCTTTTACTTCCTTGTGTTTCAAATAGTTGATTTGGTATTTGGATTATATCACTTAATGCAAAACTTCATTTCAGCCTGGGTCTTTTTTTATGCCACTGAAGTATGCATTGACTTCCTACAGCATCCTGACAACCAGTGTTTTGAACTGTGCATCTGATAGGTTGCTTATTCCCATTTCATTTAGTTATTTTTCTGGAGTTTTGTTCAGTTCTTTCATTTGGGCCATATTTCTTTATATCCTCATTTTGGAAGCCTCCCTGTGTTTGTTTCTGCATATTAGGTTTAGCAGCTTTGACTCCCAGTCTTACCACATCTGTTAAGTTGTATGCAGGGAAGTCTTAGGTAATTGCCAGAGCAGAGCAATCCATGTCACCACTCTGGTGCTCTGTGTGGGAGAGAGGTCACAGGGTAGACAATCCTGCTGCCTGACCTCAGGAGTTTTTCCCAGGAGGAAGCTGTCTCCCCACTCACACCTGTCATATTCCCCATATGCCACTGGTGCCCTTCCAGCTGTTGTCCTGGTGCTAAATCTGAAAGGGAGTGGGTCTGCATGAGTTCCAAGTCAGTTGCTGGCCCTTTAAGAGGGTGCAGTTTCTTCTGCTGCCCCAACCAGTACTGGTTTTACATCAGAAGGTATGGGGACTTATCTTCCTGATGCCAGAACCCTGGGCTGGGTGGTCTGGACTGGGATTGTGATCCCTTGCCCCCCAGGGTATCCCTTCTATTATTTTATCCACTACACATGGATGTGGGGCAGCCTGTTCCCATCTCTGTGTGCCTCTCTGTGCCACTCGCTGTCTCCATGCTTCTCCATGCCTCTCTGTGCCACTCCACATCTGTCACTCCTACCTGTGTGGATGGATGTGGCTTCTTTAGATCCTTGGTTGTCAGACTTCCACACAGCTCGATTTTCTGACAATTCTGGGTGAAATTTGATTTGCAGTCTAGTAGTATTTTTTGCTATAGTTGTGCATGGAGGTGTAGCATGTTTACCTACACCTCCATCTTGACTGGAAGTCCAATGTACTATAGTTTCCTAAGTATAGGTATTTTTACCTCTTTGGCTAAATGTATTCATAGGTAGCTTACTTTTTGTTGCAATAATAAATGGAACTGTTTTCTTAGTTTCTCTTCCTGATAGTTTATTATTGGTGTATAGAAATGCCACTGATTTCTGAATATTAATTTTGTATCCTGCTACTTTGCTGAATTCATTTATTAGCTTTAGTAGATATTTGGTGGAATCTTTAAGGTTTTCTATGTACAATATCATGTCATTGCCAAAAAATGACAGTTTTACTTCCTACTTTCCAAATCAGATGCTTTTTGTTTGCTCTTCTTCTGCCATTTCTGTGGCTAGTACTTCCAGGTCTGTGTCAAGGATGAGTGGTAAAAGCAGATCCCTGTCTTGTTCTTGATCTTAAGGGAAAAGCTTTTATTCTCTCTTGGCTGAGTATGATGCTATCTAAGGTTGGTCATATATAACCTTTGTTATGGTGAATTATGTTTCCTCTACTCCCACTTTGCTGAGAGGTTTTATTATAAATCAGTGCTGGATTTTATCGATGATTTTTATGTATTTATTGATATAATAATGTGATTTTTGTCTTTCATTTTGTTCATGTGATATATCACATGTATTGTTTTGTAGATATTCTACCAAAATTCCACCCCCCCCCCAGAATAAATCTCATTTGACCGTGGTGTATGATCTTTTTAAAGTATTGCTGGATCTGGTTAGCTAATATTTTGTTGAGAATTTTAGCATCTATGTTCAACAGGGATATTGGCCTGTGATTTTCTTTGTTGTGTCTTTATGTGGTTTTGAAATTAGGATGTAAAGCCTTGTAAAATGAGATTGTGAGTTTTTCCTCCCCTTTAATTTTTGAAACATTTTAGGAAGGATAAACATTAGCTATTCTTTGAATATTTGTTATAATTCAGCCGTGAAGCCGTCCAGTCCAGGACTTTTATTAGTTGGGAGTTTTTGATTACTGCTTTAATTTTACTAGCTGTAATCTGTTTATTCACATTCTCTGATCCTTCAAAATTCATTTTCAGAAGACTGCATCTTTCTAGAAATGTAATTATTTTTTCCAGATTGTCCAATTTACTGGCACATAGTTGTTCATAATATTATAATATTTTTTATTTCTTTGGTGTCTGTTGTTATTTCTTTTTCATTTTCATTTTTATTTATTTAGGTCTTGTCTCTTTTTTTGTTGTTGATGAATCTGTTTAAAGGCTTGTAAATCTTGCCTAGCTTTTCAAAGAACCATATCTTTGTTTCACTGATCTTTTGTATTGGTATTTTTGGACTCTATTTCATTTATTTCTGCTCTGATCTTTATTACTTCCTTCCTTCTATTCAGTTTGGGATTTGTTTGTTGCTTTTTTTTCTAGTTCCTTTAAGTGTAAAATTAGTTTATTTGAGTTTTTTCCTGTTTCCTGAGGTGAGCCTTTAATGTTGTCATATTTTGTCTTAGTACTGCTTTTGCTGTGTCCCATACATTTTGGTTCTTGTGTTCTCATTTTCATTTTTTGAAGGTAACTTTTAATTTCTTCCTTGATCTCATTTTTAACTCATTTGTTGTTCAGTAACTTGTTGTTTAGCCTCCATGACTGTGTGCTTTTCAGGGTTTTTTTTTCCTGTGATTGATTTTTTCATTTAATACCATTAAGGTCAGAGAAATGTTTGATATGATTTCAATCTTCTTAAATTTCTCAAGATTTGTTACTTATCCTAATGTGCATTCTACTTAGAAAATATTCCATGTACATTTGAAAAGAATGTATATTCTGCTGCTTTGGGTTAAAATACTCTGAAGATATCAAATCAATCTGATCTAGGGTGTCATTTAAGGCCATTCCTTCCATGTTGATTTTATGTCTGGAAGAACAATCCACTTACATCAACAGGGTGTTAAAATCGCCTGCTATTAAATATCTACAGTGGTTATATCCTCTTATAATTGATCCCTTCATTATTATGCAGTGTCTTCTTTTGTCTCTTACTATAGCCTTTGTTTTAAAGGCATTTTGTCAGATATAAGGATTGCTACCTCAGCTTTTTTTATTTTTATTTGAATAAAATACCTTTTTAAAAAATCCCTTTACTTTTAGTCTCTGTGTATCTTCATACTTAAGTGTGTATCTTGTAGACAGCAGAGGTATGGGTCTTGTTTTGTTTTCTTATCCATTCAACTACCCTATGTCTTTTGGTTGGAACATTTGAGCCATTTACACTTAAAGTGATTATTGATAGATACATGCTTATTGCCATTTTATCATTTATCAATAAAAAGAAAGATTTTTATTGTTGTTCTTTTCCACTACATCTTAAAGCAGGCCTTGTAATGTTTCTTGAAATATTGGCTTGGTGATTACAAACCCCTTTAGGTCTTTCTTGTCTGGGAAGTTCTTTACTACTCCTCCATTTTAAATAATAACCTTGCTGGTAAACTAGTCTTGGTTGTAGGTCTTTGCTTTTTTATCACTTTGAATATTTCATGCCAATTCCTTCTGGCTTGAAATGTGTATATTGATAGATCAGCTGACAGTTTCATGGGAGCTCCCTTGTAGGTAATTATCTGCTTTTTTCTTGATGCTTTTAAGATTTCTCTTTGTCTGTGATCTTTGCAATTTTAATTTTGATAAGTCATTGTGTGGGCCATTTTGGATACATCTTGTTTGGGACTCTTTGTGCTTTCTGGACTTGTGTGTCTTTTTCCTTTGCCAGGTTAGAAAAGTTATTATTTCTTCAAAAGGTTGTCAATCCCTTGCTTTTTCTATGCTCCTTCTGGTTACCCCCATGATGTGGATGTTGTTACACTTGATGTAGTCCCAAAGTTCCCTTAAACTATCTTCATTCTTTTTTTAAAGATTTTATTTATTTACTTTTAAGGAAAGGGGAAGAGAAAGAGAGAAACAGATAGATACAATAGATACATCAATAGATACATCAATGGGTTGTATCAATTGATGTGCAATAGATACATCAATGGGTTGCCTCTCACCTTTCCCCAATTGAAGACCTGGCCCAAAACCCAGGTGTGTGCCCTGATTAAGAATTGAACCAGCAATCTTCCAGTTTGCAGGTCAGCACTCAATCTACTGAGCCCCACTGGCCAGGGCTATCCTCATTCTTTTAATCCTTTTTTTTGCATCGATTGGATATTTCTTTCTACCCTGTCTTCTGCTGATTCTATCCTTTGCTTCATGGTACTATTTATTCCTCCCAGAGTATTCTTGATGTCAGAACTAGTTCTTTCATTTGGTTATGACTAGTTCTTTCATTTGGTTATGGTTTCTATGTCCTTTTTCATGCTGTTGTAGTTCACAGTAGATTTATTGAGCATCCTTATAACAATTACTTTGAACTCCATATCTGATAGATTGTTTGCCTTCATTTCATTTAGCTCTTTTTCTGGAGATTCCTCCAGTTCTTTCATTTGGGGTCTGTTTTTCGTTTCTCCATTTTGACAGTATCTTTCATATTTGTTTCTAGGTGTTACACAGATCTGCTATGATTCCTAGTCTTCATAGGATGGCCATATGTAGTAGGTGTCTGTGGGACCCAGTGGTACAGTTATAACGTGGACCCTGACTCATTGGTCCCAAAGCATTATGGATGAGATGAGACAAATTCATATGGACTACCAAGTCCTGTGGAGAAAAAGGGATGGTGTGGCTCTTCTCTCAAGAGGAGAAAAGCCTCAGCCCTTGGCTTGACAAGCTTTTATTGCTTTTATGGACACATTACATCATGGTCCTTATTTACTACGCACAGGTTCACTTTAGATGGTTACCTTTTCCAGAAAGCAAAGGAGAGGATGCCGCTAATTACATCACAGAAGAAGGATATTTGCAAATGAAAAGGGAAAAGTAGTTGAACTGGTTACACTCATCCTTGGAAGGTTTAGCATGGATTTTATGAAGTTACTGTCAGCACTTTCTGCCTCAATTCAGGGTGAGGGAGATTTAGCAAAAAGCAAGTCTCAAAGCAGCCTAGGTACAATACAGGTCTGATTCCCCATGGGAGAACCTATCCATGGGCAGTGGTCCTGTGCATCAGACATCACTTTCCACTGGGAGTTGGGCCCATGCTGCGTAGAATGGTCTCCTATATAGTTACCTGGATTTCCTGAGCTGGGTGCTCTAGGAATGTCCCTTGTGTGGATTATGTGGGCCCTCCTATTGTAATTGATTTTAAATTTCTATTGACCTGTTGTTGTATGGGATAGACCCTCAGGCAGGCTTATTGTGAGTCTCAGGTGTAGTCTCAACATGGCTTCTTCTGCAAATCCTTGGTTATATGACCCCTCTTCAGCCAATCTTTATTTGCTTATTAAGGGTAATTTTTCCTCAGTTTAGTTTTATTATCATTTTGATCCTGGGATGAGATGAGTATCCACCTACTCTGCCACCATCTTGAGAAACCTATACTGCAGCAAATGGAGCAAATCAGCTCCAGCCCTTCTTCCCTTCCTCCCACCAGTGGCCCCAGGTGGGGACATTACCAGCAGTGGGGGCACCCTGGGGGTAGCCCACAGATGGAAAAGTTTAGTGACTGAAGCCCATGTTTGATGCTGCCTCCCTTCATCCAGGTTAATGAGAGACAAAATGATATACAGTATATAATGAAGCTCTATAACTATTGAGAGATATATAAACATATGACCACAATTATGGAAAGCAATAGATATGTCTAAGTATAATTGATGCTCCATGGCTAGAAAAATTAAGAGATAATGATTTTACTAGATGGAGATCCAGCTAGCTATGCATCTGAACTAAGAAGATTCAACTGAAGCACACCCCAATCAGAGGTATATTTACAAAGTCACTGGCAAAGGAATTCTAAGTCTCCAACCTCCTCTCATTCTGCAGAAGAAAACTAATGCCCAAATCTGCAGAAGGCCACATAGCTAATTTGTAGGTAGGTCAGAACTCCTTAGTAAATACTATAATTATTTTTAGCTCACCTTGTAGAACGAGAACGTAAAGGGGCTTTCCATATTCACAGTTAGACAGCCTCTTCACTCCCCACATGGCTGGCCCTGAAGCTCAGGGCACAGGACTCTGCATGTTGTCTCCACTGCTGTGTGGCTGGTCACAACCACAGAGTGACTGCCACAAGGAGATCAAGCCCAGGTACAGCAGAAAGAATTTCCAAATCTGAAAAGTCAGTGAGAAGAAAGGTGCTACCTCCTAGGACATAGGAAATGGTTGTTGACCAGGACTGGCCAGTGTTTACCTGTTGCAGCAGCACTCAGACCCTCTGCATTACCTTTTCCTGTCCAAATGAGTTATTCAGTAAAACAGGGGTGCCCATGACAAAGGAGAGAAATCTAGAACTTTTCAACATCCCCAATTCTCTGTAATTGACTTCTGTAGCAATTAAAAAGCATTGTGAAGCTCCTATAGATCTCTGCACTGAGTGGCCAGCTGTACTACACAGTGATGAAAAAGGCAAGAAGCATTTTCCAATTGGAATTGATACAGTGGAGCCCTGGCTGGATGGTTCAGCTGGTTGGAGCATCATCCCATACAGCAAAAGGATGTGGGGTCCATCCCTGGTTCAGGTACATATGGAAGGCAACTAATCAATGCTTCTCTCACATATCAGTGTCTATCTGTCTGTCTCTCTCTCTGCCCTTTCCTTACTTTCTCTAAAAAAAAAAAACATATCCTTAAGTGAATATTTAAAAAAATAGAAATTGACATATCTTACTATGTTGCATGAGGACCATCTATTCAAAACTCCAAACCATAAGCAGTAACTTCAAGGGTAAAACTTTCCAGCTTGAATTTAGATGATTATCCAAAAAAGAAACACTGAAGCTATAGGAGAATGATATGGTAAGACCCTAGATGTGCTTACCATCAAAGCAGGTGCCCTTTAAAGGGGCAGAATTCTGATTCTGCAATATATCTACTAATAGTTTTATACCATAAGTCTTGGCAAACTGAAGAATGTGAGAAAAATAAGACAGAAGCGCACATAAAAGAGTGATGGACAAACAGCTTCTCAGAAAAATAAATTCTGGAAACACGTCCCCAAAATAAAGCCACAGAAAAAACCTGGAAGTGAATCAGGAAGAGCTTCTGGTACTGAAGAGGTTGAAGATCACAGAGTCTGTCGTTAGTCTTAAGAACAAAGCGAGCAATGAACAGTCCCTTTCTCAGTACAAAGAACCATGAAGAGACTATTAAATTATGAATTGTGTACAAAATTATGCTTCATTGATTAAATTCATGCTCTCTATATAATTGTTACCTAATTTGATATAATGTTGTTAAAAAACAACAACATTGTTTTACTTCAGAAACCTACCAGTGTTTCCTAGAATAGCATGGTAATGATTTTTGTAAGAAAAACATGTAACAAAAATTATTTGTTTCATACTAATTCTCAGTGGCAATGATTATTCACAAATTTTCTTATTTACACTTTAGGGAAATAAGACTAATCAGATCTCTATGATTTCTTCTGATCTAAAGTAATTTGATTCCTTTTCTGCCATAACAACTTTAGAATTTAAATATACATAAAATATATGTATACATTATAAATAGTTATTTATCACCTGCTACATCTGGTTTTCTACACATTAGCACTCATTGGATGCCTCTGAATTACTATTTATCATAAAACTTGAGAAGCCAAGTCCAGAACCCAGTTCCTGACTGCAGCTCAGTGTTCTATTTACATAACTTCTATCTACCCAATGCATTTTTGCAAATGCCTGATTCTGATTAGAAACAGGTTTAGTGTCTTACCATCTATTTCCTGTGGCTCATTTCTTCAAATCCAAGCTTGCAGAGAAGTGGACATGGAGGTTAATGGTCATTCCTCTCTAGATTCTCAAGTTACATCTTAGCTCAGAAAACAGATGAGGCACAAGGAACTTGAATTTAAATAGAGTAAATGACAAATCGAGAACTGCTCCAAGAAACACTCCATTCAATTTAGCTGTCAACTCAATATTTTTAAATATATCTGTAAGTCATGTCTTAACCACTTCCAAAGTGGTCCACAAGTGATTAATTTTAAATCACAAAGGAATTACATTTGAGAGAGAAAGAGAGAGAGAGAATGAATAGCAGTTCAGAGAACTGAACTGATAACTCTGGGTGTTTTCTTTAAAGAGCACCTGCATATTTCAGAGCCAAGACGAAACTTGCAACATGCTCCTGAAACCTTCTCTCCTCCTATCCATTTTAATTACCATTTACATGGTAAATACCTGTCTTTAAAAGGCTTCCAAGTAATAGCACATTCAACATGTTAAACATATAAAAAGCAGAAACAACATTTATCTTGGAAACTGAGCTTAATAAAAAACACTATGGTATACTAGAAAGAGTAAATACTTTGGAACCAAACAGATGTGGCTGGAAATCCTAACTGTACCATTTGCTGGCTCTTTGGTAATTGAGCAAATCACTTCTCTGAGCTTTGGTTTTCTCACCTGTGAAATGAACACAGCAATGCCTCATTGTGGAGGGAATAAAATCCTTGCCACAGTGTTCAACAAATGTTAGCTTCTCTTGTATTCATGAAGGAATATTGGTGTAATATACAAGACATAGTCAATTTGTCAACTCACAATATAAGTTTTCTTCTCTATTTGAACAAGTGACTGTTTATCTGGTGTAACTACACATAAATGCAGATACATCAAAGTCATAAAACATGCATTTCCTTTTTCTGGTCACAAATATCTAGTCTAGGAAAAATGGCGGCGGAGTAGGACGGAGCAACTGCAGTTCTCCTACACTTGGGGGAAAATCCTGGCAGATTTACAGAAGAACAGCGCAATCAATTCCCCAACCAACAATTCCCCAGCATTTATGAAAATAAGAGACCAGAGATAGTGACGAACCAGACCGCTGGGGGTTGTTGGGGTCTCAGGGACATGAGTAAGGACAGAGGCGGCCAGACCGGCGGCAGCCATTAGCCAGCGAGTAAAGACCTCGGAGCCGCGGCTGCCGCAGCGGTTGGAGGACAGAGGCTTCCTTCCATCTGTGCCCAGCGACAAGGGCGGCTGCCACAGAGAACTCATCGGGACCCCAGCACCTGTGAGTAAAGACAAAAGCGGCAGCGGCAGGGCCGGCTGCCCTCGGGAGCCAGGCACCCCAGAGTACAGTCAGAAGCAGCAGCGGCGGGACCGGCAGCCATTGGCCGGAGCGCAAAGACCTCGGAGCTGCTGCTGCTGCAGCTTCCAGGGCCCAGAGGCTTCTGTCTACGGCCAGCGTCGGGGTGTCTGCCACAGAGGACTCAGCGGGAGCCCAGCAACTGTGAGTAAAGACAAAAGCTGCAGCAGCAGGATCGGCTGCCCTCAGCCAGCCCAAAACGCCTCAGAGCCGCCGCTGCCACTGTGTTAGGGGTGTAGAGGCTTCCGTCTGTGGCCAGTGCCACGGAGGACTTGTAGGGAGCCCAGCACCCAGTGGAACATTGGGCCGGCTGCGGGGTCCTTGGAAGAGCTGGCTCCCTCCCTCAACATCTAGGAGGGGCTGGGTGGCAGAGACTTGTCTGTCTAGGTGTGCAGGGAGGGTGGCAAGGACAGGGGGCCTTGTTCAGTTGCGATCTCTGTGGTCGCCAGCCCACCAGCCTGCCAGCCCAGGAAATTTGAGAGGAGCATTGTCCTAACCAGTCAGGTTGGGGATTGGGCTGGGCTGAGAGGCACGCTTTCTGGAGAAGTTTTTACTGGAAAGTGGACTGAGGTGTTCTGTGAAGGCAGCTTGACTTGCTTCTCACCCAGCCACAGGACAGTACCAGATCCCGTGGGACCAAGGCAGCCTGTCAGGTGGGCGGGCCCCTGCACCCCAGTCTGGTAGCCTGGCTGGTGGGCGGGTGTGCGCCTGGGCGTACAACCCAGCCCACAGAGGGGTCCCACCGAAACCAGAAAAACCGGATTGGACAGGTTGAAACCAACAAGGAAGGAGTTTTTGTTGTTGGGTTTTTTTGTTTTTTTGTTTTTGTTTTTTACTTTTATTTTTAAACTTTTTTCAGTAATCGTATATATTTTTTAATTTTATTGTTGCTGTATCTTTCAGTACTCTGTTCCTCTCCTTTCTTTTTTCCTGTTTTAGTCCCTCTTCATTTCACCCCAAACTTATTGCTTTTTCCTCACTTCTCTTGCCCTTTTTTTGTGTGTTTGTTTGTTTGTTTGTTGCTTTCTATAGCACTGTAAATACTTCACAACACATCTCTCCAGTCTTAGCCCACTTTACAGGTTCCTGAATTCTATTACTGTAGTGATTAACTCTACTTGCTCACACGCTACGTCTATTTACTATTCTTTACTCTCACCTTACCTCAAAATCTGACCACCCGCAACCTCACTGCTTTCTAGATACAACTCACAAGCCTTCCCTCCCCAACAAGAGGCTTATCTTTGGTCTATCCTTTCCTAGAGGTGGCAAATTGGGTTGAAGATTACAGTTAACACTATATAGAGCCTAAAGATCTTCTATCTCTTCTCTGCCAGCTGTGACTGTAAATATCATAAAGTACTCTCCTGCTGTCATAAACCATTTTGCCTCCCCCTCCAGCTGATCACACACACACAAAGAAAGGAGTAGGTGGAAGCAGAGAACATCAAGATACCTGCAGGAGACTGTACCACTGAATTTCACAGGAATTCTACCACAGAAGTTCACACCATAAACCTAGGGAGTCAGAACAGATCAATTTAAGAAGCTGAAGCTAACAAGAAGAGTCTCATAAGCAATGGGAAGACAAAGAAACAATGCCCAAATGAAAGAAAAGGTGGAAGTCTCAGAAATAATGTTAGATGAAAGAGAGGCAAGTCAGCTATCAGATATTGAATTCAAAGCACTAGTTATCAGGAAATTCAAAGAGCTCACAATGAGCTACCAGAAACTAGAGGGGAGCTACCATGAGCTCTCCGCAAACTATATCAACATGAAAAAGGAAATAGAAACTATCACCAAAGGACAAGAGGAAATGAAGAATACAATTTCGGAACTGAAGAACACAGTAGAAGGAATGAAAAGCAGGATCGATGAGGCAGAAGATCGGATCAGTGAGTTGGAGGACACAGTAGAAAGAATCTCCCAGAAAGA
This sequence comes from Sturnira hondurensis, assembly GCF_014824575.4. Taxonomy (NCBI): domain Eukaryota; kingdom Metazoa; phylum Chordata; class Mammalia; order Chiroptera; family Phyllostomidae; genus Sturnira; species Sturnira hondurensis. Next base: position 1,597,798 of record NW_028092815.1, on the reverse strand, counting down.
GCAAGAAAGGGAAAAGAGGCTCAAAAAGAATGAAGATGGACTAAGAGAAATGCAAGATAATATGAAACGTAATAATATCCGAATAATAGGAATACCAGAAGGAGAAGAAGAAGAACAAGGGATAGAAAACCTATTTGAAAGAGTAATGATGGAAAATTTTCCTAATTTGATGAGAGAAAAAGTTACACGAATCCAGGAATCACAGAGAGTCCCATTCAAGAGGAACCCAAAGAGGCCCACTTCAAGACACATCATCATTAAAATGGCAAAATTTCAAGACAAAGAGAGAATCCTAAAGGCAGCAAGGGAGAAAAAGGAAGTAACATACAAGGGAGCCCCAATAAGGTTAGCTACTGACTTCTCAATGGAAACACTCCAAGCAAGAAGAGAATGGCAAGAAATATTTCAAGTAATGAGAACCAGAGGCCTACAACCAAGGCTACTTTACCCAGCAAGGCTCTCAATCAAGATAGAAGGCCAAATAAAGAGCTTCCAAGACAAAAGAAGTCTAAAAGAATATGCCTCCACCAAACCAGCTCTACAAGAAATACTAAAAGGGCTGCTTTAAGGAAAGGAAGGAAAAGAGAGAGACAGAGAGGAACTGTGGTACAAAAATGGCAATGAATAAGTCCCTATCAATAATAACCTTGAATGTAAATGGATTAAATGCTCCAATCAAAAGACATAGAATAGCTGAATGGATAAGAAAGCATGACCCACACATATGCTGCCTACAGGAGACCCACCTCAGGACAAAAGACCATCACAGACTAAAAGTGAAAGGCTGGAAACAAATTTTCCAAGCAAATGGACAAGAAAAAAAAGCCGGGGTAGCAATTCTAATATCAGACAAAATAGACTTCAAAAAAAGGGCCATAAAGAGAGACCCAGAAGGTCACTTCATATTGCTCAAGGGAAGAATCCAGCACGAAGACATTAACATCATAAATATATATGCACCCAACATAGGAGCACCCAAATATATAAGAAAAATCCTAGAAGACTTCAAGAAAGATATTGACAGCAACACAATTATAGTAGGGGATTTTAACACCCCACTGTCAAAAATGGACAGATCTTCCAAACAAAATATCAACAAAGATATAGCAGCATTAAATGAAACTCTAGAAGAAATGGACTTGACTGATATATATAGAGCGCTTCATCCCAAAGAAGCTAAATACACATTCTTTTCAAATGCACATGGAACATTTTCAAAGATAGACCACATGGTAGGACACAAAATGAACCTCAACAAATTCAAGAAAATTGAAATCATACCAAGCATTTTCTCTGACCACAAGGGACTGAAATTAGAAACCAACCCCACAGGAAAAAACCCCAAACATCCAAAATCATGGAGACTGAATGGTATGCTATTAAACAACGAATGGGTCAAGATTGAAATTAGGGAAGAAATCAAAAAGTTTCTGGAAACAAATGAAAATGAACTCACAACAACCCAAAACTTATGGGACACGGCCAAGGCAGTCCTGAGAGGGAAGTTCATAGCAATACAGGCTTACCTAAAGAAAATAGAAACATTTCAAACAAACAACCTAACCCGACGCCTGCAAGAACTCGAAGAACAACAACAAAGACAGCCCAGAGCAAGTACAAGGAAGGAAATAACCAAGATCAGAGCAGAATTAAATGACATAGAGACCAAAAGCACAATTATAAGGATCAATGAATCCAAGAGTTGGTTTTTTGAAAAGATAAACAAAATAGACAAGCCTTTAAGTAGGCTCATTAAGAAAAGAAGAGAGAGGACACAAATAAACACAATCAGAAATGAAAGAGGAGAGATTACAACTGATACCACAGAAATAGAAGGGATTGTAAGGAATTACTATGAAGAACTGTATGCCAAGAAATTTGAAAACCTAGGTGAAATGGACAAATTTCTAGAAAAATATAATCTTCCAAAACTCAATGAAGAAGAAGTAGAAAGCCTGAACAGACCAATAACAGCAAATGAAATTGAAGCAGTAATCAAAAAACTCCCATCACACAAAAGCCCCGGACCAGATGGTTTCACAGGAGAATTCTACAAAGCGTTTAAGGAAGAGCTAACCCCTATTCTTCACAGACTATTCCAAAAAATCCAAAATGATGGGAAACTCCCAAACTCTTTTTATGAAGCGAGCATTATCCTAATTCCAAAACCAGATAGAGACACAACAAAGAAAGAAAACTTTAGGCCAATATCACTGATGAACATAGATGCTAAAATCCTCAACAAAATATTGGCAAATCGCATCCAACAATACATCAAAAAGATCATACACCATGACCAAGTGGGATTCATCCCAGGGATGCAAGGATGGTTCAATATCCGCAAATCAGTAAATGTAATACACCACATAAACAAAAGCAAGGACAAAAACCACATGGTCATATCAATAGACGCGGAAAAAGCTTTTGATAAGGTACAACACCCATTTATGATAAAGGTACTCAGCAAAGTGGGAATAGAGGGAGCATTCCTCAATATAATAAAGGCCATATATGAAAGACCTACAGCCAACATCATACTGAATGGGCAAAAACTGAAAGCTTTTCCACTAAGATCAGGAACAAGACAAGGTTGTCCACTTTCACCACTTCTATTTAATATAGTATTGGAAGTTCTAGCCACAGCAATCAGACAAGAAAAGGAAATAAAAGGCATCCAAATCGGAAAGGAGGAAACAAAACTGTCACTGTTTGCAGATGACATGATAGTGTACATGGAAAATCCTATAGACTCTACCAAAAAACTGCTGGAACTAATAAATGAATTTGGCAAAACAGCGGGATACAAAGTCAATATCCAGAAATCAAAGGCATTTCTGTATACTAACAATGAATCAGCAGAAGCAGAAATCAAGAAAAAAATCCCATTCGATATAGCAAAAAGAAAAATAAAATATCTGGGAATAAATCTAACCAAGGAGGTTAAAGACCTGTATGCAGAAAATTACACAACACTGAAGACAGAAATCAAGGAAGACACAAACAAATGGAGACGTATACCGTGTTCATGGATTGGAAGAATTAACATCATCAAAATGTCCATACTACCCAAAGCAATTTACAGATTCAATGCAATACCTATTAAAGTACCAATGGCATATTTCACAGACATAGAACAAACACTTCAAAAATTTATATGGAACCATAAAAGACCCCGAATAGCAGCTGCAATGTTAAGAAAGAAGAACAAAGTAGGAGGGATCACAATACCTGATATCAAACTGTATTACAAGGCCACTGTAATCAAAACAGCCTGGTACTGGCATAAAAACAGGCACATAGACCAATGGAACAGAATAGAGAACCCAGAAATAAACCCAAATCTCTACAGTCAATTAATATTCGACAAAGGGGGCAGTATCATAAAATGGGGTAAAGATAGCCTCTTCAACAAATGGTGTTGGGAGAACTGGACAGCTACATGCAAAAAAATGAAACTCGAGCACCAACTTACATCATACACCAAAATAAATTCAAGGTGGATAAAAGACTTAAATATAAGCCATGACACCATTAAAGTCCTAGAGGAGAACATTGGCAGGAAAATCTCAGATATTTCACGCAGCAACATTTTTACTGATATGTCCCCTAGAGCAAGGACTATAAAGGAAAGAATAAACAAATGGGATCTCATCAAAATAAAAAGCTTCTGCGCAGCTAAAGAAAACAGCATTAAAATAAAAAGACAACCAACTGTATGGGAAAACATATTTGCCAATGATACCTCAGACAAAGGTTTAATCTCCAAAATATACAAAGAACTCACACGACTTCACTCTAAGAAGACAACTAACCCAATTAAAAAATGGGGAAAGGACTTGAACAGACACTTCTGCAAGGAGGACATACAGAGGATCCAGAGACACATGAAAAGATGCTCAATATCACTAGCTATCAGAGAGATGCAAATTAAAACTACAATGAGATACCACTTTACACCGGTGAGAATGGCTATCATAAACAAAGCAATAAACAACAAATGTTGGAGAGGGTGTGGAGGAAAGGGGACTCTGGTCCACTGTTGGTGGGATTGTAGACTGGTACAACCATTATGGAAAACAGTATGGAATTTTCTCAGAAAACTAAAATTGGACTTGCCTTTTGACCCAGCAATTCCACTGCTGGGATTGTATCCTAAGAACCCTAAAACACCAATCCCAAAGAACCTATGCACCCCAATGTTCATAGCAGCACAATTTACAATAGCCAAGAGTTGGAAGCAACCTAGGTGCCCATCAGTAAATGAATGGATCAAAAAACTATGGTACATATACACAATAGAATTTTATGCTGCAGAAAGAAAGAAGCAGCTCCTACCTTTTGCAACAACATGGATGGAACTGGAAAGCATTATGCCGCGTGAAATAAGCCATGTGTTGAAGGACAAATACCATATGATCTCACCTCTAACAGGAACCTAAACAACAAAGCAAACAAGCAAGCAAAATATAACCAAAGACACTGAAATAGAGAACAGGCTGACAGTGACCAGAGGGGAGAGGGGAGGGAATTTCAGGGGAAATAAGGGAGGGATTTAGAGGAACCTATATAAAGGATACATGGACAACAACTGAGAAGGGTGGAAATGGGAGGGAGGGGGGAGGATGGGGGGTGGGATGGGATGGGAGTAATAGACAGAAAACTGTACTTGAAAAATAATTAAATAAAAAAATTGAGAAAAGAAATTAAAAAAAAAAACAAATATCTAGTCTACATTTTGGCAACTTGAGGGTCATTAGAACATCTTTGTTGAATGGTAGATTTAGTATTTTTCAGTAATACCAAGTTTTTCTGCATGACTCTTCAGAAGTCTGAAGAGGATACTCAAATGTGCTAAAAAAATTAACACCAGTTTAATGCACTTTTGATGCCTGATAGTAGTGAATATAGTGAGTAGAGTCTGGGCTCTGACATCAGACTAACATGCATGTAAGGTTCACTCCAGAGCAAGTGACTTCTATTCAGATATGAAATTTCCTTATTTGAAGAATGGGTGGAAAAATTGAAGGTATTTTTAGACATTGGGTGAGAATTAAATAAGTCAATGCATAAAAGTTAGCACCAGGCTTGACACATAGTGCTTTAAAAATGCAAGCTATTGTCAGTATCTATTGTAGATACAGTAAGTGAGGAAGGAAAATATCACAATAAGAGAAACATAAACTTGAACCTATTGAGAATTCAGTTTATGTCTTCTTTTAGTTGTATTAATTTGAAAGCTGGTCTATATAAGTGTGTATATGCTGTGTGTGGGGGGGTCAGTTTCTCAAGAAGTTGACTGGTTCACATGTCCTTCTACATTTCTCAATTTTCATTGTATGCTTGGGAAATCTGCAAGTCCCAGTCTAACTTTCATCCTTTAAGAAGCCTTTAAAATGCCTCCGAATAACTGTATATTCCATGCAACCTTTCTGGAATAACCAAAGAATAAATGACAGCTTGTCCTAATCAAGCCATATCTAAAATAAAGTTTAAAGACTGCTCCATTCATCTGAGACTCCAGTTAAATCACTTTATGTTATTATCCATAAATATTTGAACATGTTCACTACTTTCTTATCTGAAACACCTGTAGATTTGGATTTCAAATCTCCTCTCTGTTCATTTTGACTTTGTTGTAGGTACTTTATCTCACTGAGTCTTGTTTTCCTCAGGTGAAAATAAATATAATAGCATCCATACAATGAAATATTATTTACAGGTAAAAATAAATTATCAAGTCATGAAAAAACAGGAAGGAACCTTAAATAAACAAATCGCTAAGTGGAACAAGTCAATCTGAAAGGCTATATATTATATGATTCTAACTGTGTGACATTCTGGGAAAGGCAAAGCTATGGACACAGTAAAAGAATCAGCTATGACAGAGTTGTGGAGAGGGAGGACAACGTGGAGCACAAAGGACTTTTAGGGCAATGAAACTATTATATATGATACTACACTGGTGGACACACGTCATTATACATTTGTCCAAACCCATAGGATATACAATACCAAGAGTGAACTTTAATGGTATTTCAAATGATCCACTCATTTCAAATGACACTCATTTGATGCATTATTTCAAATGATCCACTCATTTACTGTTGGGCACTTAGGCTGGTTTTTGCTCTTGGCTATTGTACATGGGTGCACAGGTTCTTTTGGATTGGTGTTTCAGGACTCTTAAGATATAATTCCAGCAGTGGAATTGCTGGTTCAAAAGAGAGTTCTATTTGTAGTTTTTTGAGGAAATTTCATGGGGTTTTCCACAATGGCCGCACCAGTCTGCATTCCCACCCAGTGTGCGCTAGGGTTCCCTTTTCTCTGCATCCTCACTAGCCTTGTTTATTGATTTGTTTATGATGGCCATTCTGACTGGTGTGAAGTGGTAACTCATTGTGTTTTTAATTTTCATCCCTCTGATGGCTAGTGATGCTGCATATCTTTCCCTATGTCTCTGGGCCCTCTGTGTGTCCTCCTTGGAGAAGTGTCTGTTCAGGTCCTTTGCCCATTTTTTAATTGGAGTGTTTGCCTTCCTGGAGTAGAGTTGTGTGAGTTCTTTATATATTTTGGATATCAAACTCTTGTCTGAAGTATCATTGGCAAATATATTTTCCCATAGGGTTGGTTCCCTGTTCATTTTGTTGATGTTCTCTTTAGTCACGCAGAAGCATTTGGAGTTGATGTAGTCCATTTGTTTATTCTTTCCTTTAATCGTTTGCTCTAGAGAAATATCAGTGAAAATACTGCTGCATGGAATATGTATTTCCTGCCTATATTCTCCCCTAGGACTTTATGGTATCATGACTTAAATGTAAGTCTTTTATCCACCTTGAGTTTATTTTTGTGTATGATGTAAGTTGGAGATTGAGTTTCATTTTTTTTTGCATGTAGCTGTCCAGATCTCCCAACACCATTTGTTAAAGAGGATATTTTTACTCCAGTTTATGTTCCTGCCCTCTTTGTTGAATATTAATTGACCATAGAGATGTGAGTTTATTTTTGAGCTCTGTATTCTGTTCCACTGATCTATGTGTCTGTTTTTATGCCAGTAACATACTGGACTACTTGTAATATAGTTTGTTATCAGGTATTTTAATCCCTCCTATTTGTTCTTCTTTCTCAAAATTGCTGAAAATGTTTGGGGTCATTTATGGTTCCATATAAATTTTTTGGAATATTTATTTTATATGTGTGAAATGTATCTTTGGTGTTTTTTTTAAGATTTTATTTATTTATTTTTAGAGATAGGGAAAGGGAGAGAGAAAGAGAGAGAAAGAATGTGTGGTTGCCTATTGAGTTCCCTCTACAAGGACCTGGCCTATAGGGTACATTCCCAGACATGTGCCCTGACTGGGAATCAAACTAGTGCCCCTTTGGTTCATAGGCCGCCACTCAATTTATTGAGCCACACCAGCCTGTTGCTGTTATTGGTATTTTAATAGGGATTGCACTGAATCTATAAATGGCTTTGGGTAGTATGGACATTTAGATAGTGTTAATTATTCCAATCCATGAACATGGTGTTTGCTTCCATTTATCTGTGTCTTCCTTAATTTCCTTCTTCAGAGTTCTGTAGTTATGAGTACAGGCCTTTTACCTCTTTGGTTAGGTTTATTCCTAGGTAATTTATTTTTCTTGTTGCTATAGCAGGTGGGATTTTTGTCCTAATTTATGTTTCTGATCATCATTGGTGTACAAAAATGCCTTCTATTTCTGTGTGTTGACTTTGTATCCTGCCATTTTGCCAAATTATCTTATTAAGCTGAGTAGTGTTTTGGTGAAATCCATAGCATTTTCTACGAACACTAACATGTTATCTGCAAATAATGACAGTTTTATTTCCTCCTTTCCAATTTGGATGCATTTTCTTTCTTTTATTCCAATTTTTAAAATATATTTTATTGATTATGCTATTATAGTTGTCCCATTTCCCTCCCTTTATCCCCCTCTTCCCTGCAAACACCTTCCATCCACATCTGCTTCCCCTCCCACCTTATTTCATATCCATGGGTCATACATGTAAGTTCTTTGGCTTGTACCTTTTCCTATACTATTTTTAACCTCCCCCTGTCTGTTTTCCACCTACAATTTATGCTACTTATTCCCTGTACCTTTCCCCCTTTTCTACCTCTTCTCTCCCCCACTGGTAAGCCTCCATGTGATCTCTATTTCTGTGATTCTGTTCCTGTTGTAGTTGTTTGCTTAGATTATTTTTGTTTTTGTGGTTTTTTACATTTGATTATTGATAGTTCTGAGTTTGTTGTCATTTTACTGTTCATATTTTTATCTTATTTTCCTTAGATAAGTCCCCTTATTATTTCATATAATAATTTTTTTATCTTGTCTGATCACTGTGGCTAGAACTTCTAATACTATGTTGCGTAGAAGTGGTGAAGTGGACACCCTTATCTTGTTCCTAATCTTAGTGAAAAAGTGTTTAGTTTTTGCCCATTGAATTTGATGTTGGCTGTAGGTTTCACATATATGGACTTTATTATGTTGAGGTATGCTCCCTCTATACAAACCTTGCTGAGTGTTTTGATCATGAATGGGTGCTATACCTTATCAAATGCCTTTTCTGCATCTATTGATATGATCGTGTGATTTTTGTCTTTCTTTTTGTTTATGTGATATGTTATATTTATTGATTTGTGAATATTTTACCTTCTTGAATCCCTGGGATGAATTCCACTTGGTCATTGTGTATGATCTTTTTAGTGTATTGCTGGATGTGGTTTGTCAATACTTTGTTGGGGGTTTTAGCATCTATGTTCATCAGCAATATTTCCCCGTAGTTTTCTTCCTTTATCCGGTTGTGTCTTTATCTGTTTTGGGTATTAGGATGGTGCTAGTCTCATAAAAAGAGTTTGAGAGTCTTTCTTCTTCTTGGATTTTTTGGAGTAGTTTGAGAAGGATATGGGCTAGCTCTCCTTAAATGTTTTATGCAATTCTCCTGTGAAACCATGCAGTCAAGGGCTTTTTTTATTACTGCTTCAATTTCATTAGCTATTATCAGTCTCTTCAGTCTTTCTGCTTCTTTTGATTCAGTTTTGGAAAATTATGTCTCTAGAAATTTGTCCATTTCACCTAGGTTTTCAAATTTCCTGGCATATAGTTATTCACAGTAACTTCTGACAATTATTTGTATTTCTGTGGTCTCAGTTGTAATTTCTCATTTCATTTCTGATTTTATTTATTTGGGTTCTCTCTGTTTTTTTCTTATGATTCTGGTTAAAGGCTCATAAATTCTATTTACCTTTTCAAAGAACCAGCTTCTGGACTTATTGATCCTTTGAATTGTTCATTTAGACTCCATGTCATTTAATTCTGCTCTGATCTTGATTATTTCCTTCCTGTACTCACTCTGTACTTTGTTGTTGTTCCTCCAATTCTTGTAGATGTAGGATTAGGTTGTTTTTTGAAATGTTTCTATCTTTTTTAGGTAGGCCTGTTTGCCTACCTAAAAAGAACTTACCTCTCAGGACTGCCTTCACCATGTCCCATAGGTTTTGCCCTCTTGGATATTCATTTTCATCTGTTTCCAGAGACTTTTAAATTTCTTCCTTGATCTCACTGTTAGTCCAATCATTGTTTAATAGCATACTACTCAATCTCCATAAATATGAATGTTTTTGAGTTTTTAACTTGAGGTTAGTTTCTACTTTCAAGTCCTGTTGGTCCAAGAAAATGTTTGATACAATTTATCAATTTTCTTGAATGTGTTGAGGCTTTTTCTGTGTTCTATCATGTGGTGTATCTTTGAAAATGTTCCATGTACTTTCCAAATGAATGTGTATTTTGCTTCTTTGGGATAAAAGGTTCTTATATATAAGGTTCTCATATATATCAGTAAGTCCATTTCATCTAGTGCATTGTTCAGTGCCACAATATTCTTATTCATATTTTGTTTGGAAGACCTACCCAATGTTGACAGTGTGGTGTTAAAATCAGCTAGTAAAAGTGTGTTGCTGTCTATATCTTTCTTGATGCCTTCCAGATTTTCCTTATATACTTGGGTGCTCCTATGTTAGGTCATATATGTTTACAATGTTTATGTCTTCTTAATGAATTCTTCCTGTGAGTATTATAAAGTATCTTTCTGTGTCTCTTTTTATGGCCTTTATTTGAAGTCTATTTTGTCTGATAGAAGTATTACTACTATGGATTTTTTCCCCTGCCCATTTGCTTGGAATTTCACTATCATTTCACTTTTTCTCTATCATTTCACTTCCCATCTGTGTAGCTCTTTTGTTCTGAGTTGTGTATCTTGTAGGCAGCATATGGGTCATGTTTTCTTATCCATTCAGCTACCCTATGTCTTTTGAGTGGTGCATTTAATCCATTTACATTTAAGGTTATTATTGATAGCTACTTATTTATTGTCATTTTTCCATTTTGTACCTGTGTCCTCTCTCTATCACTCTTTTTCTTCATCTTCTTAAAACAGTTCCTTTAGCATATCTTCCAATGCTGGTTTGATGGAGGTGTATTCTTTGAGCATTCTTTTGTCTGGGAAACTCCTTATTTGGCCTTCCATTTTAACTGAGAGCCTTGCTGGATAGAGTGGTCTTAATTGCAGGCCTTTGATTTTCATTACTTGGAATATTTCTTGCCATTCCCTTCTGGCTTATAGTGTTCTTGTTGAGAAGGCAGCTGCTCACTTTATCAGAGCTCTATTGTATGTTACTTCCTGTTCTTCCCTTGCTGTTTTGAAGATTCTCTGTTTGTCTTTGAATTTTGCCATTTTAATTATGATGTATCTTGGAATGGGCCAGTTTGGGTTCCTCTTGATTGGTACCCTCTGTGCTTCCTGGATTTGTGTGACTTTTTTTCTCATCAAATTAGGAAAGTTTTCCATCATGACCTTTTCAAGCAAATTTTCTATCCCTTCCTCCTCTTCTTCTCCTTCTGGTATTCCTAATATATGGATATTATCATGTTTCATGGTTTCTTGCAGTTCCCTAAAGCTCTCGTATTTCTTTTCAGGTTTTTTTCTTCTTGCTCTTTCTTGGAATTTTTTCTGCCTTGTTCTCCAGCTTGCTGATTTGACCCTCTTCTTCATCTAGCCTGCTTTTGATTTCTTCTATTGTGTTCTTGAAATCAGAAAATGTATTCTTCATTTCTTCCTGGCTCTTCTTGATAGTTTCTATGTCCTTTTTTATGCTGATGTAGTTTGCAGTAAGTTCCTTGTAGCTTCCCTTTCGCTTTGGGTAATTTTCACTAAGCTCATTGAGCTTTCTTATAACCATTGCTTTGAACTCAATATGTGATAATTTACTTGTCTCTATTTCATTTGGCACTTTCCTCCTTTCCTTTTGATTAGGGGTTGTCTGACTTCTCATTTTTGGGGAGACTCTTTTTGTTTGCTTCTGCTTCTTTTTTTAAAAAAAATTATTTATTTATCTTTAGAGAGGAAGGGAAGGAGAGAGGAAGAGAAACATCAATGTATGGTTGCTTCTCTTGCATCCCCTGCTGGGAACTGGCCCCTGCCGGGAACTGGCCTGCAACCCAGGCATGTGCCCTGACTGGGAATCAAACCGTGATTGTCTGGTTCGCAGGCCCATGCTCAGTCCACTGAGCTACACCAGCCAGGGCTGCTTCTGCTTCTTAAATTGGTCTGTTTTACCTCCTTGTCTTTGTGGTGTAAACTTCTATGGTAGGAGACCTGTAGTCTGAAAGTTCACATTCAGTGTTGCACTTTCCTTGATCTCCTGACCCTGATGCTCTTGGGATGCCTTTTATGCCATTTGTGTTGGCTCTCCAGATGTAATTAGGTTTTGATGGTTGTCAGGTCATTCTTTGTTGGGCTCTTCCCTTCAGCTGGTTGAATGAGGGTCACTCCACCTACCATGTCTTATATGCTGATGTGCACATGCTGCCAAAAAGACACATATCCCAGGAAGAAACCCCCACCAACAAAAATAACTCCTACCTGCAATTCCATTATCAATATAAATGAAACAGTGTTAACTAGGGTAGGAAGAGTTTAAGACTATTATAATAAAGGAGAGCAAATATGAGTTGACCTACTGAAAGAAAAATGATTTTGAGAGGGTAGAGAGAGGAGCACTAATAAGAGTAGGGAATCAGAGCAATGCTAAAGGACAGAGTAAAATTTACATCATAAATAAAAAAGAGAATGTAAGAAGGCAGAATGAAGTAAGAGAAGGGAAGCATATAGTATTAGGTTTAACAAATTAAAATAAAATTAAATAAAGTGAGAGAAATAAAATGGAGGAAAAGTAAATAAATAATTAAAAATAGGAACCAGAGAGGAGGGAAGATGGCAACAGAGTAGAACAAAGGATTTCGCTTCCCTCCATGCACTGGAGAAAAACCAGGCTGATCTGCAGGGGAGCACAGCGGACTGTCAACAGGGACCCAGCATATAGGAAGGTAGGACTCCAGAAATTGTAGCGGACACTGAATAACCAGAGGGTGAGGAAAGGAGACGACTGCAGGTCAACAAGGTCTGAGGGAACAGCGCAGAGGTTGCAGGCCCTCTGCCGGTAGTGCCAGGGCCAGAGTGGTCCGCCTTGGCCTCTGGGAGCTGAGGGCTGGCAGCAAGGACCTTGGGAGAGAGCCAGTCATCAGCTCACTCCCTACCTGGCCGGGCGCAGATTGAAAAATGCCAGGAAAAATCTGTTTGCTTGGAGAGTCAGAGAGAGGAGTGGGCATTAGGAAACAAACCAGAGAGCTCTGATCACCCGTGGAATCAGTCTGCTCTGACCAGCTTGGGAAAATTGAGAGATGTCCATGCATTCACCATTGCACTGGGCCTGGGCCCAGTCTGACGGCTCTGACATGGACTCAGGGAGCCGAGGGCTGGCCGCAAGGTCCTCAGGAGAGAGCCAGTCATCAGCTCCCTCCCTACCAGGCTGGGTGCAAACTGAAAAATGCCAGGAGAGATCTCTCTGCTTGGAGTGTCAGAGGGAGGAGTGGGCATTAGGAAGCACACCAGAGAGCTCTGATCACCCATGGAATAAGTCTGTGGTCACCAGGGGAGAATTGAGCATTGTCCGTGCGTTCCAACATAGCATGGGGAAAGATTCGAGCCCAAGCCTGTGAGATCAGGGAAGCCTGGCCCAGAGCGTGCGCACCTACACCCTAGGCCAGGACTGTAAATCCTGGGGAAAATCTGCTCTCAGTGGGGCACTGGGGAGAAGCGCCAGTCTGGATCTTGGGAGGGCACTGGTGAGACCAGCTGAGTTCACTGAGAAGAGAGGAAGGCCACACTAATAGCCCTTCAGGCTGCTGCAGCTAGTGAGACCAGAAGAAAAGGTTTGACCAGCTGAAAACCAACAAGAAGGGTTTTTTTTGTTTGTTTGTTTGTTTTTTGCTTTTTGCTTTTTTAAGTAATCTTTTATGTCTTTATCTTTATTATTTGTTATCTTTCGATACTTTGACCTCTCTCTTCTTCTTTCTTGTTTTATTTCTTCTTCCTTTCTTTCCAAACCTATCGCTTTTTCCTCCCATCTGCTGCCTTTATTTTCTTTCTTTTTGCCTCCCTCCCCGCCAAGTGAAACAAAAGACTTGGAACAGTTAAAAGACCAGAGTTGGACTCAAAGAGGGGGCATCCCAACAGTAGAGACAGAGAGACAAAATTCACTTTGCTTTAACAGAAAAACAAGTCAGTGCATATTTGTATTTTTTCATTATTTTGTCATTATTCTTGCATCTTTTATTTTAATAGTATCTCTGTATTCCTCCTCTTTCTGTATAGTCTTCTTTTCCTTGGCTGGATATATTGTATCACTTTACGGGTTTCCCCTGTCCTCTCAATCATAGTATATTGCTAATTTACTGTCCTTTACTTCCTCTTGCCCAGTTAGCTCAATAGTGAAGGTCCAATACTTCCCAATCTTGGTATATCATAGATTCTGTCATATGATTGTTGCTCTAATATTATTGTAAATAATAGTTGTTACATACTATTATAAATACTACACAACACCCCACCCCTGCCCAGATCTTAGCCCACTTCATGGTTGCCTGAACTATAAAACGGTAGTGGTTAACTCTATTCTCTCTCACACTACACCTATTTACCATCTTTTATTCTCACCTTACCTCAGAATCTGACCTCCCTCAAACTCACTCCTTTCTAGATCCAAATCATAAACCTTCCCTCACCAACAAGAGCCTTATATTCCTTCCATCCTTTCTAAAAAGTGGCTAATTGTGTTGAAGATTACGGTTATCACTGTAAATAGTCAGGGTATCACCTATCTCTTCTCTACTGGCTGCTACTCTAAATATCACAGAATACTCTCCTGCTGTCATAAACCATTTTGCCTTCCCCTCAAACTGATCTAAAAAAAAGAGTAGGTGGAAACAGTGAACATCAGGATACCCAAAGAAAGAAGAAACCCAATAACAAAAAAACACCAACAGATAACAACAGAGGAAGGTGAAGGAGGGAGTAGAAACCACACAAACCTCAACCCAAGACCTATCCAGAAATACAACAAAACCGCAGAGAAACTACCCAGGGCAAAGAACTGAACAAGACTGAAGGAGAATCCTCAAAACTCTGTACACACACAAGAACTAGCTTCAATGCAACCCGGCCTCACCAGCAGAGCAAATGGGTAGTGAACAGAGGGACCATCAGTTCACCAGCTGGTGGGAAGGACCCACAAAAAAAAGACCCAGAAAAAACAAAAACCCAAAGACAAATTAAGAGCCAATGTAAAGGACAGGCCAAGACCAGCAAGCTGGGGAAATCAAGGAGAGTACACCACTGAATCTCACATGTATTATACCACAGAAGTTCACACCATAAATCCAGGAAGCCAGAACAAATCAATTAAGAAGCTGAAGCTGACAAGAAGAGTCTCAAAAACAATGGAAAGACAAAGAAACAACCCCCCAATGAAAGGAAAGGAAGAAGCCTCAGAAAGAATGCCAGATGAAATAGAGGCAAGTCAGCTATCAGATATTGAATTCAAAGCACTGGCTATCAGGAAGTTCAAACAGCTCAAAATGAGCTACCAGAAACTACAGGGGAGTTACAATGAACTCACTGCAAACTATATCAACATGAAAAAGGAAATAGAAACTATCAGTAAGGGTCAAGAGGAAATGAAGAACACAATTTTGGAGCTGAAGAACATAGTGAAATAAATCAAAAGCAGGATCAATGAGGTAGAAGATTGGATCACCAAGTTGGAGGACAAAGTTAAAAAAATGCACAGAAAGAGCAAGAAAAGGGAAAGAGGACCAAAAAGAATGAAGAGGAATTAAGAGGAATGCAAGACAATATGAAAGGTAATAATATCCGAATAACAGGAATACCAGAAGGAGAAGAAGAAGAACAAGGGATAGAAAACCTATTTGAAAAAGTAATGATGGAAAATTTCTCTAATTTGATGAGAGAAAAAGTCACACAAATCCAGGAAACACAGAGAGTCATAATCAAGAGGAACCCAAAGAGGCCCACTTCAAGACACATAATCATTAAAATGGCAAAATTTCAAGACAAAGAGAAAATCTTAAAGGCAGCAAGGGAGAAAAAGGAAGTAACATACAAGGGAGCCCCAATAAGGTTAGCTGCTGACTTTTCAATGGAAACGCTCCAAGCAAGAAGAGAATGGCAAGAAATATTCCAAGTAATGAGAACCAGAGGCCTGTAAGGCTACTTTACCCAGCAAGGCTCTCAATCAAGATAGAAGGCCAAATAAAGAGCTTCCAAGACAAAAGAAGTCTAAAAGAATACGCCTCCAACAAACCAGCTCTGCAAGAAATACTAAAAGGTCTGCTTTAAGGAAAGGAAGGAAAAGAGAGAGACAGAGAGGAACACAGGTACATAAATGGCAACGAATAAGTACCTATCAATAATAACCTTAAATATAAATGGATTAAATGCTCCGATCAAAAGACATAGAATAGCAGCATGAATAAGAAAGCATGACCCACACATTTACTTCCTATAAGAGACCCATCTCAGGACAAAAGGCCTACACAGACTAAAAGTGAGGATCTGGAAACAAATTTTCCAAACAAACGGCTAGGGAAAAAAAAGCTGGGGTAGCAATGCTCATATAAGACAAAATAGACTTCAAAAAAAGGGCCATAAAGAGAGACCCAGAAGGTCACTTCATAATACTCAAGGGAAGAATCCACCAAGAAGACATTAACATCATAAATATATATGCACCCAACATAGGAGCACTCAAATATATAAAGAAAATCCTAGAGGACCTCAAGAATGATATTGACAGCAACACAATTATACTAGGGGATTTTAACACCCCACTGGCAGAAATGTACAGATCTTCCAAACAAAATATCAACAAAGATATTGCGGCATTAAACAACAACCTAGATGAAATGGACCTAATTGATATATATGGAGACCTCCATCCCAAAGAAGATTAAATACACATTCTTCTCAAATGCACATGGAACATTTTCAAAGATAGACCACATGATAGGACAAAAAATGAGTCTCAACAAATTCAGAAATATAGAAATCATACCAAGCATTTTCTCTGATCACAAGGGACTGAAATTGGAAACTAACTCCAAAGGAAAAAAACCAAAACACCCAAAATCATGGAGACTGAATGGTATGCTATTAAACAATAAATGGGTGAAGAATGAAATTAGGGAAGAAATCAAAAAGTTTCTGGAAACAAATGAAAATGAACTCACGATAACCCAAAACTTACGGGACACGGCCAAGGCAGTCCTGAGAGGGAAATCCATAGCAATACAGGCCTACCTAAAGAAGATAGAAACATTTCAAACAAACAACCTAATACTAAGCCTACAACTTGAGGAAAAACAACAAAGACAGCCCAGAGCAAGTAAAAGGAAGGAAAAAAACAAGATCAGAGCAGAATTAAATGACATAGAGACTAAAAGCACAATTCTAAAAATCAATGAATCCAGGAGCCAGTTTTTTGAAAAGATAAACAAAGTAGAAAAGCTTTCAAGTAGGCTCATCAAGAAAAAAAGAGAACCCAAATAAACACAATCAGAAATGAAAGAGGAGAGATTACAACAGATACCACAGAAATAGAAGGGATTGTAAGAAATTACTATGAAGAACTGTATGCCAAGAAATTTGAAAACCTAGGTAAAATGGACAAATTTCTAGAAAAATGTAATCTTCCAAAACTCAATGAAGAAGGAACAAAAAGCCTGAATAGACCAAAAACAGCAAATGAAATTGAAGCAGTAATCAAAAGTCTCCCAAAGAACAAAAGCCCTGGACCAGATGGTTTCACAAGAGAATTCCACAAAGCATTTAAGGAAGAGCTAACTCCTATTCTTCATAAGCTATTCCAAAAAATCCAAAATTATTGACGACTCCAAAACTCTTTTTATGAAGCCAGCACCATCCTAATTCCAAAACCAGATAAAGATACAACAAAGAAAGAAAACATCAGGCCAATATCGCTGATGAACATAGATGCTAAAATCCTCCACAAAATATTGGCAAACTGCATCCAACAATATATTGAAAAGATCATACACCATGGCCAAGTGGGGTTCATCACAGAGATGCAAGAATGGTTCAATATTCACAAATCAGTAAATGTAATACATTATAGAAACAAAAGCAAAAACATAAATCACACGATCATATCAATAGATGTGGAAAAAGCTTTTGATAGGGTACAACACGCATTTATGATAAAAACACTCAGCAAAGTGGGAATAGAGGGAGCATTTCTCAATATAATAAAGGCCATATATGAAAGACCTACAGCCAGCATCATACTCAATGGGCAAAAACTAAAAGCTTTTCCACTAAGATCAGGAGCAAGACAAGTTTGTCCACTTTCACCACTTCTATTTAATATAGTATTGGAAGTTTTAGCCTCAGTGATCAGACAAGAAAAGGATATAAAAGGTATCCAAATTGGAAAGGAGGAAACAAAACTGGCATTGTTCAATGATGACATGATAGTGTACCTGGAAAATCCTATATCCTCTACCAAAAAACTGCTCAAACTAGTAAATGAATTTGGCAAAACAGAGGGATACAAAGTCAATATCCAGAAATCAAAGGCATTTTTGTATACCAACAATGAAGCAGCAGAAGCAGAAATCAAGAAAAAAATCCCATTTGATATAGCAGAAACAAAAATAAAATATCTGGGAATAAACCTAACCAAGGAGGTAAAAGACCTGTATGCAGAACATTACACAACACTGAAGAAAGAAATCAAGGAGAACACAAACAAATGGAAACATATACCGTGTTCATGGATTGGAAGAATTAACATCATCAAAATGTCTATAATACCCAAAACAATTTACAGATTCAACGCAATACCTATTATCATACCAATGGCATATTTCACAGACATAGAACAAGCACTTCAAAAACTTATATGGAACCATAAAAGACCCTGAATAGCAGCTGCAATTTTGAGAAAGAAGGACAAAGTAGGAGGGATCACAATACCTGACATCAAACTGTATTACAAGGCCACTGTAATCAATATGGCCTGGTACTGGCATAAAAACAGGCACATAGACCAATGGAACAGAACAGAGTGCCCAGAAATAAACCCAAATCTCTATGGTCAATTAATATTTGCAAAAGGGGGCAGCAACATAAAATGGAGTAAAGATAGCCTCTTCAACAAATGGTGTTGGGAGGACTGGACAGCTACATGCAAAAAAATGAAACTCAAGCACCAACTTACACCATACACAAAAATAAATTCAAGGTGGATAAAAGACTTAAGTATAAGCCGTGACACCATTAAAGTCTAGAGGAGAACATTGGCAGGAAAATATCAGATATTTCACGAAGCAACTTTTTTACTGATATGTCCCCTAGAGCAAGGGACATACAGGAAAGAATAAACAAATGGGATCTCATCAAAATAAAAAGCTTCCACATGGCTAAAGGAAACAGTATTTAAATTAAAAGACAACTAACTGTATGGGAAAACATATTTGCCAATGATACCTCAGACAAAGGTTTAATCTCCAAAATATGCAAAGAACTTACACGGCTCCACTCCAAGAAGACAAGCAACCCAATTAAAAAATGGGGAAAGGACTTGAACAGACATTTCTCCAGGGAGGACATACAGAAGACCCAGAGACACATGAAAAGATGCTCAATATCACTAGCTATCAGAGAGATGCAAATTAAAACCACAATGAGACACTACCTTACACCAGTTAGAATGGCCGTCATAAACAAAGCAACAAACAACAAGTGTTGGAGAGGGTGTGGAGAAGAGGGGACCCTAATCCATTGTTGGTGGAATTGCAGACTTGTACAACCACTGTGGAAAACAGTATGGAATTTTCTCAGAAAACTAAAAATGAACCTGCCTTTTGACCCAGCAATTCCACTGCTGGGACTGTATCCTAAGAACCTTAAAACACCAACCCAAAAGAACCTATGCACCTTAACATAGTAGCACAATTTACAAAAGCCAAATGCTGTAAGAAACCTAGGTGCCCATCAGTAAATGAATGGATCAAAAAATTATGGTACATATACACAATGGAATTCTATGCATCAGAAAAAAAGAAGGCGCTACTACCCTTTGCAACAGCATGGATGGAACTGGAAAGCATTATGCTGAGTGAAATAAGCCAGGTTGTGAAAGACGAATACCATATGATCTCACCTTTAACAGGAAGCTAGCAACAAAACAAACAAGCAAGCAATATAAAAACAAAGACACTGAAATAGAGAACAGAGGACAGTGACTAGAGGGGAGAGGGGAGGGAATTTCAGGGGGAAAAGGGGAAGGATTTACACGAACTAGTATAAAGGACACATGGACAACAAATAAGGGGAATGGAAATGGGAGGGAGGTGGGGTGCACTGGGGAGGTGTGTTGGCATGGAAGTAAAAGACAGAAAACTGTACTTGAACAGTAACTAAATTTTAAAAAAGGAACCAAATTGGAGAGAAAGATCCATCATGTCACTATCAACAAAAATAAGCTAACATTTCCACAGGTATCATGGGAATAAGAAGGGAAAAAAGAAACAAAGAAAAGCTTAAGAAATGTCTAGAGGAAAGAAAAGTGATTTTGAGGTGATGGAGAGGTAATACTAAGAGTGAGGAATGAAAACGAGTCTAAGAGAGGGAAAATTAAAAATTGAGACAAAAAAGCAAAAAAAAAAGAGAGAGAGAGAAATAGCAGGGTAAAAGAGGAAAAACAGACTAAGACAGGGCAAAATTGAAATTTGAGATAAAAAGAGAGTTGGAGAGGGGATTGGTAAAATCTGAGATTTGAAACACAAAATTAGTGAAGATCTGGAGAAAAAGTTGAGGAATGCAATGACAACTACCCTATTCACAATAAACAAGCAAAGTTTGCTAAAGCTGGAGAGACAACTTGGATATTTAAGATCAGGAAAAAGGATGTGAGATGACCATTGACAAAAAAATTGGTTTTGAGAGGTTGGATGGGGGAGAAATAGTAAAAGTACAGAATCTAAACAATTGCAGCAAGAGAGAAAACAAAATTAGTAAGAGAGAAAAAAAGGTAAAATTGGGTAAGAGAAAGGAGGGGCAAAATATGTGAATTGAAATAAACTATAGTTAAAAAATCTAGTAACTTAATATGCACAAATTTAAGGAGAAGAAATGAATGTTTAAAAAAACTATGCAGGAAAGAAAATAATAGAAATCATAGAGAAGACCACAGTGGATTTTGTCTTGGTAGCATTTAGTATTTACCACTTTTTTTGCTTTCTGGATCAGCTTCTGGTGATGTCAAATGGTGACCCTATCTGGCCTCAGGCAGTCTGCTCAAGGCTACCAGGGATCTATGGTCCGTGGCTGCCTCCTTCAGTTATAAATCTGGTCACTCCACACTCACCAGTCAGGCCTATACCACAGGGCAGGCAGCATCTCTCCTGAGGGTAGAGCTATTATTTCCCCTAAGGCTGCTGCTGCTCCAAGGGATAAGCAGATGGCTGCTGCTATATGGGGGATGACTTAGCACTGAGTCCCTGTTGCTACACTCTCAGTTATTTCCCTATAGCCTCCACCCCCAGTCTCTACTTAGGTATCTCTAGTCCACTGTGCCCCACACTGTGCTGGAGCCCAGGGTAAGTGGCTATAAATGAAAATGTGTGTGTTGGCCCTTTAAATGGCTCTTTGCATCTCCAGCCATATGTCTCTGGCAGAGATAAACCCTGCTACTTTTTGCTGCTAGATGTTATCTGTGTATTTTGGGGGCTCTGGTGCTCTAGGCTGGGGATGCCAGCTTGGGGTTTACACCCCACTCCTCTCAGGAGGATCCAACTGGTGCTTTAACCTGCCACCTGGTGATGCCCAGCCAGCCCTCTCATGTCCCCATCATACTCCCTACCAGGCAGGTTGTGCTGAAGCTGATTCTTTTGTCTGTCTGTGGTTATAAGTCTTCTCTCTCACTATTGTTCAATTGTTTATTCCAGGTGATTTCTCCACAATTTAGTTGTAATTCCAGGTTGGTTCTGGGAGGAGGTTAGTGTAACTTCCACTCACTCCTCCACCATCTTGGATTTCCCACTAAATACTTTTTCAGAGTACATGTTTTGGGTGATGATTTTTATAAAATACTAAAAACCAAGAGCCTTTATGGCTATGTGTCTCAAACTTCTAACTACGCCTGTATTACTCTTTCCTCATGGCTTTGTGGACTAAGTCACTGGCCTTTGTCATTTTTATTATAACCAGAAATATATGCTTAGGTCCAGAACATATTCCAGGTGTGAGGCTTGGGCAAATGCTCCAGTGGTTCATCCAAGCACAAGCAACAAAGTGAAATGAATGCCAGGTGATTACAATTCTGCTATTTACTTCCTAAAGCAGTGACAGCTGGGAAGATCTGGAAACAAGTGGATGTGAGTGTGAGTGTGTTGGGAGGGAGAGAAAAGAGAATCTTAAGATTAGAGTGTCAGAGAATCTCCATGATTCCACATTTGTCAACAAACAAATCCTACAGGGACAATTAACTGGCTCACTCTCTTCCTGTGGAGATGATTCATCATTCAGCCCATAGATATTTCCTGAGGACCTGTTGGGAGCAAAGCATCATAGTTCAACTGTTCAAGACACAAAGGGAAAGTACTACTGTACATACTACAGGGTGGCTTTTATAAGACTCGCAAACCAATATAAAAGATAAAATATAACAAAACAAGAGGCTCCTTAACAGTTCACAGTACTTTCACACAAATACCACTCCATATTTGACCTTCGTCATATGATAACTAAGGTTAAAGAGTTATATATAACCATTCCCATCAAAAATGATCAAATCATTTTTTATTTTAAATGATGAAGCTAAAGTTAGAACTCAAACGTTCTGGCTTCTTCAAGATAATGCAATGTGAGAAGTTCAAAGTAGGTGGAATAAATAAGTGTTGGAGAGAAAACTAGAATGGTGGGATTACTTTTCAGTGGTGTGGTACAAATGCAAAGCACAAGGTGCGCAAGAAAAAGAAAAGTAAGAAAAAGTAATGGAGGTGGGGAGAGAGAGTTGTAGTGGTAAGGATGGAAATGACAATAGGCATTTCGAATAAAATAGCCTGACACCAGCAAACACAGAGACCTGGCAGTTAGAGGTTGGTATCAGCCATTGTTAGCCACAGAGATGACAGCAACAGAAGGTTTCTTGGGAAGATGTGCTAGATAAACCCATAAAATAGGGTAATGGTCAAATTGTGAAAAAATATATATATATGTGCATGCCATATATGCTAAGGAGTTTGAACATTATTGGGTAGAAAAAATAGAGATTAAAGGTTTATACCAAAAATGTGGTATAAATATTCATTTTAGGGAGATGAATCTGCTTATAGATTGAATGTAGTGTGTTTTGGTGGAGAGAAACTCTGTCAAGGAAATCTGTTAGGAGACAACACTGGGGTCTAAGTAATAAGATTCTGACCTAGTGATACTGACTGAGAAAAACCAAAGGGAGTTGTTGCTAGAAAATGCGGTTTTAACTCTTATTGTATTCATTCCCAAACGGCCTGGAGAGAACTAACACTGCCATGTCATTTGATGCATTTTTATTAATCTGATTTTAGAACTTTCTACATGCCAGGCACTATATTAAACATTAAGATACTCAGGTAAAAAGACAAGTTCTTGCCTCTGAAAGGGCCAGGGGATGCTGATGAATACTCCAAAGCTGTCCCAGGGGTTGGGGGTCAGGAAAGGCTTCACAGAAGGGTTGATCCTTGAGCTGAGCCTTGAAAAATGGGCAGAGAGTTGGTGAGAGAGAAAAAAAGGACATGTATTTTGTAGAGAAGACAATAGAGTGACAGTATATGAAAAGACATTACAGCGTAAATGGCATAGTGAGTTTTAAGAATTCTATTTAATTTGGTAGGTCTAGAATAATGGTTAATTATATTTCTTTTTTCAGTCTTTATTCAGGTGTAATTGACATCAGCACTGTGCACATTTAAGGTATATGATGTGATGATTTGAGGTAATATATATATATATATATATATATATATATATATATATATATATAGTGAAGTTAACACCATAATAAGGTTAGTTAACATAGCTCTAACCTAACATAGTGGCCATTTTTCAATTGTAAGAACATTTAAGTTTTATTTTCTTAGAAACTTTCAAGTACTTCTGGTCCTTACATCTTCTACTCAACATTTTGTCATAATGTTGATGAGATGCCCTAGAAACTTAACATTTCATGTCAATTAGCCTATGATAAAACTGGTTTCATTATACACAATTCCACCTAAAGTCACAGAACCTACTGGTGACATTGGGAACTTACCATAAACAATATAGTATTGTTAATTTTACATTAGATCCCAGAAATTACTCATCTCCTAACTGGAAGTGTGTCCCCTTTGGCCAATGTCTCTCCATATCCCCCTCTAATCCAACCTTTGGCAACCACCAGTCTACTCTCTGTTTCTATGAGTTTGACTTTTTGTTTTATTTTTTCCTTTTTATTGAATTTATTGAGGTGACACTTATAGTACATTTACATAACGCAATAGCATTTACATATTGCAATAGCATGGATACACCTGGAGAGCCTTATGATAAGTGAAATAAGCCAGCCAGTGAAAGACAAATACCATATGATTTCACTCATATGTAGAATCTAATGAACTAACTGAACTAATGAGCAAAATAGAGACAGATTCATAGATAGAGGGCAGGATGACAGCTGTCAGGGAGGGGTGAGGTCCTATGTGGAGGAAGTGACTGAGAAAAAAAAGAAAAAGAGAGAAAAAAAACTCATGGACACAGGCAACACTGTGGTGATTGCTGGGGAACTAAATGGTGATGGACGGAGATTTGACCTGCGGCGGTGAACATACAATACAGCATGTGTTTGGCCTTTTAGATTCCAAATATAAGTGGAACAGTACCATGGTGAATTTAGACAAATATGAGGAAACAGGAGGAAAATGAAAAGGGGCTCTGTTTTCCACACTAGCAGTCCCCAACCTTTTTGGCACCAGGGACCAGTTCTGTGGAAGACAATTTTCCCTGGGTGGGGGCAGAGGAGAGAATGGCTTCATAACCTGCCACCAGACACAGCTTAATTGTCACCTGCCACTCACTGATAGGGTTCTGGTAGGAGTCTGCAAGCAATTGATTTGTTATGGCCTCTATGCAGTCAAACCTCTCTGCTAATGATGATCTGTATTTGCAGCCGCTGCCCAGCACTAGCATCACTGCCTCGGCTCCACCTCAGATCATCAAGCAGTAAACTCTCATAAGGAGCATGCAACCTGGATCCCTCATATTCGCAGTTCACAGTACAGTTCACACTCCTATGAAAATCAAATGCTGCTGCAGATCTGACAGAAGATGGAGCTCAGGCAGTAATTTGAGCATTGGGGAGCAGCTGCAAATACAGATGAAGCTTGTTCACTGACCTGTCACTCACCTCCTGCTGAGCACCTAGTTCCTAACAAGCCACCAACAGGTACTGGTTCACTTCCCCCGGGGATTGGGCCTCTGCTATACACTACAACATTGGGGGTTTGCTTCAGAAAAGGGGCTGTTGGAGCAGAGAACCCTCCACAGAGCAGCAGGCTCGACCAGATCAGAGTGGTACCAGAGAAAGGGAATGCTGAGAAGAGTGAGGAAGAAGACAAGGATGGAGACAGGGAGTGTGTTGGCAGGAATTTGTCACTCATGTAGGCAAAAGGAAATGAGAAGACAGGGCAGTAAAAGGTGCAGCAATAGGATAATATTTAGGAGAAATAATTATTTTAAGGGATATTACAAAATCCACAACTACGGAGGACAAACACATTCTAACCTTCAGTCATATGAAATGTCCTGAATTTTTTTGGCATACTGTCTTTTTAAAAAAACACATTTTATTTATTTATTTTTAGAGAAAGGACAAGGGAGAGTGAAAGAGAGGGAGAGAAGCATCAATATGTGGTTGCCTCTCATATGCCCCCTATAGGGGACCTGGCCTGTAACCCAGGCATGTGCCCTGACTGAGAATGGAACCCATGACTCTTTGGTTGTCAGGCCAGCACTCAATCCACTGAGCCACATCAGCCAGAGCAGGCATACTGTCTTAAATATCTAGAGCCAGACCTAGCTTCAGAGGGAAGAGTGCCACAGTGGTCAACTGTCTGCTGCAGGTAAGGCATGTGGAACAGGTGACAGGTATGGTGCATATTTGTCATTTCTGACCAGCAGCCCACTCTCTCTTGGAACAAGATTAACTTAAATCAATACACATAACACAATCCAAGCTGCTTTTAAGGATTCCCCCACCAAACAAGAAAAGCCTGGAGTCTCATAAAAAAACTCATTCTAGAGTCTCACACTTTTGATTATTTAAGAAATTCATCTCTGAAAAGTACCTTTCCTCTGCTCTCTTTTCCAAGCTGAATAATTCTCATACATTTCATCTTCCCTTCCATCTGTCCTGTGTGATTGCATCTTCTAATAACCAGTTAGATACCTCCCACCCACACATCCTGACTTTTTTGTTTCTTCTTCAATCTATCAGAATAACAAGAACAAAGATTTACATTTAAAATAACCTAATGTTATATGCCAATTTACAGCAATAATAGAAAAGTTTATGCCATGTCAGTACTTGTTCTGCTTGCTACTGATGGCGAGCCGGACTACTGAAGCCTTCCCCAACCATGCCATGGGCTCACAGCTCCAGCCTCTGATACTCTGAGCTCACTACACTAACGTGTCCCCTAGTGGTGCTGTCTCATGTCTGCCTATGATTTTCCCTCCTGCTTCTTCTCCATGAAATCCTATCTTTTCTCAATTTCCAAACTACAGTTAAGACATTTTTCTGAGAAAGACTTTCTGTTATGGTATCCTGCACAACACATGCATGTGCACACACATATCACTTTGGGTGTGAAACGTAATGTCATTATATTATTATACTACAGGCACCACACTCTTTCACAATTATGCACAGAACAGAGGATGGAACTGCCTATTGGTTAAGAACTTGAAATCTGAAGCCAGACCACCTGAATTATAATCTCAGATCTGTCATTTATTGAGTCAATGATTTAAAATTACCATGAAATGAATGGTTTCCTCAGCAGTAATATGGAGATTGTAATAGTACCGTAGCTACTTCTTAAGGCATGTTGTGAAAATTGAATGAATTAATACACGCAAAATGCTTGGATTACTTCAGGGCATATGACAAGCTCTATGTAAATGTTAGCCTGTGTTATTGTTGTTACTGTGCAGTGGTTAAGAGCAGAATATTGGATCTTTCTGAATCTTTTTATGTAAAAATTAGGTAGAAAACACCAATTTTATAAATTGCATGAGAATGAACCAAGGTAATAATGTAAAGATTTTAGCACAAAATAATAAATTGCATATTGTAATGTTATTATTATAACTCAATTTTCTCTGGGTACTAAATAAACATGTACTTATTTTATAAGGTGTGTGGCCTGTCAGGAACCTCAGAGACTATTTACTTTAATCTCTTCGTGGACCAGGGGGCCTGTCAGATAGAAAGTTTACATGATTTGGTGAGGTTGTACATCCATATAGTGAGTCAGAGTGAGAATGCGCTGTTGCTGAATCCCAGAGCTGCTTCACTATATCACATAGCATTTACTGTTTGCTTTTATTCTCTGCATACTGTTCAATCCCTTCTAAACAGTACAGTGCACCGAGGATAAGAACTGTTTATCTACTCTTTGAAGATCTCATATCCCCGCCCATTCCCAAATTTCATACTATGCCCCTGAACATCTATTATAGTTCTCAGTGCACAGCATTTGCTCAAGCAATGCTAGCCCATCTAGCATTTTTAAATTTTTCATTTGAGGTCTTGTTATGCAGGTGTGAATATCTGCAATAAAATTTTCTGTTTTAACTGATGAAAATAATTGCTTAATTTAGTGTAGCATTTAGTATTCTCTATGTTCTAGCTAGTAGTTTTTTATCAACAGTATACTTTTTATTTCCGAAGCTATGAAGAAGGCATAAACAACAATTTTAAGAACCAGTGAAAGTTGGTTTTGTGTTACTTACCCAAAGGCGTTCCCCTTAACTGCTACAAAGTTAGAATCTGCAAAGATCAATTTTATTCATTAATAGTGAATCTGAACCAACTGAGAAGATTATAGCTCTTGAGGCTAATGAGACCTTTCTGACCATACCCTCTCTTTCTCCCAGTACCTCCTGGGTACCTAGGTATTATTCAGAGACCACAGCCTGAATTCCAGGGTTTAAGTGGTGCCAAGAAGAGGGACCCAGGGCTACCAGCTGCAGTTGTGGACAACACACCAACTTGGTTGGAGTGTGCGCAC
This sequence comes from Sturnira hondurensis, assembly GCF_014824575.4. Lineage (NCBI taxonomy): Eukaryota > Metazoa > Chordata > Mammalia > Chiroptera > Phyllostomidae > Sturnira > Sturnira hondurensis. The sequence goes on along the minus strand of NW_028092815.1, from coordinate 1,570,036 downwards.
CAGCTCAGATAAGGGCAGGTGACACCGAGTGTTTTTTGGTAAGGTTGTAGGGTGCATTGGATCTCAGAGAAAAAGGGATTTCTTCCAAGGTTGCCCTCTCTTGTAGCTGCTTTGCATTTGCCCCCTCTTTAGTAACCAGGAGCCTTGCTCTCTCTCCCAAGCATCTGCCGCAAATCTCAAGAGCACGGGTGGAGCCATTAATAGCCACAAGGGTGCTTGCTGCTAGAAGGCACTCATGAGAGGATTAGCTAGGACATGCACTAGGACAGAACACCAGGTTTCCCGCCAGCCACAAGCAAACGTCCACGCAATGAGAGGCACACTGTAAAAACACTCTCCAGCCCATCCCTGCGTCACAACCCCCAACTAGGTCTGGGCTTGGGAAAAAGAGCAAAGACCTTCCCCTTAATCAGCTTTAAAAACAGCAACTAGTTACAGGGCTATTTACATGCAGCTCAGCAAATTCTTTCAAGCTGCCTCTTGTGGTCCTTTTGATTTTGCCTTTTCCCTCCCCGCGCCTGCATAAGGAAAAGCAGATAGCAAATGAGTGTTTCGGTTTCAACTCATGATCTTTGGACTCCGAAAATCACTTTCCAGAAGAATCTAGTGTTAGTTCCAGGTTTTGTATGAGAGCGTTTGGCATCCACCAAGCTCCGAAGACAAAAGGCACTTCCTCCCCTCGGCTCCAGAAATCGGGTGTTCCCACATGAGTCGGAACCTTGTGAGGGTGTCTGGGATCAATTCCAGAGATATGCAGGGGCCTTATATGGACCTCCAAAACAACTTAATCTAATTTCTGGGTCATCCTGGGACGCGCGGTATAAAGGTTGGTCACCTAGCTCTTTGAGCCCCCCTTGCAGCTCTAAAGGCTTGGAGAAGACCCGAGACCCATAAGTGCGGTTAGGGTACCTGGAATGTCTCATGCCCCTCCCTGACTGTCTTTCACCAACAGCACTTTTTGACCCACTACATTCTTTTCACTAGGAACAAGTATGATTTAAAGGTGCAGACGGAGTGAAAATGAAACAAACTGGTTTTGTAATCGCCGTGCTTGCAGTGGGAGAAATTTCAGAAAAGGTTCTTTTATTTGTGAAAAAAATGTCCTTAAAGGTTTCTAGGAAACCTCTACCACAGGCAACAATCTCTCTAAGGAACAGTGCAATATTTTAAGCTAATTCAGCTTTTTAAGGCTGCAGGATGTCTCCCTGATAAGGGATCTTTAGATTTAGAAATGGGGGGGGGGGAGGCGGGGGAGAAAAGACCTCAAAATCAGGAAAGCTTAGACAGAGGGCCCTTTGGGATGGTGGCGGCAGAGACTCGGGATGCCTGCTTGACCCTTCCTTCCTCGTGGGTCCCCCCCAGCTGCCCGGCAAGTGTCTCGCCCCATCCAGGGAGCCCAGCCCGCACGGCTATGCACATGCTTGAAGCACTAAGAGGCCGGGTCTCTCTGCCAAGAACGGACACTGGCAGAGGGAGGGTTGGTCCCTCTCTCTTCCCTTCTTCCCCATGCATGAGGGAGCAACCTTCCCCCACCCTGGCACCAGACACGGGTCCTGGCTCCCCAAGTCAGCCCCAGGGCCTCAGTTTCATGCAGCACCTTGCTTTGTCTAACACCTAGGAGAGGACTTAGAACTGGCACAGACAGTAAGTCAGGAAGGGGAGTTCCAGCCAGGTCATCCCTAAGGTAAAAGACAGCAGCCCCCATGCTTTGGGAGGCTGCTAACATGCTTAATTCCAAGAAAGGGATTTTTATTTTGTTTGCATTTCCACAACTGGAATAGGGGTCATTTCTCAACCCAAAAAAGGTATGTGGACTCTTAAATGTTTTGGTCTGAATGGGCAAGTTGGATGAATTCAGCCTTATGGCCTCCCCACTTCACTTAATATCTGGGGCAGGGACCTCCCCACTCAGTGGGGAATGGAAATCACCCTATTCTCAGTGTTAGCCCGGGAGGGTTGCAACCTCAACTGATTTGGCAAACAGATGTTAATCCTGGACCTAGCAACTACCAGGTCCTGAGAACAGTACAGTAATTCACTCGCTGCTCAAACTCACTGCAGCTCACAGAAACAGCAGAGGGCCTGTCTTTCCAAGCAGACACTTACTCAGGTGCTCCACGGGCCCCTCCCCTCACTAGGGAATCAGCAGAGAATGTTAAAACTGGAGGCCTTCAGTCACTTACACTGTCCACAAGAAATCAAGACTAATAACAGCCCAGGATATGTTGCACAAACCACTCAGACTTTCTTAGAAAAAGGGGAAATTCAGTATAAAACAGGTATCCCCTATAATCGTGCAGGTCAAGCAATTGTTGAAAAAGCACACTAAACCTTTAAAAGATTGTTAAACAAACAAAAAAGGGGAGTCAGGAAACATCCCCCAGAAATTTAACCATGCTGGAAATACATACATATAAATTTTTAAATTGTGATGATAGTTTAAAGTCACCCATAGACAAACACCTCGTGCAAAACAGGCCTGCAGGCCCTTACCCTTGGTCTTGTACAAAGACTCATTAGGGGAAGGAAGATGGGAAGGCCCAGTTGAGCCATTAACTTCGGGGAAAGGGTATGCTTGTGTCTCCTCCCCAGAAGGACCTTTGGAGCTGCTGGCAAAGAGGCTGAAGCCGTATCATAGAAAAGGCTTCCCTGGCAGTGATCCACCTCCACCCCAATGGACTCTCCCCATCCAGACTTCTCCAAGCTGTGCGTCACTCTGCTCCAGTAGAATCCCAGCAGTACTCCTGGAGCGATCTTCAACATCACCTAAGAGGCATTTTTTCTACCAACCTAAAGGGACAAATAGATAAATTGCAGCTACAGCTGCATCAGCAGTTGCAGGACGTTCAACGCTCAACCAAACAGGAGGTTTTTCAAACCTTCTGTGATAATCTCTTCTCGTTAAATCCCCAAAATTGGTTTGATGGACTTAACCTGAATGTGGGTGTTCAGAGCCACTGGTTGTTTACTGCTTCTAATAATGCTCTGTGCACTTTGATACATTTGCAAGTTATTTTCCCAGGGTCATGTAAGAGACCAGCAAGTAGCAAACTTTGTGGGATCTATAGCGGTCCTAACTAAAAACAAGGGGGGAAATATAGGGAACCTATCTTCATGGAATGGCAAATGTAACCCGGCCCTATCCAAAACTGATAGGCTGAAGTTGGCACACAGGAAGCCAAACCCCTGGATCAGCTTTTCCCTGGGAAACCAGGCCTGCATTATACCTAGGCTGCTTTGAGGCTTGCTCTTGCTAAAACTCCTTCATCCTGAATTGAAGCTGTAAATGTTCACTGCATATCTTTAAAGTAACTTCCCAAAATCTATGCTAATTCTACCAAGGCTGGAGTGTAACCAGACCAATCACTCTTATCATTCCCTTGCATTTGCAACATTTTTCCTTGTTAATCTGTAAGAAGTAATCAGTAACCTCCTTTCTTTTGTTATCCATAAAAAGTAATCACCTAAAGCAAACCTGAGCATAATGAATGAAAACCTTCTTTGATATATGCTGTAAAAAAGCCAATAAAAGCCTGTCCAGGCAAGGGTCAAGGCACTCTCTCAGAGTGGCTGTGCCATCCCTTTTTCTCCACAGGACTTCTGTAGTTGGTGTGAATTTGTTCCTTGCGTCCACAAAATATGTGTTTCATTTTATCCTTCTCTTCTTTTTCCTTTCCTTCTTTCTTCCCTCCCATTCCGTCTCATCTTTCACTTCCTTCCTTCCTTCCTTCTTTCCTTCCTTCCTTCCTCCCTTTTTCTTCTTCTTTCTTTCTTTCCTTTCTTCCTTCTCTCCTTCCTGCCTTCACTGTCGCATTTTCCCAAAATACAATGATTAATAGCATTCCTTACATGTGTATAGTTTTATCAAGAACTTGACACATTTTAAAATATTTCACTAGTTTTCTCTCTTGACCTTTCACATCAGCCCTATTTTTACAACTATTAAAAAGGGGACCCAAGGAGGTCACACATTAAGTCAGTAACAAAGCTAAGAAAAAAATACCCATGTTACTCATTCACTTATTAATGTATTTGTATCGATATCCGCAATGCAGAAATCACCTGGACTCTCAAAGGGAACCAGACTTTGTCAAGGTCACATTGCTATACCACCAGTCTGCAGCAGCAGCAGCAGCAGGTGCTGTTATACCACCAGCACTAGGAGGTCAACAAGGTGGGATATAAGATTTTCATGGCTTGACTAAGAAGCATTAAGAAATTTTCCCTTTCTATTTTAATCCACTGGTGAGAGCAACATAGAAAATGCTAAGTGCCCTCTTTTCTCAGGCATCACTCATCAAGCCAGAGCTCGTCTGTTTCTTCCCGTTGTGACTACACGTATTCTATTACAAAATGTATAACACTTCAGTGCATTTACTTGTATACACATTTGTCTTGAACAGCTGTACCTTTTATTTGCAGTGACAGTTTACACTCAATATTATTTTGTATGAGCTTCAGGTGTGCAGCATAGTGGTTAGACAAACCACCTGGCACAATAGACAGTTATTAAAATATTATTGACTACATTTCCTATACTGTACATTATGTTCACATGATTACTTTGTCACTATCCATCTGTACATTTCAACCCTTTCACCTTTTGCACCCAGTCCTCCCAACTCCCTTACACTCTGGCAGCCATCAGTCTGTTCTCTGTGTCTGTGAGTCTTTTTCTGCTTTGCTTATGCTAGTCTTTAGATTCCACATATGAGTTAAATTATTTGGTGTTTGTTTTTCTCTGACTGACTTATTTCACTTAGCATAATATCCTCTAGGTTCATCCAGGCTGTAAAAAATGGTAAGATTTTGTGTTTTTTAATGGCCTAGTAGTATTTAATTGTGTATATGTACCACAGCTTTGTTATCCACTTGTGTATTGATGGACACTTGGGTGGCTTAGTAATTGTAAATAATGTTGGAATAAATATTGGGGTGCAAATATTATCTCAAATTGGTGTTTTGGGTTCCTTTGAGTATATACCTGGAAGTGGAATTGCTGGGTCGTTAGGCAGTTTCATTTTTAACTTTTTGAGGAACCTCCATACTGCTTTCCACAGTGGCTGCACCAGTCTGCATTTCCACCAACAGCACAAGAGGGCTCCCTTTCCTCCACATCCTCACCAGCACTTGTTTAATTTATTGATGACAGCCATTCTGATAGGTGTGAGGTGGTATCTCATTGGGTTTTAATTTATATTTCCCTGATGACTGGTGTTGAACATCTTTTCATATGTCTCTTGGCCATCTGCATGTCCTCTTTGGAGAAACATTTATCCATGTCTTCTATTCATTTTTTAAATTGGATTGTTTGGGTTTCTGATTTTGAGCTGTATGAGTTCTTTATAAATTTTGGATACTAAGTCCTTATCAGATGTATCATTGGTAAATATGTTCTCCCATTCCATGAGTCATTTTTCATTTTGTTGATAGTTTCCTTTGCTGTGCAAAGACATTTTAGTTTGATATAGTGACATTTTCTTATTTTTTCTTTTGTTTCTCTCGCCCAAGGAGTTATATCAGAAATAATATTAGTAAAAGAAATGTAGATTTTACTGCCTATGTTTTCTTCTAGGATTTTTTATGGTTTCAAATCTTACATTTAAATCTTTAATCAATTTTGAGTTTATTCTTGAGTATGGTATAAGATGTTGATCTAGTTTTATTTTCTGCATGTATCTATATAATCTTCCCAATACCATTTATTGAATAGACTGTTTTCATTATATATTCTTGCCTTCTTGGTCAGATATTAATAATCATATAGTCATGAGTTTATTTCTAAGCTTTAAATTCTGTCCACTGATCTATGTGTCTGTTATACTCATACCATGATTTTCTTGATAACTATATTTTTCTACTATAGTTTGATATCAAGCAGTGTGATTCCTCCCACCTTGTTCTTTTTTCTCAAGATCACTGTGGTTATTCATGATCACCTGTGTTTTTTGTAGAATATTTTGATTTTCTAGATTTATGATATATGTCATGGATATTTTAATAGGAATTACATTGAATCTATACATTGTTTTGGGTAGTATAGACATTTTAAGGATGCACATGTTTTCCTGTCTATGAGCACAGTATATGCATCTGTTTATTTGCATCTCTTTCAGTTTCTTCCTTCAGTATCTTGTAATTTTCCAAGTACAGGTCACTCACTTTCTTGGGTATTCTTTGAGGCAATTGTTAATTTAATTATCTTCTTAGTTTCCCTTTCTGTTAGTTCATTATTGGTGTATTTATTTTTTATCCTGCAACTTTCCTGAATTCATTTATTGGTTCTAGTAGTTTCTTTCTTTTTTAAACAAATATTTTATTTATTTATTTTTAGAGATAGGGGAAGGGAAGGAGAGCGGGAGAGAACATCAATGTGTGGTTGCCTCTCATGTGTCCTCTACTGGGGGACCTGGCCTGCAACCCAGGCATGTGCCCTACTGGGAATCGAACCAGTGATCCTTTGCTTCACAGACCCGTGCTCAATCCACTGAGCTACACCAGCCAGGGTTGGTTCTAGTAGTTGCTTGTTGGGATCTTTAGGTTTCTCTATGTACAGTAACTTGTCATCTGCAAGTATTGACAATTTGCTTCCAATATGGATTCCTTTTGTTTCTTCTTGTCTGATTGCTCTGGCTGTACTATGTTGTATAATAGTGGTGAAAGTGGACCACCCTGTCTTGTTTCTATTCTTTTTTTTTTTAATTTTATTTATTTTTAGAGGGAAGGGAAGGAGAGAGGGAGAGAAATATCAGTGTATGGTTGCCTCTGCCGGAAACACACAATGTACCGTGTGTCCCCTGCCAGGAACTGGCCTGCAACCCAGGTATGTGCCCTGACTGGGAATCGAACTGCGATCCTCTGGTTCGCAGGCCCGCGCTCAATCCACTGAGCTACACCAGCCAGGGCTATGTTTCTATTCTTAAGGGAAACCTTTTGTTTTCCCAACTGAACATGATGCTAGCTGTGGGTTTGTCATATTTAGCTTTTATTATGTTAAAATATGCTTTCTTTATTCCCACTTTCCTGAGAGTTTTTTATTATAAATTAGTGTTGGATTTTCTCAAATGCTTTTACTGTATCTATTGATATGGTGATATGATTTTTATCTCTCATTTTGTTTAACTGTTATATCATGTTAATTGATTTCTGGATATTGTACTACTTTGCATCCCTGAAATAAATTCCACTTAATCATTGTGTGTAATCTTTTTAATGTATTTCTGGATTTGGTTTGCTATAATTTTTTGAGGATTTTTATCTCTATGTTCTTCAGAAATATTAGCCTACAATTTTAGTTTTTTGAAATTAGGATAATACTGACCTCATAAAATGAGCTCTGAAGTCTTCTTTTGTTTAAATATTTTGGATTAGTTCCAGAGTGATAGGTGTTAGTTCTACTTTGAATGTGTGCTAAAATTTAACTGTGTAACCATCTATTTTAGGACTTTCGTTTGTTGGAAGTTTTGTGATTACTGCTTCAATTTTATTAGTTGTAATCAGTCTGTTCAGATTTTCTGTCCCTTCTTGACTCAGTTTTAGGAGATTGTATGTTCCTATAAAGGTATCAGTTTCTTCCAGATTGTCCTATTTGTAGGCATATATTTGTTAGTGATACTTATACTTCTTTGTATTTCTGTAGTCTCAGCTCTTAATTTATCTTTAATATTCTGATTTTATTTGAATCCTCTCTCCTTTTATTTCCCAATGAGGCTGGTTAAAGGTTTATCTATGTTCTTCATATATTCAAAGAACAATTTCTTGGTTTTACTGATCTTTTGTATAGTATTGGACTCATTCATTTATTTCTGCTCTGATATTTATTAACTCTTTTCTTCTACTTACTTTGGGCTTTGGCTATTGTTCTTTTTTTAGTTTCTTTAAGTGTTAAGTTTAGATTGTTTGGTTTTTCTTTTTTCTAGAGGTAGGCCTGCAATGCCATGAACTTTCTTCCTTTTAGGAATCCTCTTTCTGTGTCCCACACATTTTATGTTCTTATGTTCTCATTTTTATTTGTCTCAAGGCATCTTTTGATTTCTTATTTGATCTTATTTTTAACTCATTCACTGTTTAGTAAAATGTTATTTAGCATCTGTGTGTTTGTATGTTTTTTTAATAATTGATTTTTAGTTTTATACCATTTTGGTCAGGAAAGATGCTTGATATAATCTCAATAGTCTAAAATTTATTGAGATTTGTTTTGTGTCCTAATATATGGTCTATCATTGAATATGTTCCAAGGGCACTTGAAAAGAATGTATATTCTTCTGTTTTGGGGTAAAATGCCCTGAAGATATCTATTAAATCCACCTGATATAGCATGTCAATTAATGACAGTTTCCTAGTTGATTTTCTGTCTGGAAAATCTATCCACTGATGTCAATGGGCTGCTAAAATTACACTCTGACTGTATTAATCTTGATCTCTTTTTTTATGTCCTTCAAGATGTGCTTTATATATTTAGATGTGACTGTGTAGCATGCATAAATGTTTATAAGATTTATATTCTCTTGTTGGATTCATCCCTTTATTATCATGCAGTGTCCTTCTTTGTCTCTTATTACAGATTTTGTTTCAAAGTCTATTTTGTCTGATATACATATTGCTACCCCATCTTTATTTTTTCATTTTCATTTTTATGAAATATCTTTCTCCATTCCTCCACTTTCAGTCTAGGCATGTCTTTCATTCTGAGCTGTGTCTTCTGTACACAGCATATGTATGGGTCTTTTTCTTACCTATTCCGATACCCTGTTTCTTTTGATTGGAGCATTTAAGTCCTTTACATTTAAAGTGATTATCAATAGATATGTATTTATTGCCAATATATTTTTATAACCATGTTTCTTTTCTTCCCTCCTTCTTAAAAAACACCCTTTGCCTGGACTGAGTGGATCATTAGGTTGGAGTGTCATTCCATACGCCAAAAGGTGGTGGGTTTTATTCCCAGTCAGGGAACACACCTAGATTACAAGCTTGACCCCAGATCAGGGTGCATATGGGAGGCAACCAATCAATGTTTCCTCCTCACACCCATCTCTCTCTCTCCCTCTCTCCCCCCTCTCATAATCATTAATAAATATATCCTTGGGTATTATAAAAAAGAAGTGAACACTCTTTAGCATTTTTTTATAATACTGGTTTGGTGGTGATAAACTCCTTTAGCTCTTTCTTATCTGGAAAGCTCTTTAATTAATTATTTTTATAATTTTAAATGATAGCCATGCTAAGTAAAGTAGTCTTGCTTGTAGGTTCTTGCTTTTTATCACTTTGAATATTTCATGCCCATCTCTTCTGGCCTGAAATGTTTCTCTTGCAAAAGCAGCTAACAGTTTTATTAGAGCTTCCTTGGATGTAACTGTTTCTTGCTTTTTTTTTTTAAATTATCACTCTCTCTTAGTCTTTAAACTTTGCCATTTCAATTATGATGTGTCTTGGTTTAGGCCTCTTTCAGTTCATCTTATTTGGGACTCTGTACTTTCTAGACTCATGTGTATCTTTTATTCACCAGTTTAGGGATGTTTTTAGTCATTACTTCTTCAGATAGGTTCTCAGTCTCTTGCTATTTCCCTTCTTTTTTGGGGGGGGTACCTCTATGATGCACATGTTTTTATGCTTCATGTTGTCTCAAATGTTCCTTAAACTATCCTCACTTTATATTTTTCATTTGCTACCCTGATTATTTCTGCTACTCTGTCCTCCAAATCACTGATTTGATCCTCTGCTTTATCTAATCTACTTTTTATTTCTTCTAGTGTATTCTTAATTTCAGATATTGTATTTTCATTTCTGACCAGCGTTTTATGGTTTCTATGGCCTTTTTGATGCCTTCAAAGGTATCACTAAATTCCCTGAGCATCCTTAAACCATTTTTTAAAATTCTATACCTGGTCAATTGCTTGGTTTCATTTCTTTTAGTATGTTTTTCCTGGAGATGTTTTCTATTCCCTAATTTTGGGCATGCTGATTCTTTCTCCCCATTTTGGCTGTTCATCTGTGTTTGTTTCTGTGTATTAGATAAATCTGCTGAGCTTCCAGTCTTGGTTAAATGGTTTTATGTATTAGGTGTCTTATGAGACCCAGTGCTGCAGTGTCCTTGGTCATCCGAGCGAGGTGCTCCAGGAATATCCATTGTATGGGACCTCTTGTTGTAGTCGAGTCTTGACTTCTATTAGCCTATGTGTGCATGGGGTCAACCTCTAGACTGTCTGGCTTTGAAGATTCACCCTGACCACAAGGTATGAACTTCTGTGAGGGTACTGATGATGTGAAGTGGAATTCACTCTGGAAGGTGTGATGCCTGCCAAAATCTTTTTTGGAATGTGCCACTTGTAGAGATAATTAGATTGTGCTCTGATTTTGACTGCAGTTTGCCACTGTATTTGTTGGTTCTGGGGCCTCTTGGGAGAGACTCTGGTTCAGGTCAAAATCAGACACTGTGACTGGCTCTGAGCAGCCCGTTTAAACCTACAAAGCAATCCACAGTTTGTTGCTGCTCTGCTGTGCCTCCATGTGCACAAGAAGTGCCAAGCTGTGCACCAAAGGTAGCTTCCACCAGCACCAGTCGAGGAACTGTCTAGCAAAAGGCCCAAGGCACCATGAGGTTCACCTCCACCTGCATCCACCACCTGTTGAGCTCATTTAGTGAAAGAGCTCCTGATAATACTCAAGTGAGGTAATTTCTCAGTAAATCACCCCTTGTAGGGGTGAGTGATGTTCACCAGATTGATACAGGTTCAAAGTTGGTTCTTATGCTGGGTTTGAGGCCACTCAGCAGAAGTTCCAGATTACATTAGGGTAGCTAAGACATGCTGGGTGCCTGCAGATATCTGTGATATGGCAAGGTCTGAGGGAGTCATCAGGGGCAGGGTAGCAGAATTTCTCAGACCCTAACAGACTAAGATTTGACCACCTGAAAGGCAGGCTCTGCATTAGTCATTTGTGCAAGGGAAAAATAGCCTTGCCCTAGAACCACACAACTCAGTCTGACTTGGTTTCTTCTTAGACCTCCTGACAAACCCAAGCTCAGCAGGGTGTGGCCTCTGGGAACCAGGAGGGTAGAGCTAGTGGATATATCATGGGTAGTGTGCCAGTCATGCTCAAGGGAAAAGGTGGAAACGGCTCCCATCCCAGAGCCACACAGTTCAGCATCTAACACACCCTCTGTCCATGCTCCACATAGATCGGTAACACCTATGCCCTGGCAGCTGACTCTTCAATAGGGTATAATCTCCATAGGGTAGAGCAACAGAAAGTTGGGAGTTTGGGGCTGGTGTATTCCCCTGGACTGGTGCCCTATAAGAAGGAGTGTCTGACCATAGAAAGATGACATCTGAAAGATGGCATCCATAAAATGTCTGGGAAAGGGACTCGGCACAGGACCCCTGGTGACTGTTCTGTCAACTCTCTCCCTGGAACCACACAACCTAGTCTCTCCCTGCTCAGTGCTACTCTTCTCTGAACCACCCTCTCTTCTTTTAAGCTCAAGTAAGTAGCTGTGAACAAGTTTTTGTGCACTGGTCTCTTGAAAATGTACCTAAGTTTCTGGCAGGCTCCTGATTCTCTGGCAAGAGAATTCTTTGAAAATTCTATGAAAATTCTCTGCTGATTTTCATAGCAGGATGTTATATGGGCTCCTCTCCCCAGCTCCAGTGCTCTGGGCTGGGGAGCCCAGTGTGAGGTTGAGATTCCACGCAGGGTGAACATATGCAACTAAGATGTCTGTTTGGATTTTCCAGCACTGCACATAGGTGTGGGCCCAGGTTTTTAAATATGTCAGCCTTCCCTACCAGTCTTCTTGTGGCTTCTTCTGTAAATCCTTGGTTATAAGACTAGTCTTCAGTTGGTTGTTCACATGGATTCACCTATATTTTAGTTTGGTCCTGAAAGGCCATAAATGTAACTTCCACCAACTCCACTACCACCTATCTATTTTGAACAGCTATACTATTAACTCTTGAATATTAAGAGTTAACTCAGTACCCCACATACTGGGGGCATGTAGATACTGCATGTTGCATTAATAAGTGCATGGATTCTTTAATGCATGTCTGTAGCATTACACACTTCCTTCAAGATATAGCAGGATACTGGAAGCAGAAGAAAGGCGGCTGAGCAGAGCACAGGTATCCTCTTTCCTTCTGGCCCTGATGTTAACACTGAGTAACAATGGACTGAATTTCACCACTAAACTTAGCAAGAGCCTCTTTCGGACAATACCAAAGGACAGCTTAATGTTTGGCCTCCTATTAATGTGGAGACCAAGAGGTAAAGGGAAATAGTTTTTACTGGAGCATTTAAGTATTTAGATCTTTACAGTAGATAAATAATTTCCTCAAATGGCTTTGAATGCTTCAAAAATATTCAGAGTAATAGGTTTCTTCTTACAAGCTAAAAGTTTGAGATGTTTAAGACCTTTCTTTGGTCTGGAAGAATTGATATTGCTTCTAAAGGAAATGGACTTCCCCTAGAAAAACATCTTTTACGGTAGAAGGATCTTTCCTCACAGTTAGGCCCATGTTTATATATAAAAGTCATCAAGATGAGAATAATTCCTGGGAGAGAGGGAAGAGAGGCTTGTACTTGTTACTTGGTACTAAGGCTTTGCCACTGAACCCTTTAGACAACTACCAATCCTTCTGGCTTTCAGTTCAAGAATTTGAAATGTAGGGGGAGAGGCTAATGAGGTATTGAAAGATTTCTCCCACATTAGCCACTGCAATTTTTTTTCTACTCTGGGAACAATTACATACCTGACTTCAAACAGACACAGGCTGCAAGATTCAAAAGAAAGGATGTTGCAATTTTCTGCAACAGTAAAAAGCAAAAAGATGAATGCTAGAAAATGCAAATCAGATTGTCTATGTAATGAAGCCCAGGAGAACAGGTAGAAATATGAATTGTAAAATATTTTTGGCTTAATGCACAAGTATCTCCAAATGAGGCAGCCTTGAGATATTTGGCAAGGTACTGAAGGGGAAAATATAAAAAGCAATTTTCCGTAAACCCATAAGTGAATACTTGATCTTGCTCAGTTTCCATCTGTTTCTCTAGGACGTGTTTCTATAAATGTAAACCTGGGAGCTGAGAAGTATCTACACAGAGCCTGACTTCCAAGGGCTCCAAGTCTTCTATCTCCCATACCCAAGCCAGGAAAAACACAGACTGAAAAATGATCACCTCAAAGTGGCTGCTCTCTATAGTCTGCACTTCATATGAGGAGGAAATGTGTACTCACAAAATCCAAGAATTCCAGAATGTATATCAACATCCTCTCTAAAAGATCAGGTTTTGTTAAGTCACAATTGGGCTTCAAATCCAGGTATGGATACAAGAAATTTTAGGCTCCCCCTATATTCATAAAGTCTGTGGGTTTGTACAGGCATACCTGAGATATTTAGGGTTCAGTTCCAGACCACCATAGTAAAGTGAATATCACAATAAAAAAGTCAAATATATTTTTTATTTCCTAGTGCATATAAAGTTATAATTGCACTAACCTATAGTTTATTAAAGTGTGTAATAGCATTATATATTAAAAACAAATATATCTTAATTTGAAATATTTTTATTGCTAATAAATGTTTTATTGGAGCCTTCAGAAAGTTGTAATCTTTTTTTCTGGCATAGAGTCTTGCCTTCATGTCTATGGCTGCTGGCTGATCAGAGTGCTGGTTGCTACAGATCGGGGAGACTATGGAAATTTCTTAAAATAGGACCATGACATTTGTTGCATGAATTTATCTCTCTTTCATGAGCAACTTTTCTGTAGCATTCAATATATGATATCATTTTACCCACAGAACTTTCTGAATTGAAAGCATCTCTCAAAACCTGTCACTGGCTTTTCAACTAAGTTTATACAATATTTTAAGTTTTTTGTTGTAATCTCAACAATCTTCACAGCATCTTCTTCAGGACTAGATTCCATCTCTCAGGAAACTGCTTTTTTGTTGTTCACCCATAGAAGCAAATTCTCATCTTTAGTTTTGCGATGAGACTGTAGCAGTTCAGCAGCATCCTCAGGCTCCACTTCTCCTAGTTCTCTGGGTATTACCACCTCATCTCCACTTAGTCCTTCCACTGATGTCTTGAGCCCCTCAAAGTTACCCAGGTTGGAATCGACTTCTTCCAAGCACCAATTAATTTTGATATTTTGACCTCTTTCTATGAATCATGAATGGTTCTTAATGGCACATAGGATGCTGAATCCTTTTCAGACCAGTTTGATTTACTTAGCTCAAATCCATCAAAGGGATACTATCTATGGCAGCTAAAGTCTTACATAACGAGACTAAAAGACAAAAGTACTCTTTAGTCCATGTGCTGCAGAGTGGGTGTTACATCCACAGGCATAAAAACAACATCGATCTTACTGTGCATTTCCATCATAGCTCTTGGGTGAGAAGGTGCATTGCCAATGGTCAGTAGTATGTCGAAAGGGATCTTTTTTTTTTTTTTTCAGAGCAGTTGGTCTCCACAGTGGGCTGAAAATATTCAATAAATTTTCTTGTAGGATGAGCTGTTGTTCTGGTTTTGTTATTCTATTTACAGGAGACAGGCAGAGTAGATTTATCATAATTCTTAAGAGATTTGGGATTTTCAGAATGGTAAATGAGCATTGGCTTCAAGTCAAAGTCACCAGTGTGATAGCCTCATACAAGAGGGCCAGCCTGTCCTTTGAAGCTTGAACAGGCACTGACTTCTCTCCAGCCATGAGAGTCCTAGATGGCATCTCCTTCCAGTACAAGACTGTTTGATCCACATTGAAAATCTGTTGTTTAAACAGGCAAGCAAAATATGGCCAATGACACTCAAGTGCGGAACAGGCTGGCGGGGTCCAGAGGGGAGAGGGAAGAGAATCGTGGAGAGCGGGGGATGGACTCACATGAACAAGTGTGAAGGACACATGGACAATAACTAAGGGTGGGGGGCGGAAATGGGAGGGAGGTGGGGCGCATGGGGTGGGGGGCGGGCAGGGTTGGGAATATAGGACAGAGAGCTGTACTTGAACAAGAATTAAATTAAAAAAATTATAAAAAGAAAAAAGAAAATCTGTTCTTTAGTGTAGCCACCTGCACTAATTACCTTATATAGATCATCTGGAGAGCTTGCTGCAGCTTCTACATCAGCACTTGCTGCCTCACTTCACACATTTATGTTATGGGGATGGGTTCTTTCCTTAAATCCCATGAACCTCCCATGTAGCCTTTGCAGGCTACACCCTTTTTTTCTACAGCGTTCTCACCTCTCCAAGCCTTTATAAAATTGGAGAGAGTTAGTGCCTTGCTCTGGATTAGTGTTTGGCTTATGAAAACATTGTGACAGGTTTGATCTTCTACCCAGACCACTAACCTTTCTCCATATCAGCAATAACTTTGTTTCACTTTCTTATTATCTATGAGTTTGTGGGAGTAGTGCTGTTAATATATTTCAAGAACTTTTTCTTTAATTCACAACTTGGCTAACTGGCATCAGAGGCCTAGCTTTTTATCTATCTCACCTTTCAACATGCCATCATTTCCAGATTTTGATGTTAAGTGAAAGATGTGTGATTATTCCTTCCACTTGAACCATTGGAGGCTATTGTAGGGTTATTAATTGACTAACTTCAATATCCTTGTGTCTCAAGGAAGAGGAGGGCCAAAGAGAGGGCGAGAGATGGGGGAATGCCTAGTTAATGGAGCAATCAGAATGCACACATTTATCTATTAAGTTCTCTGCCTTACACAGATGCAGATTGTGGTGCTCCAAAACAGTTACATTATTAACATCAAAGGTCATTGACCACACATCACCATAATATAATAATACATTTACAATGTAATAATAAAACATTTGAAACAGTTGCAAGAATTACAAAAATGTGACCCAGAGACATAAAGTAAGCAAATGCTGCTGGAAAAATGGTGTTTAAAGGCTTGCTTAACAACAGGTTGCCAACCAACATTTAATTATTAAAAATGCAGTACCTGTGAAGCACATTAAAACAAATACAGTAAAACAAGGTATTCCTTTATGCTTTCATTGGCACAGAGTCTCCACTGCCCCACTGCCCCATGATGACATCCCTATAACACATTATTCAGAACACAAACAGCTTTGCTATCTGCAGTGCTGGAGTCCTTGAAACTGCAGAACAATAGATCATAGAAACAGAATTCTGGAGTCAGAAAGGGCTTTAGAAAACAACCGAATGACACCTAAAACACAAACAAAAAAATAAAAAACAAGTGGGACTACTTGAAACTAAAAACCTTCTGCAAAGCAAAATAAACCATTAACAAATTAAAAAGATAACCAACAAAATGAGAAAAATTATATGCACTATGTATCTCTCATAAGGTGTTAATATCCAAAACATAAAAATTTCATACAACTTAATAAAAAAAACTCAATAAAATGACCAGACATTTCATCAAAGAACAGATACAAAAGGCCAACAGGTACATGAAAGATTCTCAACATCACTCACTAGTCATTAAAAATGCAAAATTAAAACCCACAATGAAATATTACTTCACACTTGTTGGGTTGGCCATCATAAAAAATAACCATGGGAATATATAAATGAAATGAAAACATTAGCTTTAAAACACATCTGTACCCCCATGTTTAGTATTATTTAGAATAACTAAGATATGAAAACAACTTAAGTTCCATTTATGGACATATGGATAAAGAATTCTTGGGTGATGTGGAAGAGGTGAAACAAAAAATGACAGAAGCACTAATAAGCATCAAAATTGAGTTCAAAAACTGTTTTGAGCAGTGGAAAAAATGTCTCGGGTGTGTTGAATCAAATAGAGAGTACTTTGAAGGTGACTAAAGTTTAATGTATAAGAATAAATACATATTTTTATTTTTTAAAAAGAATGTTTGGTACATATGTACAACAGGATATTATTAAATCATAAAAAAATAAATTCTAACCTTTGAGACAACATGGATGAACTCTGAAGTCATTTTGCCAAATGAAATAAGTCAGACAGAGAAAGACCAATACTGTATGATCTCATTTATGAAATCTAAAAAAAAAAATCTCATGAAAAAAGAGATCAGACTTGTGGTTGTCAAGGTGAAGGATGGGAAGGGGAAGCTGGTGGGAGGCGGTGAAATCACAAAGCCCAAGTTGTGAGATAACTAAACACCAGAGATGCAGTGTCTGATGTAACCACAACAGCTGACACCACTGTGTGGCATGAAGGGAAGCCGTTACGGGAGTCAACGGCATGAGTTCTCATCACTGGAATAATTTTTTCATTCATTTTTCTTTTTTATTGTATCTAAGTGAAAAGATAAGTAATAACAACCTATTTTAGTAATCGCCTCACAGTATGTGTAAATCAAACCATCATGCTGTTCACATTAAGCTTACAGTGAAATATGTTGATTATTTCTCAATAAAACTGTAGGGGAATGATCTAAGTCAGCAGACAGTATGTTGATCAAGTTATGACTAAGAGCTGGGTATTGGTCTAATTTTAATAGTTCTAGACAAAGTGAAGTTAAGAGAAAGTGGCTTTTTGGTGATAATTTTACATAATTTCAATCATTCAACACAACTGAATAGGCCTTGTTACAAAGTTACATTTGTAGATAATCATTTCTTATCCTTGACTTCATACAGAACAGTGTAAACAAAGCAATTTCCAACAGTAAATATTTAAAATAAACAAATAAAAAATATTTGTCGTAGGAGTTCCAGCCAAGATGAAGGCATAGGTAGATGTGTTTCACCTCCTTGCACACCCAAAAGAAGGACACAATCAACTTAAAAACAAAAAATAACCAGAACTGCCAAAAAAATTGAACTGTAGGGAAGTCTGACAACCAAGGACTTCAAAAACATTCATCCAGACCAGCAGGAGGGGCAGAGACAGGCACCCAGAATGGAGAGGATGCACTGCAAGGTGGTGGCTGGCGGACTGGGTAGGCAAGGCGGCAATTGGCAGACTGGGCAATTCTATATTCACAGGGAGATGAACCAGGAGGAACAATGTGGGAATGAGACAGAGCACAGCCCAGGGTTCCAGTGCAGGCAGAATAAAGCCTCCAAACCTCTGGCTATCTACAAGTAAGTTTTTTAAGGCACCAGGATACAAAATAAAAATCCAGAAGTACATTAAATTTTTATAGACCAATAGTGAACTATAAGGAAGGGAAACCAAAAAAATAATTTCATTTACAACTGCATCAAAAATAAATAAATAAATACCTAAAAATAAATTTAACCAAGGAGCTAAAAAGCCTGTCTTCAGAAAATTATTAGAAACTGAAGAAATTGAAAGATGCAAATAAATGGAAGCATACATATACTGTGCTCGTAGATAAGAATTAACATTGTTAAAGTGTCCATACTACCCAAAGCCATCTATATATTCAATGCAATTCCTATCAAAATTCCAATGGCATATTTCACACATCTAGAACAAATATTCTAAAAATTTTTTATGGAACCACAAGTATCCTCAAATGCCCACAACAATCTTGAGAAAGAAGAACAAAATTGGGGGAATCATGCTATCCGGTATTCAATTATACTATAGGGCCATAGTTATCAAAATAGCAAAGTATGCATAAAAACAGGCATATTGACCAATGGAACAGAACAGAGAGACCAGAAATGAACCCATGCCTATATAGTCGATTAATATTTGTCCAAGGAGGCAAGAACATACAATAGGGTAAAGATGGCCTATTCAGTAAATTGTATTGGGAACACTGTACAGATACATGCAAAAAAAGAGAAAAAAAAATCTAGACCACCTCCTTATACCATATATTGGCCAAACACTTTGTTTGGCTTTTAAGTAAAAATGAACCACATGTTTTTCACCAAATAATCTTATTGAACAACATATTCACTGTTTTGTTCTATTACCTTCTACCACCTTTCAGGCACCTTCATAATTCATCTTCCCAAAATTTTTTATCTTTTTGAGCAAAGAACTATTCAGGTGCTTTTTGAAGTCTTCCAGAATACTAAATTTTTTCCATTAACATAATTTTGTAAAGACTGAAATAAATGGAAATCTGAAGCTGCAATGTCTGGTGAAAACAGAAAATAAATCAGAACTTCCCAGCCAAGTTATAACACTTTTTGTTTGGTCATCAAAGACACATACAGTCTTGTGTTATCCTGATGGAAGATTATGAGTTTTCTGTTGACTGTTTCTGATGCTTTTCATTAAGTGCTGCTTTTGGTTGGTCTCATTGGGAGCTGTACTTGCTGCAGTTAATCACTTCATTTTCCAGAAGGAGCTCATAATAAAGGACTCCCTTCCAATCTCACCATATACACAACATCACCTTTTTGGGATGAAGACTGGCCTTGGGTGTAGTTGGTGGTTGTTCTCTTCACTTGTCCCACAATCTGTCCCATTCCATGTTATTGTAAAGTCACCATGTCTCATCACCCATCACAATTTTTTAAAAAACAGAACATTTTTATTATGTTTAAGTAGAGAATTGCATGTGGAAATACAGTCAAGAAGGTGTTTTATTTGTTTGTTTGGTTTTGCTTAACTTATTTGGAACTCAAAACCAAAGTGATTAACATAACCAAGATGGTGGAAATAATTTTCAGTGTTTGATTTGGATATTTTGAGTAGGTTGGCTATCTCCTATGTGGTATAATGTTGATCATTTTCAATTAATGTGTCAATTTGAGCTATCAACTTCAGCTGTTCTACCTGACCCTGGAACATCACCCAGCAAGAAATCTCCAGCATAAAACTTCACAAGCTGCTTCTGACACATTCAGTCAGTCATAACACACTCTCCACATAATTCACAGATCTTTTTTTGGGTTTCAGTTGCATTTTTACCTTTTTGTTAAATTTATTATTTTTAGAGAGAGGGGAAGGGAGAGAGAAGGAAAGAAACATCAATGTGTGGCTTGCCTCTTGCACACTCCCCACTGGGGACCTGGCCTGCAACCCAGGCATGTGCCCTGACTGGGAATTGAACCACTGACCTTTTATTTCACAGGCCAGCACTTAATCCACTGAGCCACACCAGCTAGGACTATTTTTATGTCTCTTGAAATAATAAAGTATAACATGCTGAAAATGTTGCTTATTCTCTTCCATCTTCAATTTGAAAGGGCTACACAAAAATTCACCAATTTTGATGCTTTTTAAATGCACACTGATATGATAGCTGTCACAACAGTCTAACAAAATGGTTTTGAATGAAGTTAAAGACACCTAAGCGTGACTACAGCCATCTTACAGAAAAATTTGAACAAACATTTTAGCCAAACTATACAAGAATAAACTAAAAATGGATTAAAGACTTAAATAGAAGAATTAAAAACAGCCCTGGCTGGTGTAGCTCGGTGAATTGAGCACGTGGCTGTGAACCAGATGATTGCGGTTCGATTCCAGTCAGGGCACATGCCTGGATTGTGGGCCAGTTCCCAGCAGGGGACCCATGAGAGGCAACCATACATTGGTGTTTCTCTCCCTCTCTCCTTCTCTTCCCCTCTAAAGATAAATAAATAAAATCTCTAAAAAATTTAAAAAAGAATTAAAAACATAAAACTCCTAGGGAAAAACATAGGTGGTGAAACCTTAGACATTTCTCTTAGTAATATTTTTCATGTCAGAAAAAAATCTCCTTGGGCAATGGAAAAAAATAAATGAGACTACATCAAACTAAAAAGTTTTGCACAGCAATAAAAACCATCAACAAAATGAAAAGACAGCCTACAGAATGGAAGAACATATTTGCTAATGATATATCTGATAAGGGCTTAATATCTAAAATTTATAAAGAACTTACACAACTCAACACAAAAAATCTAATTAAAAATGGGCAAAAGTCTTGAATAGACACTTTTCTAAAGAAAATATACAGATGGTCAATAGGCATATAAAAAGATGCTCAGCATCAGTCATCATCAGAGAAACACAAATAAAAACCCTAGGGTGACACCACCTCACACTTGTCAGAATGGCAATCATCTATAAATTAACAAAAAATACCTGTTTGTGATAATGTAAAGAAAAGGGAATCCTTTTGTGTTGTTGGTTAGAAGGGAGGTTAGTGCAGACACTGTAGAAAAGAGTATGGAGGTGCCTCAAAAAATTAAAAATGGAACTGCCCTAATACCCAGAGATTTTACTTCTGGGTTGTATATCTGAAGAATCCCAAACACTATTGCAAAAGAATACACTCACCCCTATACTTATTGTAGCATTATTTACAATAGCCAAGATAAAGAAGTAAACCAGTGTCTTATCAATAAACATGGAGAGAAGAAATTAGGGGTACATATATACAATGAAAAATTACTCAGCCTTAAAAAAGAATAAAATCTTACCATTTGTGACACACTGGATGGACCTAGAGGTATCATGCTCACTGAAATAAGCTGGTCAGAGAAAGGCAAATACCACATGATTTTACTTACATGCAGAATCTAAGGAGCCATATAAACAAACAAAACAGAAACAGACTCATAGGTACAAAGAACAGACAGACTGATGGTTGCCAGAGTGTAGGTTGGGTGAAAGGTGAAAGGATTCAGAAGTGCAGAGTGGTTACAAAATAGCCATGGGACAGTAAAGCACAAGTTGTCAATAATACATGGGATTAATAATTACAATACATTATAATACATTATATAGTCAATAATATTGTACTACTTATGGATCTTATTTCTTACAGAATACTAAGCTGCAGATCACTGTGAAAAGTCATGAAACCTATATCTTCCCTCAGTCTTTCAAGGACCCACTTTCATGGAGAAGAGCTCCAGCCTCTAGCCAAACAAGTACCCTTTCTCTCTCAAGTGTCATCAAAACCAATATTGATGAACTTTTGATGGTATACGAAGGTTATTCATGGACTCAATATAGATATGAGTAGTCATGGCATGTCTGGTAGTGTTCTAGATGCTGGGATTACTGTGATATGAACACACACACACACATATCCACTGTGACTCTTGTACATTCTAGCAGAGAAGGGATAAACGGTTAACAAGAAACTTTAAAATATGTAGTAAATCTGATTGTGGGAAGTGCTTAGAGGAATAAAAAGAAGAAAAGAGAAACCAAGAGAGCAGTGGGGAAATAAGCTCTGTAAATGGCAAAATTATAGCAAGAAATAACAAAACAGTGTACCTCTACAAATATACATATATAATATAACAGTATTTTATATATATTCAAATATGCTCTGTCCAGAATGTATCCAGCCATGTATTGTAAAAAAACAGAGGCATTTGCTGACTAAGACACAAGAAATATTGTACATGGGACAATGATACCTCAGTCCCCTTCAAAGTAGGCAACTTAGGACTTCACACAGTTCCAACTGTCATCAACTGCCCAGTCATATTTTCTTGAATCTCTTTGACAGTCTGAAATCTCTTCCCTTTCAAAGGTGATTTCAGTTTTGGGAAAAACCAGAAGTTGCAGGGTGCCAAATCTGGGATATAGAAGGGTTGTGTCACCCTTGGGTGACATTTCACTAAATATCAAGGGTTGATATTTCACTAAATAACTGTGCATGGGATGTGATGCATGAATGGGTGCATTGTCGTGATGAAGCTGCCAACCACCAGAAGCTGCCAATCAGTCAGAAGGCTGAGTCATCCAACTAGTTCCCATGTAAGAATGTTCAAGCTTAAAGCAAAATTTGATGCAGATTCATTGCTCTACTCAGTCATTTTGAATGTGACAGACACACAGTACACATGCTTACTCAATGACATTCACCACCCCTACTGACTAGTACAATGAGGTTGTCATTGTTCACACATGCGTGTTCCAGTCCACTCTCCTTAGCTGTCAGGTTACATTAATGTCATGTAAACCATTTTCATTATATTAACAATGGCTGGACTTTTTCTGGAAAGACCTCATATGTATAATACCATTATGTACGTATGAATATATATAAAATATTTTTAAATCCCCACCCAAGGATATGTGTTTATTAATTTTGGAGAGAGGAAGGGGAAGAGACAGAAAAAGGGGGAGATAGAGAAAGAAAGAGAGAAATACCAACGTGAGAAACATCAATCAGTTGCCTCCTGTAAGCTCCTTAACTGGGATCGAATCTACCACCTTTTGGTGTCTGGGACTATCTATCTGTATATGCACATATACATACACACATATGTACATGATAAGCCATAGTGGTTGTTATAATAATTATTTCTATTAAAATCTTTCCAGAAGATGTAACAACTAAGTTTAGATACAAAGGATAAGCAGATGCTAGGCTAATAATAATAACTAACAATTACTGAACATCAGGCATTCCATCAAGCAACTCCACGTAATCACATTAATCTTCATAAGACTAAGAATGAGCTCATATTCTCTTTTAACCAATAAGCATAAAAAACCAGCACAATGAATTCATCAGCTTAAAGTCACAAACTTAGTGGTAGGGGTTAAATGTGAATGCAGGCAAAGTTAAATGTGACTGAAAGCCACAGGATTCTGATAATAAACTGCCCTTTGATTGAAGCCCAATATTATGATTTGGCAGATATAAGTAAAATAATCCAGAAATATAAATAAATTCTTATTTTTCCTAAAGTAGAGTATTTGTGATGTTCCACTTAGGTAGAGATTTACAAAACTTACTATAATTTTATCACTTCAATCTAAATTAAAATAAATTACATATGTCTTTCTGGGGTGAAAGCACAAATTTGAATCCTTCCTTTTTTTAACAGAGAAACTGTTAAAAAGTACACAAATGCTGGTGAGGATGTGGAGAAACAGGAACCCTCATACACTATTGGTGGGAATGCAGATTGGTAAGGCCACTGTGGGAAGCAGTACAGAGGGGTCTCAAAATGAAAAATGAAACTGCCTTATGACCCAGCAACTCCACTTCTGGGCCTACATCCAAAGAATCTCAATACAGTAATTCAAAAGGACATAGGTACACTGTGTCCATTACAACATTATTTACAATAGCCAAGATTTGGAAGCAATCCAAGTGCCCATCAGTAATGGTTATCCATTTGGGCAACCCAAGTGCCCAAGTGGATAAGAAAGTAGTGGTAAATATATGCAATGGATTATTGCTAAACCGTAAAAAGGACAAAATCTTAACCATTTGCAATAGCATGAATAGGGCATAATGCTGAGGGAAATGAGTCAGACAGAAAGACAAATACCACATAATTTCACTTATATACGGAATCTAAAGAACAATACGAATGAAAAGAAAATTGAAACAGCCTAATAGACCAAGTGAACTGGTAGAGGCCAGAGGAACAAGGACTTGGGGGACTGAGTGGAAAAGGTGAAGGGATTACGAAATACTAAGTGGTAGTTACAAAACAGTCACAGAGATGTAAAGTAAAGCATAGGGAATATAGTGAATAATATTGTAATAACTATGTGTGGTGCCAGGTGGATACTGGAAATATCAGTGGGAACACATTGTAAAGTATATGATTGTCTTACTACACTGTATACCTCAAACTAACACACAATAATATTGAATGTAAAGTGTAGTTAAAAATAAATTTTAAAGTTCTTTTTAAAAAAAAAACTGTTGTAATTTATGCAGACAAGACAAAGCTAAAGAGTGAATGAACAGTGAGCTCAACAGGAAAGAATCACCAAGCTGATTAGACTAACGTCACTGGCAAAGATATAGGGAGCACTATAAGCTAAAACTTTGTCCTCAGATTTCTCAAAACTCTAGACCCTGGGCTGCCAACTCAGAGGCAAGGGCTGGGGTCCTAGGGAAGTGATTGAAAGCATGTGGACGGATTGGTGCATATTCACAACCTAGCATCAGAAAACAACAAAGCAAAACTCTTAATTATTTTTATACTGCTTCATTCTAGAAATGATAAGATAAACTAAATGTAAAAGAGAAGAAAGGCAGAAGACAAATAAGAATTATATAATAAAATAGAGACAGGAATGGAGCTGATATTAAAATACATTTAATAAAGACCTATGCGTTTCGAGGAAACATGGGGACAGGGGAGACTAATTTAGCTCTAAACTGGCTGGCAGTCAACTGAAAAGGAAAACCTGGTCAGCTATACAATGCACAGTATCCAGAAGATAATATATCTCAATAATCTTCATAAAAAAGGAATTGCTGTCAAATAATTTCCCTTTCTCTCAAAAAGCAACTTTTCAAACTGTGACAGAAGGCAGGAGAGGAGTGGACCCTGTTCTTCATGAAAAAAAAAGAGAGAGAGACAGGATGGAGTGAAAGGAGCATGAATTCCTTTCTCTACAGATGATCCTGAAGGTTCTGAGGATGAAGAGACAATGTGTTTGCAGAGTGTCTGGTAGCATCTGACCCATGGTAGAGGCTCATGATGGCCTTTATTGCAGACACAGAGATGGAGAAGCTGATGAGGGAGGAGGGGGAGAGGAAACTACTTGCAGACTCAGTTCTATTAGATCATTACTTACTAAGTAATATTGGCAAAGTCCTCATCTCTAAAACCAGAATGTGATCTATTTCACAGTTTTAATGTGAGAATTAAATAAGATAATGAGTACAAAAATTTAAAAATGAAGATATTTTTTACCAGTAGGGAACCACTGATGAGCAATTTATCTATGACAGCTAGCGCAAAGCCACACATCTTTCTATGATGATGACAAGCAGCTAAAGTAAGGACTCCCACCCTTACACTTTTTCCTGCAGTCACAAATTTTTCTTTGGCTTCTAAAGGCCTTCACACATAGTGATTCCTCTGCTTTAACCATCTCTTCCCATAGCCACTGATCACCTGAACCACCTACTTACTCATCATTCAAGGCTCAGCCTAGACTTCCCTCCTCCCAGAGAGTCTTTCTTACCCTTCCTGATTAGACTCCATGAATCCCCAAATACCCCTACTTGTCTGGAGGATAACACCACCTTATAATATTCAGTTTTCTTGCCCAGATCCTTCTACTGAATTGTAAATTCTTTGAAGGCAGGGAATGCATTTCTTCTTTATTATCATAGCTGTAACATGTAGCACTGTTCAGGCATGAGTAAATATTAACTAGATTCAAAACACCATAGTTTTGTCACACAGCTCTTCATTGTTTTCTTAGTGCTATGATGCTTAACTACTTGCCACTCTTTCTGGTACCAAGATTGTAGCACACATATTCTCAATTAAAGTTATCAAGTGCTTGAAATTGGGTGAAACCTAATTAGGTGAAACCTAAATTAGGTGAAACCTATGCTCATTCAAGTTTCAAAACCATCTTCTAGAAAGCTTAGAGACATTAAAAATATTTTATATCTGAATTTTTATCCAAGATCATTTAGAAGTATTCAATAACTCAGTTCAACAAATATTTATCTTAAACCAAGTTTTGTTTTTTACAACCTTGTACAATTCAAAAAATGTAACCCTCACATTGTTTCATTTATTTATAAATCATTTATATACTAGTTTGAATGAGCTTTATAAGATGGAAAAATAATTCTCTCATTGAAGTTGTTGAAAATGCCTTTTCCTCTTGAGTATGGAGGTCATGATTTACAGAAAAGAAACCTAAATAAATGAAAATATTGTTGCCTCCTAATACCAAGATATTGCCGCCTATGAATTTGAAGTACCAAATTTGACTAAATATATTTTAATATTATTTTCCATAGTTTCACAATACATCTAATATTTCTTTGAGCTACTTGAAACCACCCAGCAAGCTTTCCAACAACAGTAAATTTTTTTAGCAAATAGTAAAAGGGGAGTCAATGTTTGGTTATCTATAGACACAAAGAGTTGTTGAATGAAAAAATAAAGTCATCTGGGCAACTCTGTGAAGCTAACATCCAACTGTTATCTTTCTTCACAGCCTTATAAATATCTTCTGCATAAGTACCATCAGAATTGAGTAGAAACACTTTAAAATAAGGCTTTTTACAGACAGTAAGCTATTATCCTTTAGTACATAGCAAACTGGCTGACAGCCAACCTTATATTTAGCTACCCCTGGAAGAAAAAAAATGAGTTAATCGGTTTCTGTGAGAAGAGTAAAATCTCTTTAATAAAAAACCTAGCCCATGCCAGTTAAATGCTGCAGCAAGAGTATTTTCTCAGAAAGTCATGTTGGCAGTATGAAGCAGAATATTTTAAATACTAGCTCGTGATGTTTCCTCTGGGTATTCTCTGTCTTTCTTCACTTACCAGCTACAAACATGTGCAATGTTTTCAACTGAACTAATCTCTCAGGTGTCCCCAAATCACTTCAGTTGATAAATAGTAGATCCGATCTAATATATTTTACAGTAAATTACAACGCATTGCCCCCAGTCCATGTAAATTGGTCTAGCTCACATAGACAACATCTGTAAAAGACTTCGGTATTAAATAATTCAACCCAGTAGTTTGCAGCTAAGTTTTTATAAAGGCTGTAACTTGTTCTGTCACATAACAATAGCTACTAGCAGAGGTAGGTATAAAATTCAGGTCTTCTAAACCCTGCTAAAGACTCTGCTCATCATCCCATGCGAGTCTTCTACACCTACTCCTTATGAATCAGGAGCTAAGTCACTATTCTAAAACTGTATTTATACACCCACACCTCGAAGGACTATCTGCAGTTTGCTTGATTGATGGAAAAACAGACTTTACTATATCTACCCAAAGGAGTATAATAGTACGATGTTGTCAGATGTGTTATGAAAGAAGTTTCCAGAAGCAAAGAAGAGAGTATTACCTGAAAGCTTGGTGATCAAACCAAACAAGAGAAAGAAAGGTAAGTCCAGAAGTAAATGATTTACTCATAAATTATTTATATGATAGCTTGAATGAACTAGCATATAAGTAGAAGGATAATAGTGTGCTTGCTCGAAAGAGGAAGGTGGGTGCACCCTAGGAAAGGCCACAAAGGTCAGTGGGGAAGAGGATTAGACAGTAACTGAGGAATTCTGAGTGGCCTGGGATCCTGAAATGGCAAGTTTTAGACAAGTGGTCTGGTATTTATTGAGGAAAGTCCTGTGCATCTCACTAGTACTGGTGGATGACAGTATTTCCTAATGCAGACAATGTGATCAGAACATTCTCCTTTTTCTCTGTGACAAAGGAACCCTTTGGTCACATCTTGTCACTGTGATGCTGTGATGAATGGCACGATCCCTGTATTAACAAGTGCCAACTGGAAGAGCTCCTGCCTCCACGGCCAAGCTCAGACTTGCTGCCATTCTCAGCCACCCTTGGGTCCTCATCTACTGATCAGATGAACGCACAACCTCCATGGAGACCAAGGCCCAGCACAAAGTCTAAGAACTACAAACAATGGATTTAAGCTGCCAAACTAAGCATTTGGAGATAAGTTGAGATCAGACCAGAACAAAAGCCTGGTCTGATGAGGACATGTTTGCAATAAGTGCTTAGGCTACATTAAGGAGCAGGGAAGGTATGCAGTGAGGGGTAAAGAGTGCTCAGCGTGGTAGGCCTGGTAAGCAAGGATACAAAAAAAGAAAAACTCCATTTCCAATAACTCTACTGTATACTTGCAAAAGTTTTAACATCCAGCAAAACTGCCTATTATGTACAGATGTCTGATTTGCAAAAATACTAACCTCAGTGGGATAATGCTTTCCAATTTAAAGAACATTATTTGTTCAGAGAAACAAAAAAAAGTTTAATTTTATTTGTTTCCAATGGCCCCAGTTATTTATAGTAAAGAATTATCAGTGTTTCCAAAGGCATTTGCTCTCCTGATGAATCATTAGGTCTATGTCATGCGCAGGCATGTTAGCTCTAGAAAGCTGAGCACTGGCTCCCAAGACCTCTGGGTTCTCTCCTACTCTAAAGAATCACAAATCTGGAAATGCACCCTGGGTTTGCCCCAAGTACTAAGTCTTTAAGGATGTGTTTTATCTGCCATACTACAGTAGCAAGCCCACACCACAAATGGAAAAACTATGTCAAAAATAAATACATAAAACTCTGTCAGCACAATTATGGGTGTGGTGAAAATAGGCAGCTTGTATGCAAAGCAAAAAAAAGATGATTAGAATAAAAGCAGGGTTTGATAAACAGTTCAAGTTATGGAATATGGTCCAGAAAGAGAGCATATAGTATACTCCATAGATTCAGAACTGTTATGCCATGGTTCAAACAGGGTAGAAAAAATAAAATAAGAGAAGGGAAAACATACTTTTAGAGTAACTATACAATAAAACATTGCTAGTAACTTTACAGCTACTGATACCAAACCCATGTTTTCATTTAGAAGGTCAGATCACATCACTGCTTACTCTTCTCACTCCAAAATGAAATTTTATATTCTGCTGGAGTATGTGGTTTGCATCTGAGGAAATTTTGAGCCATCAAATGATTTAATTAGGTCAGGGTCAAACAAGAAAGAAAAGGAATCATCTGTCCTAATCATTTACATATGTAAAAAATACTTATAAAGGGCACTGAATGTTTCATAATTTCCACCATTATCTAAATAATTTTCATAGCTTATTTCAGAGTTTTCAAGTGAACAGAAACTACTTTTCACCCCCATCAAGTGACTGAAGAAACAGGTTCAAAGAAGTCAAGAAAATTGACTGTGATCTGCAGCTGAACACAGGAACTGGGTGCTCCATTTCTAGGTCCTCTAAGTGTAAGATGCTGTCCAGATTGACTCTGGTTTGGAGCAAAATGATAGGCAACAAAGGAGCTGTGTTGGCAGAATTCTGCCTCTGGTGGGGATGACTATATTGTCTAAGAGTAGCTTGAAGTACCTTGAAAGGAGTGTAGATTTCTAAGAAATCTTCTCTTGGGGAGTGTTTCTTCTTCTCAGCACAACTGGCATTACAAATCTTGGGGACACATCAGCAATTGCACAACACACAGAAACATACGGAAGGTATTACATGTGTCAGACACCTGCTCTCATATTTCCACTAAAAGCTCCCAGCTATGCTAAAAAACATTTTTATTCCCAAATGAGATACATTTCAGAAAATGATGATGGAGAGAAATTAAACGATGTCCAAGGAAGGGAAGCACTGCAAAAAGAGAACTTGAGCCTTGCCCCCTGCCCCTAGAAGGGTTACCAGGAGTCTCAGGAGAGAGCATTTCTGTCATGACACATCGTCAAGGCCCAAAGCCTGCAGTATACAACTTCCAGTTCATGTCACTTTTCCTAATTTCCTTTTCTAAACTAGATCACAAAGACCAGAAAGTGAAAGAGTGGGTGAGGTGAGCCCATGTGTGTACGCAAGAGTGCAGACACGTGTGTGTGGGTGCTGCTGTGATGTGCAATGCACTGTTTGTGGGAAGAAATGTAGTATTTCTGAAGCATTCATTTCCAAGCCTTTGTCAGACTTAAACTAATAGCCTCAGAGTTTTATGCTATGTATTTAAGCTTCAAAGGAATTTTTCCACTTTAGGGAAAACCATTTTCCAACAAAGATGAGGTTTTTTAATTTACTGAATTCCACTGTGGTTCAGTTCAGACACAAAGTGAGGGACTGGAGATATGCTTTGACCAAGATAGACCTGGTGCTGCCCTTGTGGGGGTTGTATTCTATTGAGAAAGTCCAAAGACCATGTCTTAAGGGCAGGTCCCACATCTGCCAATGAGATCTAGGAAGAATGTTCAAGTCCAAGAGACACAGGAGGAAACAGCTATAACCTATTCATATCTCTAACCCCCTGGATAACTTCAACGCTTAAAACTTGAAATCCTTGACAATCACACTGCCAGAAAAGAGACACACAAGAAAACTGTTCAGATCCTTCCTCTTTCCATTCATCTTAAGCGGGTCTTGCCCCTAATGCCTTAGAAATTACAGACCCCTGGTTACTATTCTGTTTTTATGTCACTTGAGCTCACTCCATCATTGGCAAATGGAGACAATTCCTTCCTATACACCCAGCACTGTGCTTTGCAAAAATAGATGCTCACAAAATATTGTGTGTTACAAAAGTAAATGATACTAAATATAAGCAGTAACGTTTATGGTGTATATGTGATGTTATTAATATGCTCAAGTTTTTTTAATTATGTAGTTTGCATAGTACACATAATGCTTAAAGTAAATGCATGTTACATAGCATTATACAAGCAAATTTTTACTCTAAATTTCACCACTCCTCTTATTTAATCGTTGTTCACCTTCCAACTCATCGTCTGATTCATTGCTTTTTAAAAAAATCCCCAGCTGAGGATATGTTTATTGATGAAAGAGAGAGAGAGAGAGAAGAGAAAGAGAAATATCAATCGGCTGCCTCCTATATGCTCCCCAACCAGGGACCGAATGTGCAGCCCAGGTACGTGCCCTGACTGAGGATTGACCCCGCAACCTCTCGGTGTACAGATGACTCGTCGACAAGCTGACCCACCCGGTCAGGGCTAACTGATTGGCTTTTATTGGAGATTCCAGAAGTGCTCAGCTTACCATATTGCGATATACTTGGTTCAGCTACTAATCAGCCATGAATATCTTGAACATAAAGGGGAGCTGGCATCAATATAATCTTACATTGTCATGTACTGTAACATGTCATGGATTGAACACCCAAAATCCTAACAACGAAAGTCATTCCCCAGCGATATTTTAAGGCACTACATGGTATTTGCTATTGCATTTATATTTATGTTTTTCAAACATGCTTCTGGTTCTAGAATCTGCCTTCCTGTCATACCTTACTCAAGTTGTCTAACTTCCGGTTGTGTTAGGGTCAAATAGCCTAATCTCCCCTTTCTTTCTCTCAGGCATTTCTGTCGTAATTGCTGTGCAATCACAAGTACACTGCCCTCTGACCTCAGAGGGCACTTCTACTGAGAAGAGCCAGTAGTCTATCCAAATCACACCTATGTCTAAGAGTGAAGTTTTCATCATAATACCCTATTTCACATGAAAGGAGAGGCTCTCCTCATTAACGCTGCCATTGAATGGATCTAGCCTAACTCAGAGTCTGTAAGGTCAATTTTATTTTCTCTATTACATTAATAGAGACTGAAAAAAATTACACCATATTTTTAATTACAGTATTTGATTTTTCACATCATTCTTTAGTCTGGAAATAAGTGGCATTGAACCATTCTTCACTGTGAGTTGCAAACATCTTAGTTGACCATCTGATTCACACAGCACCCTCATAATGACTTGTTCTCTCAGAGAGTTCACATGGTTTTCTCCCCCAAAGGGCAGCAGTAATGGTACTCCTTTCCCACAGGGAAAGGGCCTGGCAGAAATGACACCTCCTTGAGTGTGGTCAGTAGGGTAATGATATAGGTATAACAATTTATAGTTTTAATTTGAACATTTTACCTAAGTGTCATATGGTGTGCTTGAGTGTGATATTATTATGTTACAGAATTACATACTTATGGTTTTGAAATCAAATATTTTGTAATAAAAAGGGATATTATTTGTGCTAGACCCTGTAAGAGGGCTACAGTCTAGAAAGTTTGAAAATTGTCATTTTGTATTTTACCTTCATTATAGACTATACTAAAAAAGCATTGTTAAGCCCATTTTATAGATAAGAAAACCGATTTCAAACTAGTTTAGTGACTTACTCAAGTTAAAATAGCCAGGAAGTGGAGAAGAGGAATTCAGCCACAGACCTTTCCATTTTTCAGCCCTTCCTACCTCACAATCTTCTGTTCACCCACCCTTGATCTGCCTTTGGTGTGGAAACATGCTTTCTCGCTAACACACTCATTCCTGAAGGGGAAAACAGGGTTCCTCTTTTCTTCCCTATAAACTCATTGCCTTCAAAAATTTATTCCAAAGTAGGAGGAATAAGGCATATCTAAAGCAAAGACCTAATTGAGAAAAATGGTTTTTGTACCTGTGCTTTCTTTAGAAAGCTACTTCCTGGGGTATATTATCCACTTCTCAAGTGCTGCCCAATGCTTTTCTGCTCACAGAAAAACAACATAACATTAGTCAGTATGTCCCTAAAGCAAAGGGTGTTGGGATGCAGGGCAGACCCCAGAATCTCCTCTCTCTTCTACATACATGTGGTAGAAATAGGGTGTAGGCACCTTTCTGATTGGGCCATAAAATTACCAGCATTCTCAGTGGTTTGGTATATCCTGACACTAAAGAAAAGCCATAAACAGCACCCTGAAGTGCTGCATTTTGATGCGTTCCCTGGAGGGAACCATGCTCCTTCCTTAACACTTCATGGGTTGACAGTCCACGGTCCACGCATCACACCGGTTGAGTTTTCTCTGTCAAAGGACAGAAACCCAGCCTCATTTCTGAGCCCAGGAGCATGTCCCCATTCATTTCTGTGCCTCCGTGCCTCACTCAGCACCCACAATACATAAAACTGACATTAAAACTTACTAGAGCCTGGCTGGTGTAGCTTAGTGGATTGAGCTCGGGCCTGCAAACCACAAGATCACGGTTAGATTCCCAGCCAGGGCAAATGCCTGGATTGCAGGCCATTTCCCAGCAGGGGACTCACAAGAGGCAACCATACATTGATATTTCTCTCCTTCCCTTCCCCTCTAAAGATAAATAAATAAAAATAATTTTTAAAAAAAATAAAATAAAACTTAACTAGAGAATAAGTGTAGTCTAACTTTGTAAGCAAACATTTTCTATTTAAGATGAATTAGGCAACAACGTAACAGCTGGCCTATACAGGGCTTACCTATGCCTCACACTTTGAACCCCCCAAAACCCCCTCAAACTAACCTAGAGACACAGACCATCCAGATTAACTATGATTTCTGAGATTTTCTTTAAAATACTTTAACAAAAAATAATAATAATTAAACTTTAAATGAAAGTTTATGAGGGGTCACTACACTCTTCTCTTTATTTTTATGCCTTTTTGAAATTTTTAAATAAGCAATTTTACATAAATGTGAAACAATCATTCCTTGGAATATAACAATATTCTGAATTTACTTACAATAGTGCTATTTTCACATAAATCCAATATTGATACACACATATTCTCTTAAAAGAGACTTGTGTTTCTCAATATTTCATATGCAGATTATTTAAAGTGGATAATTTAGACATTTACAACAAAAATATTTTAATTACACACTAAAATAAAATATAAAATGTGCACAACCCTGCTAAAAGATGTCTACTGCAATTGGCTTTCATGTCACAGACTTTTCAGACCAGCTACACAAGCAAATTCACTTCCTTAAAAAATGCTCAGATTACATGGTAGCACAGAAAGCGGTTTGTCATTACTAGCCACTGAAAGTTTATGTATTGCCTTCACTTGAATAGTTATCATGAACTTGGCACTATTTTATGCCCTCCCCAAATCTTACTTCCGCTTTTGCAAATAATGACCTTTGGGGTAGATGCTATTATTGTTTCTTTGTTACAGACCAGGAGGCTGAAGTTCAAAGGGCTAAATATCACAGAGCTTTAAGTGGCAGAGTGAGGATTTCAGCCTAGATAGTCTGGCTTCCAGAGGCAGCTCTTCATCACCATGCCATGGCATCTCTCTACTATAGCAACTAAATTAAAAGTCTTTATGTGCAACTTTTTAACAAATATTGAAAATTAAATGATCTTTTCTTCATAACTTCTAATATTTTTTAAACATCCATGAACTATAGAGAATGTAACATAGGCAGAATCTGAATCAAGAACAATCAGATAATTTAGGGAGAATGCAGCTTGCTCAGATACAACTTTCTCCGGGGCTTCGCTCTTGCCCCTTTCTTCTCCTTTTCCTACCAGTGAGCTCCTTTTTTGAAAACCAGCCACACCATCATTGACTCTGAGAATCTGGCCCCAACTTGAACTGGGGGTTTTAGTCGCTCTTTCCTCTTCCTTTCTGTAGTTATGTTTTTTTCATTCAACATATCTCACAAGACATTTCAGGCACATGTTTGTACCCACATCTCACAGTAAATTAGGGGATCCTCAGGAAGAGAAACTCCATATTCATCTTAATTGTCATTGGCATCTAGTGAACCTCATTGGGAACAACGCCTTGGCAAATATTTTTCACCTTATTTTGCCAGCACCTCAAGGCCACCTGAGCACCTGCTGATACCGGCTCCCCCAGACCCCGGCCCCATGCTTTAGAACCTTGATGAGTGCTCTGCGTGCTATCCTCCTCTCCACCACCAGGCGACGCTCCTCGGCGGCAGTGAGAACAGCACTTCCTTCTTGTGCTTCTCGCAGATTTGCTCATGGTTGACGTTCAGGGGTAAATAATTAACAACATTATCATTACTCTGTAGATATGAGCAAGTGCCAATGACCAAAGTTCCAGTTGATGAAATGACAGATAGACCAAATATTTGTGATATTTTCTCAAACAAGTATGGTTTTTGCCCGAGAATGGGGTGCCAAGCCTTTGGGGGGTAATTTGCCAGCTTGCTGCCACCTCTCTTCTTTGGTCCCGGTTACTGCTCATTAGCACACCTTCAGGTGAGCTGAAGTAGGATACTACAGCTATAAGACGGATATGTTTCTTTCATGAAAACACAACCACATAAAAAATAAGCACAAAACATTATTTGAGAGGATGATGGCACCAAAAACTCTGTGAAACCCACTTAAAGTGCCACTACTAAAGTGCAACCACAAATCTACATGGCCATTTCTCAACCACTGTAGGAAATCAATGTCATTTCTTCATTCTTAAGTAGATCTGAAGTCATGGCAAAACACAGAGCAAAAAGATGAGGAACAGGTCATAACTCACTTACTAATGCTATGGTTAATTTTAGTACAAAGGGTCACCACCATAGTGAATTGTGCAGTTGAGAAAACATACATTAGCCCTTTCCCTTCTGGTAAAAACTTCCATCCACTCCTGAAAGAACAGGAGATAATTGTCTTCATTTTCCCCCAACCATGTCTCTCCACCTCACTTCCCCTCACCTTCCCCCCATCAAACCTACTCACTTTGGTTTGTCCATGTGTCCTTTACACCTGAACAACAATTTTTAAAATTATTTAAAAAAGAACATCCGGTATAGAAAATACAGTCAATAATATTGTCAAAACTTGATACAGTGACAGATGGATACTAGATTTATTGTGGTCACTACTTTATAAGGTATATTGAATACTGAATTACCAGTATGTTGTACACCTAAAGTTAATATAATATTGTATGTCAATTATACTTAAAAATAAATTTTAAAATGTAAAATAAATACACAGATAATTTACTTGATAAAAAGAAAGCCTTAAAAGAAAGCTATAAAAACTAATTTACATCAATTTGACTTTATGATAAATATTTCAAATGCTTTTTAATTTTAAGATTTTTAAAAAATATCATCTATTCCTAACTATAAACCTGCACTAATACAATGATCACCAAGCACACCAAATGTGGTGATGGATACTTGAAATGTGACTAGTCCAAAGTGAGATGTGTTGTAAGTGTAAAATACACATTAAAATTTTTTGGTTTGCTTAAAAATGTAAAGTATCTGAATAGTTTCGATATTTTTAAATGTTAAAGTGATATTTCTGATATACTGGCCTAAGTAAACTATATAATCAAAATAATTAGACTTGCTTATTTTTATGTTTAAAGTGGTTACCATAAAATTTAATAATACATATGTAGCTCTCATTCATGGCCTACATTATGTATTAGATAACACTGCTACAGACAAAGCAGCAGAAAATCAGCAGGACAGAGCCGATGCTGTAACTCAAATGTCTTCCCCAAAACCCACCTGTAGCTAACAACAGTGTAGGAGCTGCTTTAAGTATCCATGGGACAATTCACATGGCAGAAACGTAGAAATTCAGAACCAAGTCTAAACGTAACTAAGGTGATATAGAAGAGAAGAAGCGTGGATAATACAAAAAAAATTCCAAAAGCATTACTTTTTGAATCTGGAAAGTAGAATCATGAAGTCCATTGGAAATACTCAGGACTGACCCCACCTCCTCCCAGCTTTACTCCATAATATACAGACTCTGGGCCCCCAGGTATCCTTCCACTTAACTGTCCTCAGGAGACACTAAATTGTATAGAGCATGGGAATGGAATACAGACATCTCTTCTGCTACTATGGTTGGGCAGTTACTCAAGGTCCTTAATCTCTGGTGCAAATTTCAGATACTCTATATGGAAGAAATGAGTAAATACATATTTTATGTTTCCATTGGAAGTATTAGAGAAGAAGACTCAAGGAAAATAATACTTATAAAATTAAAAAATGATTCTCTCTCTTTTTCCTCTAACTTCCAAGACATGGAGGAAAATTTATTGATGAGTATTTATTAACTAATGATAAGAGAACTTCGAAAATAGAACTTTCTCTGAGACATACAGCATTATTACCCTGATGGCAGGAAAGGAAGACTAAACGGAAACAGCTCTCTTCGAAATGTCCTCTGATACAGACTCTGTGTCTCTTGAGCCACTCGATGCCTTTGTCTCTCCCACAAGAGTATTCGTCTGCATGGCCACAGCCAGGATCATATTCTTCGGTCACATGAGTTTCTAAAACAAGCAATTTATCACAGAAATGCTAAATGACCCTTGAAGATAATGTTTTATGGGCTACTAGGTTATTGCAGTGTCTATTTTCTGTTACATTTTATAATTAAAGATAAAAATCATTTTTGATGATTTTCAAATCTTAAAAAGTGTATCAATTTATGCTTTGGGTACTGTTATCTTTAAAACTATGAAGACAAGTTTTCCATGGTCAGAGAAATTTTTCCTCAGACATAGAGAGATGAATTGTCTCATTATTGAGTTCCAATTTTAAAAAAAGAGGCTAATTCAAAATGTAATTTATTTTTTTTTCTGTCTAGGTAGGTTTGATAAGTGAATTCAAAATAAAAGAATCAGAAAAGTTAGCTGGCAGAATATTTAAAGGAAAGCTATTAATGGCACTTCTCATTTCTTGAATCTAGAACTTTAAAACTTAAGAGTCCTAAGAAATATTTTATTGATGTCTCCTGAAGACCAGAGAGGTTAAGTTGTTTGCCAAAGTTACATATCAGGGCGAGTGTGATGTTTTGCATCACATAATCATTGTCATTCTCCTTGACACCAAGTGAACGATGAGTCGGTGACTGAATAAAAGAAGTGACTCAACCAGAACTTGAGTGGTCATGGAGGTATAGAAAACCCAAGGTGTTAAGGCTACGAAGGCAGAAAAAAATGTAAGAAGTAGAGGAGACTTTCTATACAAAGCTCACCAAATGACCAAGACTATATAAAGAGTCAGGAAGGATCCCTAGACAGTCAGCCTATTCAGGTGTGTTTTTTATATTATTTCTTTATAGCTTGGGGAAAATGCACATAAAATAAACCATTTTAAAGTAAACAATTAAGTTATATAATTTAGTACATTCACAATATTACACAACTACCATCTCTTTCTAATTCTAAAACATTTTTTTCATCCCAACAGAAAACCCTATGTCCGTTACACTGTTGCTCCTGATTTTCCCCTCTCCCCACGCCCCAGCCACCACCAACCTGCTTTCTGTCTCTACGAGTTTACCTATTCAGGATATTCCATGTAAATAAAACTGTAGAACACATGACATTTTGTGACTTGCTCCTTTCACTTAGCATACTGTTTTCAAAGGTCATCCACACTGTAGCATGTACTGGTATTTTATGGCTGAATAATATTCCATTGTATTATATACCATAATTTATCAACTCTTCAACTCTACATGAAGTATCTGTGGTAATTTTTGACCTTCAGTACTCATTGACTCTCTACCATCAATGAACACACTTTGAAGAGGCCTCTCTCAGAAGCCAGTCATTGCCTAGTCAACAAAACAGAAAGTTGTTTCAGTATTGTACTAAAAGTCAGTAAAGCAATCTCTTTGTAAAACTTATGAAGCATTTATGATAGCAACCCTGTGCATGGAGTGGTGTTATCACCACCTTTATTTTCTAGGTGCAGAAACCGAGACACAAAGAGCTGAAGGCGTCATTCAGTGTCCCAGCTGGTAAATGGTAGAACCTGGACCAGATGCCTTCCCTTTGCATGCACCCCAACAACACAATCCTCCAGCAACCTCACAACCCAGTCACAACTCACTACATCAACATATTTGTACAAATTCACTTTTTTAAAAGATTTTATTTATTTATCTTTAGAGGGTAAGGGAAGGAGAGAAGGAGAGAAATATCAATGTATGGTTGCCTCTCGTAAGTCCCCTGCTGGGAACTGGCCCGCAACCCAGGCATGTGCTCTGACTGGGAATCGAACTGCGATCATGTGATTCGCAGGCCCGCATTCAATCCACTGAGCTACACCAGCCAGGGCAGTACAAATTAACTTTTAAGGAATGTTTTCACATTTGGGACAGGAAAAGTCTGTCCTGAATAATAACTAGGTTTAGCTCTAAATGTTTGTTTGTTAAGTCAGTCCTTATAATTCATAAAGCAATTTCCCAAATGAACAATGGTTCATAGCATCTCATATTGTTGCATTAACAGAATTAAAATTCGTTTTTATTAGAAAACACATTCTAATTTCAGAATGGAGAGGTCTGAAACTCCATACCGCCGCCCAGCAGTGGTATTCTCTGCACATGGCCTGCCCGACCCCACACAACTTTGCTCCAGTATGGTGAGAACTCCAAAAGCAGCGAGATGGAGTCCTACTGACAAGAAGGCTGAAATTAAAGAGGTTCCCAGGTGAACCTCCAAAGAGGAACAGGGGCAGATGTGAGAGCTGGACGAACTCTCAAAGCAAAGTGGCAGGACATTTAGGAAGAATGTGGAGAGGTGGAAGCGAGCAGGGAGGGACAAGATTTGTGTTTGATATTTAGTGGTGAGCTGTAGTTTGATTCCAAATCATAGCCCCAAAGAAGTTCTAATGTTAAATGGAGACACTCTGGAACATTATGCCATTAGGATAGCATAAATAATTAATATAACACCACTTTTACATACACTTTTAAGTACAAACTCAAAATAAATTCCTATACAGTGTCTTAGAGTTTACAGAACACTTAATCACCATTGTCTCTCAAGGTCTCCACAACCAACCTGTGCATTAGGACAGACAGTAACACCTATTTTACTGAGCAGAAAAGTGATCATGGGGGTTAAATGCTGTAGTCACAAAGCTAATAAGCTGTACAACCAGGACTCAAATTTAAGGTTTTTTAAGTTTTTGAGTCCTGAGTTCTCTCTGCTGCACCATGCCACCTCTCACCGAGGACCCTAGAAAAGGAAGGCACAAGAATCCTAAATCTGTTTGCAAAAAGGAAGGGAGTGGAAAAATAAAAATTGTTCCAGGCAGGAGAAACAGTAAAATACAGCCTTACACACTTCTTTTGTGGAAGTAAATGTGACTTTCTCCTGAGCACTTACTTTGTAGCTTACTTATCTCTTTTCAAATCATAAGTCCCGAAGTAAAACTTACTTCAAAGATCATGGAAATAAGTCTGCTATATGTAAAGGAAGAATGCAAGTTACTTTTCAAATCTGTATCATTTCAAACCAAAATGACTTGAGTTATTCTAGGGATATTCACAGTTACATTTTATTCCTACACACTGAACATTTTTATTTATTTACACAACTATGCCTTTGTTAATCATAAACACCTCTTCAAGATGAAGCCTTTCCATGATACCGTCATACCATACATTTCTAAAAACAGACTGACTCCAGCCAGGGGCCTCTTTTGGGGGGCTCATAGACTCTTCCAGACTCCCAGATGGGCACTGAGATTGCTTGTCTGGCCATATAAGAGGAAGGGTGCTGCTCTCCCCAAGGTTAGTTGGTTACAGGCAGACTAGATCCTAACTGTGAAAGACGTACCAGCCCACCAGCCCTGCCATCTTGTTCTGCTAACATCACCGAAGCCGCTTCTACATCATGCTGCAGAAAAGAGAATTTCTATCCAAGCGCCTGGAATTTATAGACATGACCTTCATTAGCCAAACTCACACCTAATTGCTTTCTAACACTCAGCCCAGAGTACCTTATAACTGATGGTTATAACAGAAAGAGTGATGACTCCTATTTTATTCCTTGTAAAGAGTAGCAGAGGATCTGTGTGTGCCCTGGAGGGGGCTGAAGACTGGGCTATTGTTGTAGACCGCTCTGCCTGGTTCAAGGAATTGTATCTCGACCCCCTGTGGCTAAGGGGGAGGGACAACCTTTGGAGTGCCAGCCACAGGAGACAAAGCTGGTCTCTGGTAGCAAACGCTGCCTCAGTTTCCTCTCTCTGCCCCCCCAAACTTGTCTGGAAGTCAATGACGGGTAAGACCCCTCACAGTGGGGGGCAACCTAAGCCAGACTTGATCACTTGGGAGGCCATCATGGAAGGACTTGGGGGGCTGCAACAGGGAACAATGGACTCTCACCCCCCAACTTTGACATAGCCCGAGTCCCCATATTCTCTGGGAGAAGTGCTTCCTGGCTCTAATCCCTTTAAGTCCAAATACCTGTTTGGAGAGGTGCAGCTCCTTGCCTTGCTAGAGTGTGTCCTGGGGGAAAATCTGGCATCACAAAGACTTCTTAATAAACCCGTGAAATCAGCTCTGCTAAGAGTGCTTTCATTCATATGTTAAGGGTTGGAGCAGGAAACCATAAAACTCTGTTCCTGACAGACTCTGACTCATAGTAAGCCCTCAGATTTCTTTGAAATGTTATCTACTGTTTGATCCTTGCCGCCCTGTATTCCTGTGTATTACAACCCAATAAAAGGCCCTGGAGGAGGGGCTCAGGGCCTTTTTCTCCTCAGAGAAACTGGCCACTGCTGGCCTTTGTCTCCCCTGAGAAACTGGCCACCAGCCCAGGGCCTTCTCTCTCTGGGAAAATGGCCACTTCTCCTCCCTAAACAGATCACATCATATCTTGGTCGTGCTCACTCTCATCCCTGGCAACTGGGGGGACTTGTGAGAAAAGTCGCCCCCACAGGCTATGGGAGGGAGGGAGAAAATGGTCACCAGTGAATGTTTTGTCCTTTTCCTGGGGCTTTATTGTATGTTAGCTGGAGTGACTTTAGGCATAGAAGTCTGTATGTTTAGTTCAAATCTGATTTATTTCATCATTGTCTTTGTAGGTGATTGGGCAAATTTTGATTTTCTTGCCTCCTGTTCTTCAGCTTCTGCTACTCAGTGAGTGATCTTGGTAGAACACTGTGGCCCCTGCAGTACTGTGGTACCACGTAATCAGAAGCCCTAGACCTGCGTTGTGTATTCGCTACTCATTAGCCATGTGTCTTTAGCTAGGCAGCAAATGGACTCGTGGAGCCAGAATTTCTTCAGCTATTTACTGAAAATAATAGCGTTGTTACAAAAATGAAATAAAATAATTGATGTAAAAAAGCTGAAAACTTTAAAATGCTCTTCAAGTACTATTTATGTACTAACTTAATAAATGTGAGTCACTCTACTGGTGAAAACAAAAATCTACACCCTTCCTAGTGTACGTTTGTAGCCTAACTTTCAAGGTGTAGATGGTTTTCACAAAAAAACAAGTGAATATTCAATTAGTAACCAAGTAAAATCTGACCACAAATAGGATAACTTGGTACGTTGTATGAAGAGCAGGTAAAGGAGGTTTATGTTAAAGTGGTTTGACTTAACATTTCACGTCTCACTAATTATAAATGCCAGACACTGGCACATGACTGCCCTGTGGCTGAAAATCCCAGCAGAAGAGAATATGACTTCACTAATCGCTGAGTTTTCCATGATCTCAAAAAAGAAAAAAAATCTACCTCGTACTGCTCAGTACGGTGCCAGGCTCCTTAACAGTCAAGGCTTATTTTCAAACACATTCTTCCCTAGCTTTTCTGTCCCCATGGGGCCCTGCCTTCGTTGCTAGCCTTCAAAACTCCGTAGCTGCAACTTCAATCTTACTCCGCCGATGATCCAATGCAGTCCACGGACACAGAGCATAGCACCGC
Organism: Sturnira hondurensis; assembly: GCF_014824575.4. NCBI lineage: Eukaryota > Metazoa > Chordata > Mammalia > Chiroptera > Phyllostomidae > Sturnira > Sturnira hondurensis. The sequence goes on along the minus strand of NW_028092815.1, from coordinate 1,527,260 downwards.
CCTCCAGGACCGCTGAAAGGGGCGCTGGGCCCGGCACAGGGCTTTCTGCCTGCCCGCCTCGCCTCCAGTCCCCCCGCCCCTACCCCTGCATTCCGAAATCCTGCAGCTAGGACATAAATAAATTAGCCAGAGGTAGAGGTCACACCTTGCAGGGCAGAAGGCACTTGGGGGGGAAATTCGCGGGGAAGACGCGATTCTCGCTCGGCTGTAGCAGCAGGAGGAGGAGCGCTTGGCCCCGCCCGCGCACCCGGGGCCGGCCCCGCCTTTCTTCCGAGGACTGGTGGGCACTCAGCCTTCCCTGCACCCGCACCCGAGCCCGGCGGAGCGCCGGGGCAAAGCCAGGATCCCTGTGTTTGTGCAGCTCTTTTCCTCGGGAAGGCTAAATGTTGCCCTGTGAGTGTTCAGGACCATGAAAACTGCTGTTCGGGAACCGCCAGTGGGCCTAAGACTCATGGGAGACACACCAGCTCCAGGAAGCCTTCCCGGCTGTGCCTGCGGGCAGCGCGCCCGAGTCCGGAAGGGGTCGTCGGAGGGTTGGCCGCGGAGACTCGTGTCCCGAAGCCCACTGGGGTGAAACGGCGCACCCCGGGCTGCGGCAGACCCGGGCTCTTGCCCGGGGTTCCAGCCCTGGCTCCGGCCCTGCTGGGCGGAAGGATCTCGGGGGCGCCCCACATACGGATGGCAATACGAAATCTACCGTAGGGACCACCGAGAACACTGGGACGATCCTGGATCCCTTAGGGACGGTTACGTGAACACTGTATGTAGTACCTGGTACCAAGTAGCCCCTCCGAAGAGCTAGTTGCTTTTCCTCCCCTCCCTCTGCCTAATTATGAGCAGCTATTAATTTCTCTCTAGTTCTACATTTTTTCCCACTAAAGATCTTCCACAAAGGTAGTCCTTCACGAATATTCCACCCAATACCAAATTCAAGGTTTGTCAAAAAGAAGTGGCTCAGAGATGTGGCTCGCCTGGCCCAGTGGGTCGGAGCACCGCCCTGGGACCGAAGGCTGGTGGGTTCGCTTCCTGGGAGAGCGCCCACTGAGGTTTCGGGTTCGCCCGGTCTGGGTGTGTGCGGGAGGCCACCCATCCCTGCTTCTCTCTCACAGAGAAGTCTCTCCCTCCCCCACCCTCCCTCTTTAAAAACAGCGGCTAATCTCAGATGAGGACTGAAAAATAAAAATGTCTCAGGAGGGCTTTTTGCACCTCCGCAAACCATGAGCTACGAATACACAGTCTGTCAAAGCGCACACTCGCTGTGCTGTGCACTTGCTGTACTAGGGAAGCAGAATGTCATACAGCTCTGCCCCTAAGCACCAGGTATAGGAGTTTCGGAATTCCCATTGCTCCATCCTAAAGTCATTTTTCTCCCATATTTTTTCACTGCCAAGAACTGCGTTTACCAAATTTTATTCTCTTTTCCTCCTCAGTTTGAGTCTAATCTTCCTCATACACAGCTGAATTTCATTAATGAAACAAATATTTCAAGTGGGCAAATCCCTTATAAATTACCTAAGGTAAAAACTTTTAGAAATATTCTCATTTTTTTAAAATTTTCAATTGTGGTAAAATATATATTTTTATAATGACATATGTATATATATATATAATTTAATTTACCATCTGAAACATTTTATATGTATGCAGTTCATTGGCATGAAGTACATTCACATTACCCTGGTCAGTGTGGCTCCGTTGGTTGGAGGGTCATCCATGAAACCAAAAGGAAACGGGTTCAGTTTCTGGTTGGGTCACGTCGGTAGGTTCTGGTTCAGCCCTGGGTCAGAGCAAGAAGAGGTAACCAATAGATGCTTCTGTCTTGCATCTATGTTTCTGTTTCCATCCCTTCCCCTCTTTCTAAAACCAATGAGCATGTCCTCAGGTGAGGATTTAAAAATTTCATATTATTGTGCAACCACCATCATCTCCAGAACTTTTTCATCTTCCTAGACTGAAACCCTGTATCCATTAAACAGTCAACCCCCAGTTCCTGCTTTCCCCAGCCCCTAGCAACCACCACTTTGTGTCTCTGAATTTGACCACTCTAGGTACCTCATAGGTGGAATCACACAGTGTTTGTCTTTTTGTGACTGGCACATTTTACTAAGCACAAGGTCCTTAATATCCATGTTGGAGCTTATGTCAGAATTTCCTCCTTTTTAGGGCTGAGTAATATTTCACTATATGTATGCACCACATTTTATATATCTATTCACTTGTTTATAAACATGTGGGTTGCTTTCACCTTTCAGCTATTGAGACTAATGCTGCTATGAAGTTGGTATACAAACATCTGTTTGACCCTGTTTTTGATTATTTTGGGTATATACTCAGAAGAGGGATTTATGGATCATACAAAATTCCGTGTTGAACTTTTTAAAGAGTTGCCATACTATTTCCATAGCAGCTCTGCCATCTTACACCTACAGCTAGTGCACAGCATTCCGCTTTCTCCACATTCTCACCAACACTTCTTTTTCTTTTAAGTAGCTAACCTAATGGCTGTGATGTTTCTCTCATCCTCTTGGGTAGCATGAGAGAAATATGTGCATGTCAACAATTTGTCTAATACTCTCCTTTGTTCATTTCTCATTGCATGGAGAAACTTCTAGTGGTTAACCAAATTCTGCTCTGGCTAAAATTTCTGTCTAGTTTCTGTCTTTTCCAATCTTTCAGTAATTCAGGAAATGTAAAATTAATTTGGGCAATTAAAGGGTTTCCAGTGCTCTCATAGAAAATGTTTCTCCCAGCTCATTTAGCCATGCCTCCACTTATCTAAGTGCAGAAGAGAAACCATTTTCAGACTGGAAAAAGCAAAAGCCCTAAGACTTGGAGGTCACAGCCAGTGACCTCCAAGGAGTGAAACAGGGATTTGTGCTGCAGACAAAATTTTTAAAAGTCACTCTCACACTTGATCATCCTGTGTAAGGAAATTCCAGTGACATTCAATTTTTTAAAATATATTTTATTGATTATACCATTACAGTTGTTCTATTCCCCCCCTTCATTCCCCTCCACCCACACACTCCCTCCCCCCACCACTCTCCCCCCCTTAGTTTATAACCACGTGTCTCAAGTTCTTTAGATTCTATATTTCCCCCACTATTCTTGCCCTCCCCCTATCTATTTTCTACCTACCGTCTATGCTATTTTCTGTACCTTCTCCCCACTTCTCCTCCTCCCACTCCCCTGTTGCTAACCCTCCATGTGATCTCCACTTCAATGGTTCTGCTCCTGATCTAGCTGTCCTCTTGGTTTGCTTTTGTTTTAGGTGTGGTTGTTAATAACTGTGAGTTTGCTGTCCTTTCACTGTTCATATTTTTCATCTTCTTTTTCTTAGATAAGTCCCTTTAACATTTCATATAATAAGGGCTTGGTGATGGTGAACTCCTTGAACTTGACCTTATCTGAGAAGCACTTTATCTGTCCTTTCATTCTAAATGAAAGTTTTGCTGGATAAAGCAATCTTGGCTGTAGGTCTTTGGATTTCATGACTTGGAATACTTCTTTCCAGCCCCTTCTTGCCTGTAAGGTCTCTTTTGAGAAATCCGCTGACAGTCTGATGGGTACTCCTTTGTAGGTGACTGTCCCCTTATCTCTTGCTGCTTCTAGGATTCTCTCCTTCATTTTAATCTTGGCTAATGTAATTATGATGTGCCTTGGTGTGTTCCTTCTTGGGTCCAACTTCTTTGGGACTCTCTGAGCTTCCTGGATTTCCTGGAAGTCTATTTCCTTTGCCAGACTGGGGAAGTTCTCCTTTATTATTTGTTCAAATAAGTTTTCCACTCGTGGCTGTTTCTTTCCCCCTTCTGGTACCCCTATAATCCGGATGTTGGAACGTTTAAAGATGTCCTGGAGGTTCCTAAGCCTCTCCTCATTTTTTTGAATTCTCATTTCTTCATTCCTTTCTGGTGGGATGTTTTGTTCTTCCTTCTGGTCCATTCCATTGATTTGAGTCCCAGTTTCCTTTCCATCACTATTGGTTTCCTGTGCATCTCCCTTCATTTCAATTAGTTTAGCCTTCATATGTTCCTCTAATTTGTGACTATAATCCACCAGTTCTGTTAGCATCCTGATAAACAGTGTCTTGAATTGTGCTTCTGAGAGGCTGGCAATTTCTCGGTCGCTAAGAGTTATCGGCTCTGGGACTTTGAGTTCTTCTTGCGCCATCTTTTGTGCTGTTCGTGCCTGTTACGTAGCAGGATCAGAGCCCTAGGTCTTCACCAGAGCAGGGCAACTCAGTTGCTGGGTTGTGACGCTGTATGTGGGGGCAGGGTCAAAGAGGAGCAATGGCGTCCCATCTGCCGTCTCCTGCCGCGGCCCCCACAGGTGCGGCAGCTGCCACCATCAGTGGGCCCATGCGTTTCGTCCCACTGCATGCGAGTGTGCCACCGCCGTCAGCCCTCGCCCCCGGGGCCTGCGTGGTCCATCTCACTGTGCGCGAATGTGCAACCGCGGACAGTCTGCCCCACACCCAGACTGGGTCCAGGCCACCTTTGTGCCTATGTCTGAGGATATTTCCTGCCTGACCCTGCTCTGCTGCTGGCTCCGCCCCTCTTACCGTCCCTGTTGAATGGTTAGTGGTTGTCGGACTTCCGTATAATTCAATTTTCTGGGGTTTTTTTTGCTGTGTCTGTGTTCTCCAAACCTTTGTTGTATTCAAACTTGGTTGTGGGAGAAGGCACAGTGTTTCCACCTATGCCTCCATCTTGGTGGAAGTCCCAACATTCAATTTTTATATGTAAAACTAAGACACAGCAAAGTAAAACAATTTACTCAAGGTCAGACAGCCAGTAAAATCCAGGGTTAATACCCAAATTCCAGCCATTTCACTCCAAATTTTGTGATTTTTTAGTTTTTAAGTAATTTTATTAAATGCATCGGATGACATTGGTTAATAGGATCATCTAGATTTCAAATGTACATTTCTACAATACTAAATCTGTATATTGCACTGTTTACATCCCACCTAAAGTCAAATCATCTTCTATCCCCATATATTAGGCACTCTCCACCCTGCACCCTACCACTCCCATCCTTCTGACAACCATCACATTGCTGTGTGTGTCCACAAGCTTTAGTTTTATATCCCACATATGGGTGAAATCATATGGTCGTTAGCATTTTCTGGCTGACTTGTTTCACCTAGTACAATATTTTCAAGGTCTGTCCATGTTGTCACAACTACACAGTACTGTGTCAGAATTACTGAGGTGTTCACTCTGAAACTGCTACACTTTTAAGGATGTATCTGTTGGCGGGGGTGAGATAATTTTCATTTGTTGTTAAAATGGAATGTTTCCCCAAAGGCAAGCAGTGTGCATAGAGCTAATTAATTACTAACTCTGCAGGGGATCAGACTTGCTCAACTCTGGGTTAGGCCAGACATAGGTACTCAGGTACCTCTCATCTAGGGAACTTGCAGAAATACTTTTCAATAGCCAAGAGTCTGTCAGACTGTGGTTGTCTTTTTCCACTGAACATGCTTCTTGTAAGACTTCCTATTCACAGGGCATCCTAGTCTCTGTTGGTTGACCACATGAACCCTCTTAGCCCCAGTGGCCATGCACTTTTCTCTTTTCAGAACATATTTCCTCCTTTTTAAACTTTCCAGGAATATAGTAAACTTTTAAGAAGCTAATGTTGGTAAAGCATACAAGTTAGTGTTGGGTACATAATAGATGCTGAATAAAACAACATCCACATATGCCCCGCCCCCACAGTGACTTTCCTTCCTAGAATGGACAAGGGGTTGAAAGTTGTAGTGAGGCATCTGAAGGAGGACGTGTAACCTTAAAATATTTAAAATAGACATTTAAAAACTTGGCTCATCATCTACTGTCCCTGAAATCCACTTCATACTTTTGCATCACCACACTTGTTTTGTCAATGTGCACTTAAGTGTTGGGTGTCTTTATATGTCCCATTTATTCTGTTAGACTTGGGGAAGCAGCTCTGCCCTTCATTTGGTTTGTAGCCTTGTGACTGTGACTTACGTATTTCCCAATACATAATTATAACCCACTGATTAGGTCAGAAGTGGGCCCTTACGCTTACATTCACTAAAGAGAGAGGTCTTTAGAGCTCAGATACTCCATCAGCCTCAAGGGTTCAGTCAGTGCTAGTCAGAACGGCCAAGAAATATGAAATTCTGATGATTCTGTAGCTCATCTGCACATGTGCCTTTGCACGTTGTTTAATGCCCAACAGGTGAATGAGCCTACAATAACCTCTATCATTCTTTTCTTCAGAGAGAGATCTCATGTCTAATAAGCCTGGTCTGTAACATTGGAAGACCACCAGAGATAACTAGATTTGATTCAGCAGTACTGCCTATTTCAAACACCTCTGCCTAGGTAGCCTCCCCTACCCCCTCCTGTTCTGAGGTCAAGGAGGCCACTGCATTTACCTTAATTGGCTCCCTGCACTACTCAGCACAGTATGCATTTTCAATAAATACACTATAGGTACTACTCATCCGATGATGTCAACTCATCTGCACAACCACCATAAATATCTGGAATTTAAGTGAAGAGATTTTTGGAATTCATGGTAAGAGTAGCTTAGGGACTTACCTAAGGTGATACAGAACACAAATGGCAAGAACATGCACTATTCAAAACATTAGAATTTACTTTGTGTGAAGCAACACGTGAAGTATTTTATTGTATCATCTCATATAATCCCCATAGCAACCTTATGATAGGTATCCCCACTCTCCATACAAAGAAAAACAGGTGTGGAGAAACCCAGAATAGTTTGCATACTTTGTAACTACACCATATACAGTACACATTTTAGGGTACCACAGATAGGATTCAAAGCCAGCTTCCCAAGTCTGGCTGTGGGTGAAGAATGTAACTCTTCCAATCTGGATTTTCTTTGTCACAATGAGACTAACAATATTTAAAGTCCCTGGCAATGCCTCAGTTTTTGCCTTCACGAATCATGGAACTCTTCATATATTCTCTCTGCCTCAGTAGCCTGGAGGTCCCCACACACATTTGACAGGGTCTAGAATTCCAAACCCTGGTATCACTGCAAAATAGACAGTTGGGTATGGGCAGGATACAGAAATACTCAGGGAAGTTGAAACAAGACAGCCTCTAGTAGCCCTGGCTAAGTGGCTCAGTGGGTTGGAGCATAAATCCTTGTACCAAAAGTCTGAAAGTTTGATTTTGTTCAAAGCCCATATCCTTAATACTTGGGTTTTGGGTTTGATCCCCAGTTGGGGCTCATATGGGAGGCAACCAATCGATGTTTATTTTTCTCTCTCCTCCTTCCTCTCTCTAAAATCAATGAATGTATCTTCTTATAAGGATTTTTAAAAATAACCTCTAGGAAGCCAATTGCATACATTTTTAATGTGATGCCAGATTTTTTCTTCTTCCTTTCCTTGTCATAATCTAAATTTTATCCAGACGTGAACACGAGGAAGCCTGTCTTTGTTTATTCTCTACCTTTGGCATACACTTGGGCTTTTTTGTGCCTCAAAAAGTTCCAGTGCTATTCTTCAAGGCATAGGTCATAAAGGGATAACAAGGTTAGGGATGGGTACAATGATAGGAAAGAAAAGTCAAAGAAAAGAGTAATAGAATGCTCCAGAATGTCTGCATCCTCATTCAGTACAGACAGAGCCAAGATGGTGAAAAGGTCCTTGACTCCAGACAAACACCCTCAGCCATCACAGATTTCTGACTGCACAGTGTGCACATGCACACACAAACCGTTTCAGGGAGAACTGGAACCTCCCATCCCAGAAAGGATTTGCTGATTCAATTAAATTCATCAAGATCTCTGCCACGTGTTTGGGAAGAAAGGAAAACCCAAAGCAAGACTGCATTACTTTGATTACCTCCTTGGGGGCTGATCTATATCAAATAAATCACCACTGAACTCTCAGAGCTTTTACTTATGAAAAACAGAGGTAGGTGCATTAAGTGCCACTAAATCAAAGCCCTGGCAGCAGGTGGAAGTGCATTTAGATGCATCCATTTAGATCCTCTACTTATGTCTAATCACAGGGTGGGGAGCAGATCACAGCCCTGGCAGAGTCTGGCCCATTCTTCATCTCCCCTGTGGTCCTCTCCCACTTTACTCACTATTTCGGCTGTCCAGTAAAACAGATGGACAGAAGTTAAAAGAACAAAGTCAGCTAGCTCATCAGCTAAGTCCTATTTCACACCCTGGCCCACCATTGTGGCCCCTTCCTGGGACAGGAAGATGGAGGATGAAGGGCTGGGGTACTGCTACATTTGATTCTGTATGAAACGATGGTATTTTTATTTATTTACACATTGAAAATATGTGATGCTTCGTATTCCAGAAGCATTATTGACTCATCAATAATCTTTGCATTGTTTTAAAAGATAGATCCCTTTTACTCTTAAAATTCTTAAATAAAAATAGACTGCTTAAGCTCAGGGTATACTGCTCCCAGATGAAATCATGTGGTTTCTTAACCTCAGTCCTCAGATATGTTAAAGGAGATACCTTTGCTAACCTACTTTATCAGAGACCTTAATTCTCTCCAATTTGAGTGTTCTGTGTTATCAACTGATATTATAAGATAGCACATTGAAGTCTGAAGTACTTTTTAAAATTAAATAGTAAAATTATTAACCTAAACTAAATCAGTGAGTATGTAGCATATAATATTTTTTGCATTTATTGCTCATAGTCACCAAAAGGATCTTGATTTAATTTCTTTATTACAAAACTTCTTTCTGCCTTTCTAAATACTGTTTCTTTCCAAAACTGTGTTTAAAAAACTCTTCTTCTACACAGATTCTAAAAAATATATATACCCCTTTCTTAGAATTAAAGTTGAACATTGTGAAAAATGCACATTGTATATAGAATGAGACGGCATTTCTCTCTAGGACTGGCTCACAATGCAGTCACATAAGCCCACAAAATTTCTAAAAACAATAGCAATGAAAACCAAACTGTCTTTCATCTTTGGCAGCAACAAAAGCAATGACTCTCACCAAACCAACCTACACTGAGAATTAATATTAGACAGAACATACCCACATTCAGAATATTATGGTTACAGCAGCTCACCACAATATTTGTTTGAAAAGCACACATAATTTGTTGTAGAGAAACTCTAATACAAAAAGAGGTTCTTTCAAATGCAAATTAACCCAAAGATATATTTTCCCTGTGTTTGGAAAATCACTACAACATACAAAAAACATGCTTTGTGTGTGGAAAAAAAATGGTATGCACCCACTTATTTTAAAAGGCAATTAAATTTGCTGCAGATTACCTTAACAGTTGAGAAAAGTTAACTCCTGGCTCCATAAGTCCTTAGGACTTTATTAGCATCCACTGACCTAAGCAGTCTTCATTCAGTCCCCAGGTAGCAAAGTTTCTTTTCTTCTCCACTGAAATGCTCATGTAGACACTGAAGGACATTGTATTATTGAACTGATCAGAAAAGAATACCGTTTCCAAGCTTGTGTCAGAAAGAAAGAATGAGAGAGAGCAAGAGACAGAGAGAGAGGGGGGGTGTAAAATGCAGTCTAATCAAGCATTCTCCATGGTGGGAGGGAAAAAAAAGTAAATCCAGTATTTCCAGTATTCTGGAACGAGTTCAAACATAGCTTGACAAGCTACAGGAGAATTTACACTGAGCATGCTTAGCCCAGCACTGCTTGCATGAGACACTCTTAATGAATATTACTTCCTTCCCACTGGCTAGTTCTGCTGCAAGTCCACACCCACTCCTCTCTCACAAGTCAGGAATTTGGCTTCAGCCAAAGTCCAGAAAACATGCTTATGCAGAGACAAGGCCTTGGCGATCCATAAACCTTCAGGCTGTGACCTGCAGGTCAGTTTGACAAATAGAACATAGGAGTGATTTTTTTTGGCTGGGGGGAGGGCTTGGTTATGTTCCCAGCTTTGTGACTGTTCTCAATGGCAATTCCTCAGAGAAAAGAAAAATAGACAGACTTCTTTCTAAAGAACAGCACGTCCTAAAAGCAATTTAATGCCCTTCCTGATCAAGCTCCCAAACCCAAACTCAGATCAGAATAAGGGTTATCTACATGTTTAAACACAGCATGAGGATATTCAGCTTCTGGATATTTTTTTCACTGTTTAATTCTAACCAAAACATAATCTTTTAGATAATTTACATATTAGTTCTCTCTAAAATGCTACATGACAGTGCATAATCTGAAAATATGTTTAAAATTCAGATATAACCCATTGTTCAGTCTAGGTCACACCAAGAAATGGTTTTATTTTTCAAACAATGCCTTCCCTTTCCCTAGATTACTCTGTCATGTTTAATTACAAGAGACCAGAAATTCTGGAAATTTAAAAATAGACAACTTCTGTCAACCTGAGAAGGCAGATTTCTTACTCTGCAAGTGAAAAGGATATGGGGGAAAAGGAGACTGGGAGAGAGTATGAAAGAACATTTTATGTTTAAAACAATAATTTTTTGTTTCCCTAATATTTTCAGGGTGCCATTTGTGTTTCTGTTTTCTAGTAAATTACAAAGTATAAATATTATTTAAATGTTCTTTTCAAATTAAAATGCTTATTTGTTTAGATATGCATAGATACACATACACCAATTTGTGTTTGAAAAGAAATGATGTCACTGAGAATGAATAGCAATTGAAATTTTCTAAGTGTTCAAAGCTATATGGTGTGCCCAGCCACTAAAACAAAGCCTGCTAAGCTAGCATTTATTTCTTGGATTATTAAAAGGGGCTTCTGTGGCCCTTATGAGTAAATTTATTGCCTCTTCATGCTTACAATACCTTCACCAGTTGCTTGGGTCTGCAGGAATGCTCTCTCTATACCCAAGATTCTTATAGCATAAATATTTCCTTGGAGAAATCAGAGATAGCAGAGAAGGAAGTGGTAGCTACCCTCACTTCCTCCCAGGACCAAACCAGAATTACAACTAAAATACAAAGCTGTCAACCTGAATAAACACCTGAAGACTAACTGAAGGGAAGTTTTGTAACCAAGAATTTACAGGAGAAGTCACATCAAGACTAGTGGAGATGCAGAGTTCTAGCCCATCCCCACAGGCAATGGCTCAGATTCTGGACGTACATGTAGGCTTCAATGACTCCTCCTGAGAAAAATGGGATCTCAGCACCAAGCAGGGGCCCCCAGCCCAGGGTACCAGAGTTGCAAAGAGGTGCCCACACAACCTCCAGCTGTGAAAATCACCAGGAATGATGTCCGCCAAGAAGAGGGAGGGAAGTTTCCTAGAGACACAAGGGCCCTTTAAATGGCCAGCCAACAGAATCTGATGTGCAGCCACTCACCCTAGACTCCTGTGAGGAGAGGACAGAGCAAGCTAAATTTGTGTGAAGACAGACTGGGGTGTGGCTCTGGGGAGAGAGCTACAGGGACAGCTGCCAGGATCCCTCTCCCACACCTGCCACACACAAATGGGCTAAGAACAATAAAGGTTCAATTACAAGACACCATTCTTCTTGGGTGGAGCCCTTCCTTCCATATAACATCAGCCTGGGGAAAATGCTATAGCCCAAACCTCTGGACTCCCTGTAATGCCACATTGCAGAGCTCGTGCTGTGCTAAGGAGTCAGCTGCCTGTGCTGGGTGTTGAGGTCTGGACAGACTCAGGGGTCTTATGGACTGAGTTGTGTGGCTCCAGGATGAGAACAATTCCCCTACACTCCCTTGAACCAGACCAGTGCCTCCCCATCACAGGAGATTCTCTAGTCCCATTCTCTGGGCTCTCTGCTGAGATTGGGCCTCTGGCAGGATTTGGAACAGCCTGAGTTGTGTGCCTCTAAAACTGGGGCCATCATTCCCTTGAGCCACGTAGCACCTTTCCTTCACATGGCCAAATACTGTTCTGTTAGGCACTGAAAAATGCTCTGGCCTCACCCTGACAACTTTCTGAAATGCGACCTCACCACAAATGTGTGCAAGCAACCAACATGTGGCAGCTAAATTTGGTATATTTAACAGGGGTGTCCAACTTTTTTGCAACTCTGTGCCACACTGGAAAAGAACAGTTATCTTGGGCCAGACATTTAATACATCGCAATATGCGATCACATTAGTATTTGGCCACATTCACAACCATCCTGGGCTACAGGCAGCTCACAGTTAGCAGGTTGGATGCCCCTAAGACATTTGATGAGTGTCAGACCTAGCACTGGCACAGATTTTGAACCTGTATCACTCTAGTGAAACCAATCGTCCCTACCAGGTGATTCACAGAGAACCTACATCACGCACCTTGAGAATCGCCAGAGGCTCTTTCAGTGACTGTACCAAACAGCAGAAAGATACAGGAAACAGTAGGCAGATACAGGCAGAGGTGGGTCTTGTTGTACCTCAGACTTTAACTGACCTTCCCCAGGCCCTGGTGCTGGTGAAAGCCGGTGCTCGCTGTGCTGCTTGGACCTTCCCACACTCATCCATGCCCAGCAGAGGCAGCCATAATTGATGGATCACTTTGTAGCTCCAAACAGGTGACCCAGGTCAGTGACAGGCAGCATCAGATATTGGCCTGCACCTGAGTTCCTACCAAGAAGCCCCAGAACAAATACACTTTGTGGCCAGCTTCAAACAACTACAGAGCAGGATACAATTGGCCTCATAAGTGGCACATCCAAAGGGAAATCTCAGCAGGCATCAGACTCTACTAAAGTGAATTTTGTATCATGCAGTCAGAACCCGCAAAGCAGCCCCTAAAGTGTGGTCAAGGTTGACTCTCATGGCCAGCCGGCCTGAGGATTGACCCCATGCACAAATGGGCCAATAACAATAAAGACTCAATTACAAAAGAAGACCTTCTATAAAGCATACAAGGGACATTCTTAGAGCACCCATTCAGTGATCAAGGAGACTGCACCTCGGCCAAACTCAGGATATCTACTACAAAAGGCCACCTACAAAGACTGGAAGTCATAGCAGATCTACCTAATACTTAAAAACAAACACAATAATACAGCTAAAATGAGGAGAAAAAGAAGTATTCCCTAAACAAAATGAAATAAAAAATCATCAGAAATAGAGCTAAATGAAAAAAAGGCAAGAAATTTATCAGATTTAGAATTCAAAAAAATTATTATAAGGATGCTCAAAGAAATTAGAAAGAATTACAACAGCATAAAAAAGATAAAAACCTTAAGCAAGAAATCGGCTGAAATAAAAAACACAGTATCTGAAATAAAAAATACACTAGAAGGAATCAATAGTAGGTTGTGTGAAGCAGAGGAGTGAATCTGCAATTTCAAAGAAAAAGTAACAGGAAAAAACAATCAAAGCAACAAAAAGAAAAAAAATTAAGAGTAGTTTATAAAAGCCTTTGGAATAACATGAAGCATATGCATATACTCCAACATATGCATCATTGGAGTACCAGAAAAAGAAGAGAGAGAGCAAAAGATCATGAATCTATTTGAAGAAATATGGCTGTTAACTTCCCTAACCTGGTGAAGAAAAGGAACACAAAAGTCCTAAACTGCAGAGTCCCAAAGAAGATGAACCCCAGAAAGCCATTGCCAAGACACATAATAATAAAACAGAGAGTCTTAAAAGCAGCAAGAGAAAGTTGGTTACCTAGAAGCTCCCATAAGACTGTCAGCTGTTTCTCAACAGAAATATTTCAGGCCAGGAGGGATTGTCATGAAATATTTAGAATGATTAAAAGCAAGGGCCTACAACCAACATTTCCTTACCATCAAAGCTATTAGTTAAAATTAAAAGAAAATTTGAGAGATTTCCAGAGAAGAAAAAGCTAAAGCAGTGTGTTACCACCAAACTAGTATTACAAGAAATGTTAAAGGGCCTACTTTAAGAAGTATAACAAGAACAACGACAAAAACAGAAAAACATAGTTAGAAGAATAACATGACAATAAATGCATACCTATCAATCTAAATGGCTTAAATGCTTCAATCAAAAGACATAGAATAGCTGAATGATAAGAAAGTAAGACCCATACATGTGCTGTCTACAAGAGGCCCACCTCAGAATGAAAGATACACGCAGACTTAAAGACATGGAAAAGAATATTTTATGCAAATTTAAAGGAAAAAAAGCTGAGATAGATTACTTATATCTGACTTATAGACTTCAAAACAAAAAAAAATAATAATAAAAGACACAGGACATTACATAATAATAAAGAAAGCAATCCAACAATAAGATATGACACTTGATAACATTTATGCACCCAGCACAGGAGCATGAAATATATAAAGCAAATCTTGATAGACATTATGGGAGAGATTAACAGTAATATAGTCATAGCAGGGGACTTTAATACCACATTGACATCAATGATTAGATCTTCCAGGTAGAAAATAAATATAGAAACAGCTGCTTTAAATGACACACTAGATCTGATAAATTTCATTGATATCTTCAGAATATTTTACCCCAAAGCAGAAGAAAGTAGATTCATTTCAATACACCTGGAATATTTTGTAGGATGCAACACATGTGAGGACACAAAACAAGTCTTAATAAATTTAAGCCGATTGAAACTGAGTCAAGCATCTTCTTACCATAATGTTATGATACTAGAAATCATTCACAAGAAAAGAAACTAAAAACCTCACAAAGTCAGAGAGGCTAAATAATATGCTGCCAAACAATGAATAAGTTAACAGTGAGATAAACAGAGAAATGAAAAAATACCTTGAAACAAATGAAAGTGAGAACACAACAATTAAAATCTATGGGACACAGTAAAGTAGTCCTGAGAGGAAAATTTACAGCATTACAGGCCTACATCAAGAAACAAGAAAAATCTGAAATAAACAAACTAACTTTACACTTAAATAAACTAAAAAGAAGAACAACAAACAATCCCAAAGTGAATAGAAGAAAATAAGAAAGAGCAGAGCAGAAATATAAAAATAGAGTCTAAAGAAAGAATACAATAGGCCAATGAAACCAAGAGCTGGTTCTTCGAAAAGATAAACATGATGTACCTTTAACCAGGCTTATAAAAAAAAGAGAGAGGAGCAATATAAATAAAATCAGAAATAAAGGAGAAGTAATAACTGACATCAAAGGAAAACAATGGTTGAAATAAAATATTACAAACCACTATATGCCAACAAATTAAACAATCTGGACAAAGTGTATATATTCCCAGAAACATACATTTTCCAAAACTGCATCAGGAAGAATTAGAATATCTGAATAGACTAATTACAACAATGAAATTGAAGCAGTAATCATAAAGCTCTCAACAAACAAAAGTCCTGAACGGGATGGTTCACAGGTTAATTTTAACAAACATTCAGAAGACTAACATGTCTCCTTCTCAAACAATTCCAAAAATTTCATGAGGAGAAAAATCTCCCAACCAGCATTGCTCCCAACCATGGTCAGCATTGTATTAATTATAAAACCAAATAAAGACACTAAAAATAAAAAAAATGTAGGCCAATATACCTGATGATCATAGATACTAAAATACTCACCAAAATATTTGCAAACTGAATTCATCAATATTTTAAGAGTCATACATCATGATCAGGTGGGATTTATTTCACAGATATAAAGTTGGTCAAATATCCACAAATCAATAAGTGTGATTCATAATGTGACCACATAAACAAAATGAATGATAAAAATCATATAATCATATCAATAGATACAGAAAAAGCATTTGATAAAAATCTATCACCCATTTATGACAAATTCTCTCAGCAAAGTAGTAATAGAGGGAACATACCTCTACCTAATGAAGGCCATATGTCTTGAACCCACACTCAACATCACACTCAACAGGCAAAAATTAAAACCATTTTGGAAAAATACAGGTATGTCTGCTTCTCCCACTTTTACTCAACATAGTACTGCATGTCCTAGCCACCACCATCAGATAAGAAGAAGAAATAAAAGTCCTCCAAATTGGAAGGGAAGTAGTAAAATTGTCATTATCTGCAGATGACATAATACTGTATATAGACAACCCTAAGGATTCCAACAATGAACTACTAGAGCTGATAAATAAATTAAATAAGGTAGCAGGATACAAAATTAATACTCAGAAATCGGTTGCATTTTTACATACCAAACATGAACTATGAGAACAGGGAAAAACCATCCTATTTATAATTGAATCAAAAACACCTCAGAATAAATTTAACAGAGTCTAAAATGCTTGTACTTGGAAAATTATAAGACATTTAAAAAATGAAAAGGATACAAATGAGTAGAAGCATATACCATGTTCACGAATATGAAGAATTAACATCATTAAACCATCCATACTATACAAAGCAATCTATAGATTCGATGCAATTCCTATCAAGATACCAATGGCACATTTGACAGAACCAGAAATAAACCCATTCCTTTATATTTAATTAACATTTGTCAAAGGAGGCAAGGATATGAAATGGGATAAAGATAGTCCACTCAATTAATGGGGTTGGAAAAATCAGATTCATATAAAAAAATGAAACTAAGCCACTTTCTCACACCACCCTCAAAAATAAACTGAACATGGACTAAAACTTTAATGTTAGACTCAAATGCATGAAAATCCTAAAAGAAAACATAGGCAGTACAATCTTGGACATTTCTGGTAACAACATTTTTTTCTGATATATCTCTTCAGGCAAAGAGAATGAAAGAAAAATAAAAAAATCAAACTAAAATGTTTTTGTACAGAGCAGGAAAACATAAACAAAATGAAAAGACAACCCACAAGTTGAGAGAACACATTCATTAATGATGCATCTGATAATGGGTTAATATCCAAAATGTACTTTTAAAAAACTTATACAACTCAACACCAAATAAACAAAGAATTGAATTTAAAAATGGGCAAAAGAGGAGTTCTGGCCAAGATGAAGGTGTAGAGAGACACTCTTCACTTCCTCACACAACCAAAAGAAGAATAACAACCAATTTAACTTCCAGAAAATCAAACTGCATGGAAATCCAACAACCAAGGACTCATGCGAAGTGAGGGAATTGACAGAAAGTGGGGCAAAAACCAAGCAAGCAGCATTGTTCCCTATCTGACCCCTCCCCCACAGACAGCACCACAGGGCAATGAAGTGGGTTGTCCTGTCCTGCCAAATACCTCAGGCTCTGCTCCTTACAAGGTAACAGGTGCACCAAGACAAAGAAATACAGCCCAAATGAAAGAACACATCAAAACTCCAGGAAAAAACTAAGCAACAAGGAGATAGACAACCTATCAGATGCAGAGTTCAAAACATTGGTAATTAGAATACTCACGGAAATTATTGAGTTCAGTTGAAAAATGGAGTCTATGCAAAGTGAAATAAAGGAAAATATACAGGGAACCAACAGTGAAGGGAAGGAAACCGGGACTCAAATCAACAATTTGGAACAAAAGGAAGAAATAAACATCCAACCAGAACAGAATGAAGAACAAGAATTCAAAAAAGTGAGGAAAGGCTTAGGAACCTCTGGGACAATTTTAAGTGTTCCAACATCTGAATCATAGCGGTGCCAGAATGAGAATAGGAAGACCAAGAAATAGAAACTTATTTGAACAAATAATGAAGAAAAACTTCCCCAAACTGGTGAAGGAAATAGATTTCCAGGAAGTCCAGAAAGCTCAGAGAGTCCCAGAAGAATTGGATCCAAGAAGAAACACACCAAAACACATAATTAAGTTACCCAAGATTAAAGGGAAGGAGAGAATTTTAACAGTAGCAAGAGAAAAGGATACAGTTACCTACAAAGGAGTTCCCATAAGACTATCAGCTGATTTTCATAAACAACCTTACTGTAAGCAGGGGCTGGAAAGAAATATTCAAAGTCATGAAAGGCAAGGACTTTCATCCAAGATGACTCCATCCAACAAAGCTATCATCTAGAATAGAATGTCAGATAATGTGCTTCCCAGATAACATCAAGTTAAAGGAATTTAACTTGATGTTATCAAGTCATCACCCAGTCCTTATTATATGAAATGTTAAAGGCATTTATCTAAGAAAAATAAGAAGGTCAAAAACTATGAACAATAAAATAATAACAAACTCACAACTATAAACAACTGAACCTAAAACTTAAGCAAACAACTAGAACAGGAACAGAATCACAGAAATGGAGATCACATGGGGGGTTATCAGTGGAGAAGGGGAGATGGAAGAATTGAGGGGAAAGGTACAGAAAATAAGAAGCATAATTAGTATGCACAAAACCGACAAGGGGAGGTTAAGGATAGTATAAGAAATGGAAAAACCAGACACCTTACATGTACAAACCATAGGCATGAACAAAGGGGCAGGGGGTAAAGCAGGAGGGTGGGGGGTGTCCATGGCAAGGGGGATAAAGGGGAGAAAAATATTGGGACAACTGTAATAGCATAACAATAAAATATAGTTTAAAAATAAAAATAAAATGGGCGAGATACTTAAATACTTCTCAATGAGGACATAGAGATGGCCAATAAACATATGAAAAGATCCTCAAGGTCACTCACTAAATATCATAGAGATCCATATGAAAACTACAATGAGATATCACCTCACACCTGTCAGAATGGCTATCATCAATAAATCAAGAAACAACAAGGCTGTGGAGAAGTGGGAACCCTAGTGCCCTGCTGGTGAGAACGGAATGCAGATTGGTGCAGCCACTGTGGAAAGCAGTATTGAATTGCCTCAAAAAATTGAAAATGAAAACCACCTTATGACCCAGCATTTCCACATCTTCCCATATATAAAAAATATGAAACAAATTATAAAGAATATATGCACTTCTATGTTCATTGCAGTATTATTTGCAACAGACAAGGTTTGGAAGCAGCCCAAGTGCCCAACAAATGAGAATAAAAAAGCTGTGGTACATTTACACAATGGAATAGTGCACAGCTGTAGAAAAGAAGGAAATCTTACATTTTGTGACAGCATGGATGGACTGGAAGTACATAATTTCACGTATATGTGGAGTCTAATGAGCAAAATAAGCTAACAAACCAAAAAGAAACATTCATACATACAGAAAAGAGACTGACAACTGTCAGCGAGGCAATGTGTTTGGAATTTGGAGACTAGATAAAAAAGGTGAAGGGATTAAGAAAAAAAAAGCCTCTTAGACCAGAGGAAAAGGAGTGTTGAAGGAGGTGGAAGAGGGTAAAGGGGAGATAAATCATGATAGGAGACAACTTGGGTGGTGAACACACAATGAAATATACAGATGATACGTTACAGGGTTGTATATCTGAAACCCATATATTATTAACTATTGCCACCCCAATATATTCAATGAAAATTAAAAATAAAATGAGAAAAAAATCTTTTCTTCCTTGCTGTTGAATAAATAAAATTCCCTCATACATATTTTTCTTACCGAAATTTATGAAATGTTTGAAGAGTTTAGCAAAAGTGTTGTTATATTTGTTTTTCTACTTTCTGGGAAGGAAGAATAAAAGTCAACCCCTGGTTCCATGTGTATTTATTTATATTGATACAGAACAAAATGAATTTTCAGCAGTTAGAGCAAGGCCAAGAGAAATTGAGATTTGAAAGATTGAATAATTCTCATGACTGGGCATAAAGTAAGTGTAAAATCAAAAGGACATTTATGCGTTTGACACAGAGATGGCTTAGAGATCAGAGAGGCCCCCAGCATGGAGAAGAGGGACCCTAGGCCAAGGTTGGTGCTCTGACCTGTAGACCACTTTGCTGCCCTGACATCAGGGTACTTTGTTTGTCTTCTCCCATGAGAATGAGCACTCATCCATGAATCTGAAGATGCTGTTAATAGAAACCCAGTCATACTTTTTCCAGCTCAAATATTAAGATGATTCCATGTGAAGCTATGATTGTCTAACAGTGATGTCACACTCATCTGTTTAATTAACAAATCTGTAAAGATTTGTTAATTAAACAGAGTCCTATGACTCTCATCCAGGCACTGGATGGGAAAGGGGCATAGCCAAGGTGAACATAGTTCCTACACTCATGAGCTTACATTCTGGTGAATATATGATTAATTAATTAACATACAAATAATGAATGTATTTTCAAAGTCTAGTAGATGAGGAGATGGAAATAAAAGGGATATTGTGAGAGAGAATAATTCATAGAAACCTAGCAATGTTTGTCAGGTGCTAGGAGCCACAGAATAAAGAAAATGAGAGGCCTATTTGGGAAGATAATTATTAGCCAATCAAATATGTGTTAAAAATAAAAATTTGTGACCTCGCCTGGGTTAAGGTCCTGAATGCAAAATTAAGGAACTTAGATTTCATGTGGTATGCAATGGGAAACCACCCAAGGCTTTTGAAAAGAAAAATGTAAGTAGAAATATCCTTTAAAAATAGTGAAAATTAGTAAAATATAGCAGTTTGTAGGACAGGTTTCAGATTAACATGAAAAACTAGTTTTTTTTTAAATATCCTAGATGAGTGGGGAACAAGAGGAGAGAGAACCTAATCCAGGGCAGTGCTACAGTGATGGAAGAAGATTACATCAGAGGCAATATGGAAGCAGAACAGATACTGGAAGCAGGCTTTGGCAACTAACTGGGTACGCAGATAAGGATGAGAGGCCATTTAAGGGAATATCAAGATTTTTAGCCTCAGTAGTACCCTCAGCAGAAAACAGGAAACCTTAGAAAAGAAAGCCATGGCTGGCATATGATAAACTTAAATATTTACCAGATTGTGCTATTTTAAGTTTAAGAGTTGTAAGGATAGCCCTGGCTGGATGGTTCAGTTGGTTGGATCACTTTGTTCTTTTTTCTCAGGATTGTTTTGGCTACTTGGGGTCTTTTATGGTTTCATACAAATCTGATTTTTTTGTTCAATTTCTTTAAAAATTGCTATTGGAATTTTGATGGGAATTGTATTAAATATGTGCATTACTTTGAGTAATATGGCCATTTTAACTATGTAATACTTCCAATTTATGAGCACAGAATATCTTTCCACTTCATTGTGTCTTTTCCGATCTATATTATTAATGCTTTGTAGTTTTCAGTATATATTAATGTGCTTCACATCATTTGTTAAGTTTGTCTATAAGTATTTTATTCTTTTTGTTGACATTGCAAAACGAATTGTTTTTTCAGCTATATTTTTGAAATTGTATTGTTAGTATATAGGAATGCAATGGGTTTTTATACAATAATTTTATGCCTTCACCTTACCTGTATTTGTTTATTGTTTCTAATAGTTTTTGGTGGAGTCTTTATAGATTTCTTTTTTTTATTTTAGTTTTTATTTAATTCTTGTTCAAGTACAGTTTTCTGTCTTATATTCCCATGTCATCTGCAAAAAGTGCCAATTTTACTTCTTCATTCCCAATTAGGATGCCTTTATTTCTTTCTCTTGCCTTATTGCTCTATCCAGGACTTCCATAACTATGTTGAATAAGAGTGGTGAGTGTTGGCATCTTTGTTTTGTTCCTAATTTTAGAGAAAAAGATTTCATTTTTAATTTAATCTTTATTGTATTTTTCCCATTACCATTTAATCCCTTTATGTACTCCTTTCTCCCAGCAATCACCACACTATTGTCCATGTCCATGAGTTCTTTTTCCTTTTTGATCAATCCCTCCACCCCCAAAGTTAGCCGCCCCCACTACCTGTCATCTGCTCTCCATCTATGAGTCTGTCTCTGTTTTGCTTGTTAGTTCAGTTTGTTCATTAGATTCCACATATGAGTGAAATCATATGGTATTTGTCTTTCTATGACTAGCTTATTTCACTTAACACAATGTTCTCCAGGTCCATCCATACTGTTGCAAAGTAAAACTTTCTTCTTTTTTTATGGCTGAGTAGAATTCCAATGTATCAATGTCCCATAGTTGTTTTATCCATTCATCTACTGATGGACATTTAGGCTGCTTCCATATCTTGGTGATTGTAAATAACACTGCAATGAACATAAGGATACTTATGTTTTTTTCAAATTAGTGTGTTGGGTTCCTTTGGATATATTCCCAGAAGTGGGATCACCGTATCAAAAACCAGATGGTTTTTTTTTTGAGGTATTTCCACACTGTTTTCCACAGTGGCTACACCAGTCTGCATTCCTACCAACAGTGCAAAAGTTCCTTTTTCTCCATGTCCTTGCCAGCACTTGTTGTTTGTTGATTTATTGATGATAGCCATTCTGACAAGTATGATATGGTATCTTATTGTGGTTTTAATTTGCATTTATTTGATGATTAGTGGTGTTGAGCATCTTTTCATATGTCTATTGCCATTTGTATGTCCTCTTTGGAGAAGTGTCTATTCTGGTCCTTTGCCTTTTTTAAAAATTGGGTTATTTGTGGGTTTTGGTGTTACATTTTTTAAGTACTTTACACATTTTGGATATTAACCCCTTATCAAATGTATCTGCAAATATATGCTCCCATTCGGTGGGTTATCTTTTTATTTTGTTGATGATTTCCTTTTCTATGCAAAATGTTTTTAGTTTGATGTAGCTCCATTTGCATATATGACAAACCCACTGCCAGAATTATGCTCAATGGGCAAAATCTACAAGCCTTCCCCTTAAGATTGGTAACAAGACAGGGATGCCCCACTTTTGCCTTCCTTATTCAACATAATACTGGAAGTCCTAGTAATTAGACAAGAAATTAAAGGCATCCAAATTGGGAAGGAAGAAGTAAACCTGTCTTTATTCACAGGTGACATGATACTGTACATAGAGAACCCCAAAGTTTCCACCAAGAAACTACTAGTTCTGGCAAATCAATTCAGCAAAGTAGCAGGGTACAAAATTAATATCCAGAAATCAGTTGTATTTTTGTATGCCAATAGTGAACTAACAGAAAGGGAAATTAAGAAAATAATCCCACTGAAAATTGCTTCAAAAAGAATAAAATACCTAGAAATAAACCTAACCAAGGACATAAAAGACCTGTACTTAAAAAAATATACTACACTGAAGAAAGAAACTGAAGATAATACAAATAAGTGGAAGCACATACTGTGTTCATGGATAGGAAGAACTAACATTAAAATGTCCATACTACCCAAAGCAATCTATAGATTCAATGCAATTCCTATCAAGATTCCAATTATGTTATTTCACAGAATTAGAACAAATATATCTTTTTTTGTATTATTGTTCAGGTACAATTGTCTCCATTTTCACCCAACCTTGGCGCCCTGCCACACCCATCCATACCTCCCACCTTTGAACCTACCCCCTTTGGCTTTGTCCATGTGCCCTTTATTCATGTTCCTTGATGGACCTTCTCCTATTTTCCCCCACTATCCCTCTTCCCCCTGGTTACTGTCAGTTTGTTCTCTAATTCAGTGTTTCTGGTTATATTTTGCTTGCTTGTTTGTTTTGTTGATTAGGTTCCACTTGTAGGTGAGATCATATGGTATTTGTCTTTCACTTCGTGGCTTATTTCACTTAGTATAATGTTCTGCACTTCCATCCATGCTGTAGAGAAGGGTAGGAGCCCTATCTTTCTTTCTGCTGTGTAGTATTCCATTGTGTAAATGTACCATACTTTTTTTGATCCACTCATTTATGAATGGGCATTTAGGCTGCTTCCAGCATTTGGCTATTGTACATTGTGCTGCTATGAAGATTGGGATGCATTGGTTCTTTTGAATTGGTGTTTCAGGATTCTTAGGTTATAATCCAAGCAGTGGTATTTTTGGGTCAAAAGGCAGTTCTGTTTAGTTTTCTGAGGAAACTCTCTACTGTTTTCCACACTGACTGCACCAGTCTGCATTCCCACCAACAGTGCACTAGGGTTTCCTTTCCTCCATGACCTCTCCCGCAGTTGTTTGTTGATTTGTTTATGATGGCCATTCTGACCTGTGTGAAGTGGTATCTCATTGTAGTTTTAATTTTCATCTCTTTGATGGCTAGTGATGCTGAGCATCCTTTTATGTCTCTGGGCCATCTGTACAAATATTTCAAAAATTTATATAGCACCACAAAAGGCCCTGCATAGCAACAGTGATCCTGAAAAAGAACATAGTTGGAGGAATCACACTACTTTATATTAAGCTATAATATAAAGCCATTGTGATCAAAATAGCCTGATATTGGCATAAAAACAGACAGATAGACCAATGGAATGGAACAGAGAATCCAGAAATACACCCACAATTTTATATTCAATTACTATTTGACAGAGGAAGCAAGCATATGAAATGGGCTACAGATAGTTTATTCAATAAATGGTGTTGGGAAAATTGGACAGATATGTGCAGATAAATGAAATGAGACCACTTTCTCACACTATATACAAGAATAAATTCAAAATGGATCAAATACTTAAATGTTAGACTAGAAACCATAAAGTCCTGGAAGAAAACATAGGCAGCAAAATCTCATACATTGCTCATAGAAATTTTTTGATTGGATATATCTCCCTAGGCAAGGGAAACAAAAGAAAAAGATAAACAAATGAGAAAAAGCTTTTAATTTTTCACCATTGAGTATGATATTCACATAGGCTTGTTACATATGGCCTTTATTATGTTTAATTATTTTTCTTCTATAACAATTTTATAGAGTGTTTTAATAGTAAATGAATATTGTATCTTATAAAATGCCTTTTCTGCATCTATTGATAAGATCACATGACTTTTTTCTTTTGTTAAATGTGGTGTGTTCATCACAAATGTGGTGTGGTGTAATACACTGTAGTGTGTTGGATTGGTTGGTTTTCATATGGTGAACCATTCTTGTGCTCCTGGAACAAACCCCACCATATTGTGATGTATTACTTTCTAATATATTGTATTAGATTTACTAGTATTTTCTTTACGATTTTTGCATCTGTATTCATTAGAGATATTGGTCTGTGGTATGTGTGTGTTATCCTTGCCTGGTTTTGGTATGAGGGTTATGTGGGTCATAAAATGTTTTAGGAAGTATTTTATTGTCGCTTCTTCAATTTTTTGGAAGAGCTTGAGAAATATAGGTATCTATTTTTTTTTAATGTTTGGCTAGAATTAACTCATAAATTGATATCATCCTGGACTTTTATTTTTTGTGAAGGAGGTTTTTGGTGGTTGGCATATTTACCATGTTTTTCCATGTATAATGCACTTCTGTGTATGATGTGCACTCATGTTTTTGGTCCAAACATTCAGGAAAAAATATTTTTTGTTTCAAGTTTTAATTCAATTTTTATGTATTTATATTTAGAAACAAAACTGATTAGAATATTCCATGGTATTATTTTGCATATGGATATTTTTACTGCTTGCTGGAGTTACACGTTTCCTGAATAAGCACAAATAAAATAATTTAAAACACTTATATGGATACTACCCATATATAAGGTACATCCTTATTTTCCTGTTAAAAGTTTAGGCAAAAAGTACACATTATACATGGCAATATATGGTAGACTTCTAAATTCATCATGATTCAATATAGCAAAATTATATGTTTTTTCAGAACTTGTCCATTTCTTTTAGGTTACTGAATTCAGTGGCATATTGTCTTTCATTCTATTACAGTATAATCTGTTGTGTATTTGTGATATCAATGGTAACTTCTCTTTCATTTCTGATTTCTTAGAAGTCTTTTCTCTTTTATCTTTAATGAGTCCAGCCAGGAACTTGCGAATTTTATTAATCTTTTCAAAGAAACAGCTCAGGTTGTATTAATTTTTGTATAGGTTATTTATTTTTTAATTTAACTAAATTTATTTATTTTTTAATCTTTTAAAATTATTTTATTTATTTATTTTTAGATAGAAGGAAGAGAGGGAGAAAGAGAGGGAGAGAAACATGAATGTGTGGTTGCCTCTCAGATGGCCCCCACTGGGGACCTGGCCTGCAACCCAGGCATATGCCCTGACTGGGAATTGAACCAGCAACCCTTTGCTTCACAGGCCTGTGCTCAATCCACTGAGCTACACCAGCCAGGGCTGTATAGCTTTTTTGTTCTTTACTTTGTTTAAATCTGTTCTAATTTTTATTATTTACTTTATTCTGCTAACTTTGGGTTGCTTTTGGATTTTTTTATACTTCTTTAAGATGTAATATTAGGTTATTTACTTGAGATTTCTCTTGTTTCTTGAGATAAGCCTGTAATGATATAATTTTCCTCTTATTACTACTTTTGCTGCATCCCAGAAGTTTTGATATGTTGTATCATCATTCTCATTTATCTCCATATATTGTTTATCTCACCTCTCGTGTCTTATTTGACTTAGTCATAAATTAGTAGTATGCTATTTAATCTCCACATGCTTGTGGGCTACTTTACTTCCCTTTTACAGTTGATTTCTAATTTCAAAGTATTGTGGTCAGACAATATGCTTTGTATAAGTTCAATCTTCTTGAATTTATTGAAGGTAGTTTTATGACCCAACATATGGCCTATCCTTCAGAATGTTTTATGTGCACTTGAGAGGAATATATAATCTGATGTACTGCAATGAAAGACCCTGTGAATGTCAAGTATGTCCATTTGGATGATTTCTCTACAGCTGCCAGTCTACTGGAGTAGAGCCACTCATCCATAAATGACTAGACAAATGAAGAATCCATCAAATACCTTGAATAACTAAGGTAACAAGGCAGCTCAGAAAGAAAATTTAAAATCTTTGAATAACAAAGTCAAAGGCATGGAAATATGTGACTTAAATGACAAAACTTTTAAGATTGCAATTCTGAAAAAAACTCAGTGAGGGCAAGAAAACACAACTAGGCAGTTTAATGACCTCATAAAATAAATCAACAAACAAAACAAATACTTTACCAAAGATATTGAAACTTTTAAAAGAACAAAGAGAAATTATGGAGATGAAGAACTTGATAAAAGAGATCAAGAATGAACTAGCAAGTAAAAGAAATAGAGCCAACCAAATGGAGAAAAGAATTAGTGATATCAAAGATACACATCTGGACATAAAGCAGGGGAAAGAAGACAAATAAATACTTGAACATAAAAAGCTAAAGGAACTTTATAAGAACTATCTGACTCCACCAGAAAAAGCAATATAAGAACAATGGGCACAGCAGAAGAAGAAGGGAGGGAGAAGGGAGCACAAAGAGAGTCTATTCAAACAAATAGTCAACAAGAACATTCCAAGACTAAGGAAGAGTTAGATTCTTCAATTCAAGAGGCAAACAGAATATCTAATTACCTCATTCCAAAAAAAAAGTCTTCTGCAAGGCACACTGTATCAAAACTGTTGACAGAATTCTCAAGGCTGCTAAGGAAAAAAGAAAATAACCTGTAAAGGAAATCCCATTAGGTTATCATCAAACTACTCAGGAGAAACTCTACAAGCTAGAAGAGAGTGGAAACAAATATTCAAACTACTCAGAGAGACAAGTTACCAGCCAAAAATAATACATCCAGCAAAGAGGAGAATGGAACCAAACACCCAAACTACTCATAAAGATAAATTACCAGCCAAGAATAACATATCCAGCAAAGTTATCCTTTAAATATGAAGGAGAAATAAAGACTTTAAAGACTTTACTGGGCAAACAGAATCTAAGAAAATGTATCACCACAAGACCTCCACTGCAGGAAATACTCAAGGAGGTCATTATACCTGAAAAAAAAAAACAAAAGATCACAAAACTATGAGTATAATTGCCAACAAAATTACAGCATAGACAGGAATAATTTGTGACAACAAAAACATGAAAGGAAATGGTAGAGTTCTTTTTGTTGTTCTTTTTTTATTATTGTTCAAGTACAGTTGTCTCCATTTTCTCCCCTATTACTACCCCCACTCCATCCACCCCTACCTCCCTGAATTTTCAAAGGAAATGGAAGTCATATTTATTCAAAAAGAAAAAGAAATACTGTATATAAAAACTTTCTTTTTCATAAACCTTATGGTAACCACACACTCAAAACCAAGACACATAACTTAAAAAGAGAAAACAGAGGAAAAAATTGTGGAATACCACTAAACAAAAACAATATGTAAAAACACAAAGAAAAAGAACGAATAAAAGCACAGAGCTACCAGAAAACAAAGATAAAATGGCTACAGGAAATCCTCATATATTGATAATTACTCTAAATGTAGATTGATAAATTCACCAGTAAAATGTCAGTGAGTGGCAGGTTGGATCAAAATGCAAAATCCAACCATATATAGCCTTCAAGAGACACATCTATATTGCATAGACAAAAATAGACTCAAAGAGAAAGGGTGGAAAATGATTTTCTGAGCAAATAGCACCCATAGAAAAGCAGGTGTAGCTATATTCACATCTGACTAAATACATTTCAAGATAACAAAGGTAACAAGAGATAGAGATAGACAATTTATAATGATAAAGGGGACATTACATCAAGAAGACATAACATTTCTTAATATATATGCACCATCAAGAAGCACCAAAAAATATAAATCAACTACTAAAAAACCTGAAAAGAGAAACTGACAAAACACAATCATAGTAGAAGATCTAAACACACGGTGTTTTTTTTATCAGTTACAGTTTACTTTCAATTACATTTTGTATTGGTTTCAGGTGTACATAAAGCAATTTAGATCTTTCTAAATCACATGTGATTTTTAAAAATTGGTGTTTTAAAATCTCCATTACCTACAGATATTCTATGGGACATAAGCCAAATTCTTTAGCTTGATGTTTAGGGCCTTTTACATATATGAAGGCCCACTAATACCATTTATCACTACTCCCTAAACCATGTTAAGCCTTTTTATATCTAAATACTAAACAGTTTAATTCTATGATGTCTTCATCATCATGGTTTCTCAATTCCTGGACTCCCTCACTTTCAACAATCTTGTCTTTTACCCCATCTCAGTCACTCAGTCCAGTGACAAGTTCTTGACCTTGTCATTACTGACAACTACAACATCTCCATAATGTTAAATATCTCACTTTTTGCTCACCGTATAGCATCTTATTTTTCCGGCCCACTGGCTTTAGTGTTTGAACCAAAACAATCATTAAGGTTCCTACTAACCTATAATTTATTAATCCATTTCACTATCCTGACCGCAACTTTTCTCTTCACTGAACTTAAAGGTATGAGCAGCCATCAGCTATTCTTCTGCTCACACCCTCATTTTGCTGATACTCTCCCATGCCATCATACATGTCAAGTAAAATGGATATTGTGGGGCACTGGGCAGAGTTCCTTCATACCAAAAGCCCCAAGTACAACACACAAACCAGGCATATTGGCTGTTGACAACTCATAGCTGAGTTGGAAACTGTCTTCAGCCAACGTGGGCCACCTTGCCAAGGTTATGCTCCATCCCTGGAAATAGTCATGGACCAATTCATGAGGAAGTACGGAAAACAGACTTCCTTGGTTTAATCTGGAACCATGTAGGAGCTCCCTGCCAGTTCTATTGAAATTGTAGGGATTTCCGGCCAAGATGGAGGCATAGGTGGAAACACCATGCCTCCTCGCACAACTGAGTTTAAAGACAACAAAATTTTAGTAACAAAAACACAACCAAAACACAGAAAATTGAACTGTATGGAAGTCTGACAAGAATGAACCATTCAGCCAGACTGGTAAGAGGGGCGTAGTCAGCCCTGGCTAGTGTAGGTCAGTGGATTGAGCGTGGGCCTGTGAATCAGACAATCGCGGTTCGATTCCCAGTCAGGGCACATGCCTGGGTTACATGCCTGGGTTACAGGCCAGTTCCTGGCAGGGCCCAGTTCCCAGCAGGGGATGCAACCATACATTGATGTTTCTCTTCCTCTCTCCTTCCCTTCCCCTCTAAAGACAAATAAATAAATAAATAAAAAGAGGGGTGCAGTCAGAGGCTGGAGGAGAGGGGTCGCGCAGGAAAAAGTGGCCAGACAGAACCAGGCATGCAGCCAGAGGTTGGCAGATCCCAGGTGGATCTGTGGGGTGGCAACGGGCAGACCCAGTGGGGGCGCAAGGAAGCTGGCTGACTGCAGTCACACATTCACACTCAGATAAACCAGGTGAAGGAGTAAGCAGTGAGACAGACAGCTCAGGCTAGGGCCCCAGTGACAGGAATTAAAGCCTAAAAGCACCAATTGGAAAAACTTTTGGGGTCTCGGTGCCGGAAGAAGCTCCCAGGCTCACAAAGAGTTTGTTGGAGAGACCGACAAGGTCCTGGAGAGTGTACAGGCCCACACATCCAGGAGCCAGTACCAGGTGGGCCCGGTTTGCTTGTGGGAGGCAGCAGTGGGGACCAAAATCTTTTTTAAAATTATTTAATTCTTATTCAAGTACAGTTTTCTGTTTTATATTCCCTGCCCTGCCCCCTGTGCTCCCCACCTCCCTTCCATTTCTGCCCCCCACCTTAATTATTGTCCATGTGTCCTTTATACTTATTCATGTGAGTCCCTCCCCTTTTCCCCTATGATTCTCTCCCCTCTCCTCTCTGGACCCTGTCAGCCTGCTCCGTATTTCAGTGTCATTGGTCATATTTTGCTTGCTTGTTTGTTTTGTTGTTTAGATTCCTGTTAAAGGTGAGATCATATGGCATTTGTCTTTCACTGCCTGGCTTATTTCACTCAACATAATGTTCTCCAGTTCCATCCATGATGTTGCAAAAGGTAGGAGCTCCTTCTTCCTTTCTGCAGCATAGAATTCCATTGTGTAAATGTACCATAGCTTTTTGATCCAGTCATTTACTGATGGGCATCTAGGTTGCTTCCAACTCTTGGCTACAGTAAATTGTGCTGCTATGAACATCAGGGTGCATAGGTTCTTTTGCATTGGTGTTTCAGGGTTCTTAGGATATACTAATAGTGGAATTCCTGGGTCAAAAGGCACGTTCATTTTTAGTTTTATTAGAAAGTTCCATACTGTTTTCCATAGTGGTTGTATGAGTCTGCAATCCTACCAACAGTGAACTAGGGTCCCCCTTTCTCCACAACCTCTCCAGCACTTGTTGTTTGTTTCTTTGTTTATGATAGCCACTCGGACTGGTGTAAAGTGGTATCTCATTGTGGTTTTAATTTGCATCTGTCTGATAGCTAGCGATATCGAGCATCTTTTCATGTGTCTCTGGATCCTCTGTATGGGACCAAAATCTGAGAGTAGAACAAATGCCATTGCCCAGCGATGCCAGCGACTAGGTCGCCCTGCTCTGGTGAACACCTAAGGCTCCGCCCCTCATACATGACAGGTGTGAACAGACCAAAATATTATGGCTCAAGAACAGTTTAAAGCCCCAGAGCCAATACTTCTAAGTGACCAAGAGGTAGCTAACCTATCAGATGCACAGTTCAAAACACTGGTGATCAGGAGGCTCACAGAACTGGTTGATTTTAGTCAGAAATTAGAGGAACAAATGAAGGCTAAACTAATTGAAATGAAGGGAAATTCACAGGAAACCAATAGTGATGGAAAGGAAACTGGGACTCAAATCAAAGGAGTGGACCAGAAGGAAGAAAAAAATGACCAAAGAGAAAAGAATGAAAAAACAAGAGTTCAAAAAAAAAATGAGGAGAGGCTTAGGAACCTCCAGGACATATTTAAAAATTTCAACATACAAATTATAGGGGTACCAGAAGGAGAAGAGTAACAGCTACGAATGGAAAACTTATTTGAACAACTAATAAAGGAGAACTTCCCGAGTCTGGCAAAGGAAATAGACTTCCAGGAAGTCCAGGAAGCTCAGAGAGTCCCCAAAAATGTGGCCCCAAGAAGGAACAGACCAAGGCACATCATAATTACATTAGCCAAGATTAAAACGAAGGAGAGAATTCTAGAAGCAGCAAGAGAAAAGAAGACATTTACCTACAAAGGAGTTC
This sequence comes from Sturnira hondurensis, assembly GCF_014824575.4. Classification (NCBI taxonomy): domain Eukaryota; kingdom Metazoa; phylum Chordata; class Mammalia; order Chiroptera; family Phyllostomidae; genus Sturnira; species Sturnira hondurensis. The sequence continues at coordinate 1,495,607 of NW_028092815.1, read as the reverse complement.
CCATCAGACTGTCAGTGGATTTCTCAAAAGAGAGCTTACAGGCAAGAAGGGGCTGGAAAGAAATATTTCAAGTCATGAAATCCAAAGACCTACATCCAAGATTGCTCTATCTAACAAGGCTTTCATTTAGAATGGAAGGGCAAACAAAGTGCTTCTCAGATAAGGTCAAATTCAAGGAGTTCATCATCACCAAGCCCTTATTATATGAAATGTTAAAGGGACTTATCTAAGAAAAAGAAGATAAAAATATGAACAGTGAAAGGACAGTAAACTCACAGTTATTAACAACCCCACCTAAAACAAAAGCAAACTAAGAGGACAACTAGATCAGGAACAGAACCATTGAAATGGAGATCACATGGAGGGTTAGTAACAGGGGAGTGGGAGGAGAAGTGGGGAGAAGGTACAGAAAATAAGTAGCATAGACGGTAGGTAGAAAATAGACAGGGGAGAAGGCAAGAATATTGTGGGAAATGTAGAATCTAAAGAACTTGAGACACATGGACATACAGTAAAGGGGGAGGAATTGTGCAGGGTGGAGGGGAAGGAACGGAGGGACAAGTATAATGTCATAATCAATAAAATATATTTTAAAAAGAAATTTTAAAATATAAGCCATGAAACTATTAAAGCCCTAGAGAAGAGCATTGGCAGTAAAATCTCAGATATTACACGCAGCAATACTTTTACTGATATGTCCCCTAGAGCAAGGGACATAAAGGAAAGAATAAACAAATGGGATGTCATCAAAATTAAAAGCTTCTGCATGGCTAAGGAAAACAGTAGCAAGATAAAAAGAGAAGCAACTCTTTGGGAAAACATATTTGCCAATGATACCTCAGACAAAGGTTTAATCTCCAAAATATACAAAGAACTCACACAACTCTACTCAAAGAAGATGAGCAGTAAGCTCATCTTACTCAAACAAGTAAGCAAAATATGACCAATGACACTGAAATACGGAACAGGCTGACAGAGACCAGAGGGGAGAGGGGAGAGAATCACAGGGGAAAAGGGGAAGGACTCACATGAACAAGTAAGTATAAAGGACGCATGGACAATAACTAAGGTAGGGGGTGGAAATGGGAGGGAGGTGGGGAGCACTGGGTGGGGCCAGGCTGGGAATATAAGACAGAAAACTGTACTTGAACAAGAATTAAATTTTAAAAAAAAGAAGTAGAAAGAAATTTTTTTAAAAAAGAAATTGCATCACAGTTCCACCTCTCTGTTTCACCCTACTACCCTCACCTTTACAGGTATTTCTCCTAAAGAGCATACCCAAAAAACTTCCAACATGCATTTATCTCAGAGTCTGTTTCCAAGAAACTTCACCCAAGACAGTTAGTACCAAGAGTTCTTGGGAGCAAAGTCTAAAATTTTGGAGCCAAATCATGCACCAGCCGGTTGGCAATCAGGACACCATGACTGGTGATGAGTCATAATGGGTAGCTCTAGGCACGTAGTCATGGTGGAATTGTTATAACTTCAACCAGAGATCAGCAGAATAAGATACTGGTACAATAAAATGCACTAGCAAAGATAATACCTCCAGAACTTGAAAGATGCAGACCACAGATTTGAACAATTTGTTGGAGGCTATTGATGCTTTGAGGAATGACAATGAAAGGCTGTGGGTGATGAATCTTCAACTAAAGGTTAACTGAGAAAGCCAGTAGGCCTGCTTAGGAGCATGTCAAGATACTTTCTCTTCTGCACCTGGAGAGTCAGAAAGCTGAGGACCAAGGCCACAATTTAATTATAAATATAGCAGATTTTCAGTGGAAGGTAAATTCTCAGCCGCCAGGAGGCTGTAGCTTTATGGTTTGGGCCCTAACTAGGAATAAATGCGCCCCTGAGACCTAGGATAAAGACAAGTGTATTAGTGTATACTTGGGCCTTCTGGAACTGTAGGAATGGCCCTTTCTAAAAGCTGTCATTTCTGCCTTTTTTGAGGATAATCCAGAGGCCTTTGTAAAAGAATATGTGCTTGCCTTAGGACCTATAGACAGCCCATGGAAATTATTAATAAAAGATGGTTTTTATCAATCACCAAGGGAAATAAAGGGCTGCCAACAAAAAAGTCAATTTATAGAATGAAAAGAAGTTCAGGGTAGATGTCCAAGAAAAAAATCAACATCCTGAGACTTTTTCTTCAGATGGCGGAGTAGGTGAACACTATGCTCACCTTCTTCCATGATCACATCAAAATTGAGACTGAATTATAGCACAGGCACCCCAGAGAACCACTGAAGACTAGCTGAATGGAATGCCTCTAAAACAGTCTGGTCCCACATCCACCTGTTGCACTTAAGAGTGGGGAGGAATATCTTGCTTGTGGAGATTATCCCTGAGAAACTACGTATCCCAGGCTCACACTGGACTCCCCATTCAGGAGTACCAGTGCTCAAAAGGAGGTTACCATGACAGCTGGCTGTGAAAATAAGCAGGAACTCAATTTTGTTAGTTGGAATGCTGTTGGAGACCCAGGCATGCGCGTGGGGGGCCTCCAGGCTCACTTGGTCACAAACACTGACCCTCAGCTCCAGAAGAGGTGCAGCAGCCAGGAACATGTGAGGAAGAAATAAATAGTCTGGATTCAGGGCGAGGGCTGGAGGGGATGCCCTTTTTGTAACAGGGCACAGTAGGAGGGGGGCCACAGAAAAAGGATTTGGAATGGGGTCCAGAGCTCAGGGTATCCAGGAAATATTAAGATGTCCTCACCCCTCCCCCGCCCAGGGGGAAGGAACAAATGGAGTAGGGCCATTGAGAGCTGTTTTGCATAGCAACAGTTTTGCAGCTAACCTCTGGAATGGTTATTTAACATATCTATAACTTGAACTGGTTTCATAGATATGTTAAATAGCTGTGGTCATGCTTTGAGCTAGGGAGAAGGGAGTGGCTTCTACCTAGGATATAACTGGGGGCTGATCCCCTGAGTTACAGTGCCTGCATGAGAGTTGGAGTTGATTGGCACCACACCATGGGGCGATACCTGCCCAGGCTAATGATGGCAGCCCAGTAAACTTGTAATAATACAGAAATACTGGCAGGTGTAACTGATTGTGCGAGGAGTCAGAAATGGTGCTGCAAAGGAAGATTGGCGTGGAGATTTAAACCCAGACACAACAGCCATTGGAGAGAGAGCCATGTGGTTTTGGCAGAGTGCAGATCCCCTCTTTCCCAGGCAAAAGGAAAAACCACGTGCTTTGCCAGAATGGAGATCCGTGCAGCCAGGTGAAGAAGAAAGCCACATGCTTTTGGTCAGAGTGCGGACTCCTGCAGCTTTGGTAGAAGAGGCCCACGTGGCTTTGAGGCGCTCCCTTTGGCCGCGTGGCCTGGGAAGCAGGAGAGATTTTGCCTGGAAAAATGGGAACGGAGAACCCTTGCCAGTGGGTGCCACATGACTTTGGACTAACTGGAGATCCTGCCTGGATGGCAATACAGCTCACAGTGCCAGCAACCTGAAACACAGACATGTGGTTCTTTTCCTGAGATACAGTACTCCAAATTAGGGCAGGGGGAGAAGGAAGCGCTGTGTGTGTGTGTGTGTGTGTGTGTGTGTGTGTGTGTGTGTGTAGGTGTATACCCTATAGGACTTTGATATTTTAATGGAGGCATTAGGCCTGATTAGCATTAAATAAACATTTCATTTCCTTTTCACAAATCTCTGGCATTGAGAGATGTCTTTCCAATTGGCGGCGGACAGAAGAGCCCAATAGGTATTAGTATACCGTCCTTGGGAGGGGCCCCTGTTTTCTGTGGCAATTTTTGGCATCCCTCGGTGGGCCAAATATTGCCCCCCCCCCACTTTGGACCTCTGTTCTGTAACACTTCCTGGGTGGAAATGCTAGCCAGGAATGTGCCATCATTCCTTTGTTGAGCCTTCCCCTTCACACACACAGCCTATGGCACAGGCAGATGACTAATTTCAGTTTCATTGACCTGGGCAACATTATTCTCACTCCAACGTGATAATTCTCTGAAGCCCTGCGTCTTTCAACTCACATGCCCAGCCCAAATCTCTTTCAGAGGCTAACCCCAAAGATGCAGCTGCCCTGAGCTAACGCTGAGAATTTTCTAAAACCTCTTAAAGGTCCACTACTCCAGACAAGCAGCATATGGCTTTGGCATGTCCAGTACCACTTGCTAAGTGGCCCCAAGCCCAGCACTAATGGCAGCAGCCCTCAGTTGACTGCATAACCACTCTTGGTAGCATCTAAGCCCAGCACAGGTAGCTATTAACTGCAGAACACTTTGTAGCTCCTACCAGGAGGCTCCAGGCTGAAAACAGGTAGCAGCTGAGCTTAGTGTGCTCTGGAACCCCTCCCAGAACCAACATACCTTGTGGCTGGCATCAGACCACACCACAGCACCACCCAATTAGCACCCCAAATGACACACCAACACAGCAGGCACTGACGCTCATCTAAAGTAAATCCTGCTCTGTTGAGTCATCCCACACAACAACTCATTTATTGTAGTCATAGCCAGTCCTCACAGACAGTCAGCCTGATGGTCTATTTCAGCCACTGATATGCTAACAGCAATCAAGGCTCAACTATGAGAACCCTGAAGAGAAAAAAAATGATACTTACTACAAAGGGCTCCTGAAAGCTTACTGAACTGAAAAGAAAAAGCACAGTCTAGCAGCCACTTCTGCCCAGGGGTCTCTCATGAAAATTGCACTTCAAAGAGAAACATCTGAACTAAACTGCCAACTTCTGCATTAAACTGTCTGCTTCTGCCCTGAACTGTCTGCCCTGTGTTCCTGCCAGCTGAGGCAGCCCTTATAGAGTTGTTCCTGGAATCCTATTTTAATCAATAGGACTGAGGCTTTCCCCATCTAACCAGAGCTGTGTAGCTCAGGCCAATCACAGTGGCTCTATTCTGACCAATCAAAATAGTGCCTTTTGAACCAACCAAACTGTGAAGATTTGGAGTTCTCGTCTGCATGAAGATGGATTAGTCAGGAATCAGGGACAGAGATTTCTGTTCCTATAAAACCAGCTCCCCTGCAACTTGAAGACTGCACTAGCCAGAAGGTCTGAAGACTGTACTTCCCTGGCTAGTGCTGAAATGCCAAAGATGTCTTACTGGAGCAGAGCTGAGCATACCAAGGCAAAGTGGAGGAGAGAAGAACTGCCCAGCCAGAGAGGGACCTGACTCCAGGACTGTTTGGCCCCAGAGCTTTTCCATGGTCATGATGTTTCCACAGCCACACTCTATCACTGTCAACTGTGCTTGCACTAAAAAATGTTTCCTGCTACAACACACTTCATATTGTTCTTGTTAGCATTACATTGGCACCAATAACCATCAATTGACAATTGCAACAGAAGAGCACACACAAATGACACAAGGGACATCCTTGGAGCACTGGGCTCAGGTGACTGGGGAGACTACACTACTGCGTCCCATAGGACACCCCTGATATACGGCCATTCTGCAAAGACTAAGAGATATTGCAGATCAACCTAATATATAGAATCAAGTGCAGGAAGCAGCCAAAATGAGAAGAAAAAGAAACATATCCTAAAAGAAAAAAAAACTCCAGAAAAAGATAGAAACAAATAGGAGATAAGCAACTCACTATATGCAGAGTTTAAAACACAGGTTATAAGGATGTTCAATAAACTTAGGGGAAGAATAGATCATCTCAGTGACTACTTTAACAAAAAAAATTTTTAAAACATAAAAAAGAACACAGAAAACATTTTTAAAAAGTCAGAAATGAATAATACTACAACTAAAATAAAGAACACATTAGAAGAAATTACCACCAGATTAGATAAAACAGAGGATTGAATCAGTGATTTAAAAAACAAGATAGTTGAAAATACCCAATCAGAACAGCAGGAAGGTAAAAAAAAAAATTAATGAGAACAACATCAAGCATAACAAGTTTGGCATCATATGGTACCAGAAAAAGAAGAGAGAAAGCAAAGAAAAAATAATGACTGAAAACATTTCTAAACTGGTGAAGAAAATAAATGCACAAGTCCAGGAAGTACAAAGAGTCTCAAACAAGATGAACCCAGGGAGGTCCACATCAAGACATATTATCATTAAAATGCCAACTTTAAAAATAGCAAGAGAAAAGCAGCTAGTTATTTACAAAGGAGCACCCATAATACTCAGCCGATTTTTCAATAGAAACTTTGCAATCCAGATGCATTGCATGAAATATTCAAAGTGTTGAAAATCTAGAACCTACAACCAAAAGTGTTCTACCTAACTAGGCTGTCATTTAGATTCTAAAGACAGATAATGAGCTTTCAAGACAAGAAAAAGTTAAAGGAGTATCTCATCACAAAAACAGTATTATGACTAACATTAACGGGTCATTTTTAAGATGAAAAAAATATGAATCAGAAAATAGCAAAAAAACCTGACTGACAAAGCTAAAATATAATAAAAACAGAGGATCAACCAAACACTAAAGCTGGTACAAATGTTAAAAGGCAAAAGTAGGAAGACCATGTGTACTTACAACAGTGAATTAAGGGATACACACAAACACACAAAAGAAATAATGACAAAAACATGAATGTGTGCAGAGAGCCTGAAAAAATAGTAATAATTTTAAAACATGTTCAAACTTAAGTGATCATCAATATAAAATAGACTACTACCAGCAGCCTTGTATATATGAAACATATGGTAACCACAGAAAATATATACAAAAGATATATAAAATATACTGAGGAAGGAGTCCAAACACAACATTACAGGAAGTCATCAACATACAAAATAAGAGAGCAAGAGAAGAAAGGAATAGAATAGAACTACAGAAATAATCATAAAGCAATTAATAAAATTGCTATAACTGTATATCTATCTATAATTACTTTAAATGTAAATGAATTAAACGGTACAATCAAATATGAATGGATAAAGAAGAGGTGGCACGTATATACAATGGACTATTACTTGGCCATAAAAAAGAATGAAGTCTTACCATTTGTGAAAACATAGATCGACCTAGAGGGTATTATGCTAATGAAATAAGTCAGGCAAAGAAAAACAAGTATCATATGATTTCACTTATAAAGCGGAATCTAAAAGACGAAATAAATGAACAAACAAAACAGAAACAAACCCATTGATACAAACTGACATTTGCCAGATGGGAGGGGTGTTGGGAGACTGTGGCAAAAGGTGAAGAGATTAAGAAGTAGAAATTGGCAGTTACAAACCGTCATGGGGATGGAAGGTGCAGCTTAGGGGACATGGTCAGTAATACTGTGGTAATGATGTCAGGTGAGTGCAACACTTATCAGGAGGAGTCCCTTCAAAAGTGATATGAATGACTAACAACTATGCTCTGTACCTGAAACTAATATATAATATCGAATGTCAAATTAAAAAGGAACAAATATAGTGACAAGGATGTAAATTACAGTATAGGGAATATAGTCAATAATATACAAATAACTATGTTTGGGGTCAGATGAGTACTAGACTCACCAGGGGATCACCCCATAAGTTATATATGTTGTACACCTGAAATAATGTAATATTGTATGTCAACTGTAATCCAAAACTAAAAAAAAAAATAATTTAAAAACAAATTTTAAGTCAAAATCCTTTGAGCAGTTTCTTTTTTTTATTGTTCAAGTACAGTTGTCTTCATTTATCACCCCCCACTTCCCCAACCCAGCCATCCCCACCTCCCACCCTGACTTTACCCTCCCTTGGTTTTGTCCATGTGTCTTTTATAGTTGTTCCTGAAAACCTTTTCACCTTGCCCCACCATATCCCCTCTCACATCCCCTCTGGTTACTGTCCAGTTTCTGGTACAGTTCCAGAATTTGCTGATTTAAGGAGAGACCGAGTACCCATACTCAGTTTGGAATAAAAGTTTATAGAACACAGCAGCCATATATAAAAATAATCTTCTTATAAATTCAGAAAAATCTAAGGGATAGAAAGTTATTTATTTAAAAATATATATTCACTAGGTACTCTGAGGACACATTGAAAGGCCTCAGGGCCACCCTGTCAAAAAAAGGAATTTGGGAGTCAGGTAATTCATGAAGTCTTATCCCATATCCAAGTTAAATTTGGTCCAATCATTCACAGACTCACACAATGGTCATTTCTCTGATATCCAAATATATAATCACCAATGAATGTGAAAACTTTGGGTGGAAAAATTTAAACATTGTTTCCTGGGACTATGGAATAAGAGTTAACTACTGAGAAATCCAAGATGAATCCTCTACATAGTATCCTTTTACTAAAATAGTAAATCAAAGTAATATTTAATTCCAGGAGGGCAATGGCAGAGATGACTCACACTGAAGACCTAAAGTATGCAAGGGTGATATGCCCTATCATAGTTCACGTAATTTAGTATACTGGTCACTATGGAAAAAAGGAAAAGAAAACACATGGATTGTGGTGGATGACAGTGATATATAACAATTTGACCAAGTAACAACGCAACTACTTTGCCACATGTAGGATATTTGCTAGATACACAGCTTTAAGCACATGGTGTTCAGACAGCCACTCATATGGCAAATGTGTTTTTTTCATTAAATGTATTGGGAAAACATGGGTTAATAACATTTTATAAGATTCAGCTTTACAGTTTTATGATGCATTATCTTTTTATTACATTGGGTGCTCACCACCCAAAATCTAGTCTCCTTTTGTCACAATGTATTTAACTCCGCAGAGGTCATGGCTGATCTGAGAGATACAAACTCTTTTCTTAAATATTGTTACATGTATCAGGTGCATAGGTTCAAGGTCATGACTGGCTGCATGTTTGTACATGACTAATGTTAAGCCATAATGTTTAAGCCTTCAGTTTGGTTATAACATGTGTTTCATAAAGGTGTGTTGATGCAGACACCAGCTCGTAGTGCCCGCAGAGTCATGGATGAGATGTGTGACAACTTCACATGAACTACTGAGTCCTGTGGAGGAAAAAGGATGGTACGGCTACTCCCTCAAGGGAGGAGCACCTCAGAGTGGCCTAGCAACTCTCTCAAGGGGAGAGCGCCCCGACCCTTGCCAAGACAGGCTTTTATTGGGTTCAATTAGCACAGGAATACAGGTAAAGTTCATTAATCACTGGCAGACACTAAGGATCAAACAATAGATAGCACACAAATAACTCTTAGGGCCTATTCTGTCAGGGTCTGTTAGCCAAAGGGCTACAAAACTTTAGGAAACAAACTCATTTCCTGCTTGGACGCTTATCATTTAATTGACAGCACTCTTAGCAAGGCAGGTTTCACAGGATTTTATATATTCTTTCTTAGGTCTGATCACCCAGAGAGCCTGCCCTTTCCAGCACAGGGCTGCACCACCCTCTGTCATTGTTTCAGGCTTAACAGGCAGGGGAAGTAAGGTAGCCAAGAGATTAGGATACTTCTCACAGACAGAATGAGGATTCAGGCTATGTCAAAGCCATGAGGCAAGGGTCCATCACCCCCTTTCTCAATAGCCCCCCCAAGTCCTTCCCTGGGACCTCCACATGATTGTGCCTGTCTTACGTCAGTCCTCCCTTGGGGAAACTTACCAATCATTGGCTAACTGATCAAACATTGGGGGCCAGTTATGAATGAAGTAAAAGGAGCAGAAGCAGCGCTTTTGCCAGGGAGATAAGCTTTGTCTCCTTAATGGCTTATGGTTCAAAGGTTGCTCAGCCTTAGCCATGGGGAGGTTACAGCTCCTGAAACCAGGCAAAGCAGTTCCCAACAGTGTGTGACATTTGATAGTAAGTAAATTGTACTGAAAGATAACACAAACTCTGAAGTCAGTGTGGTGCAGTTTTTGTGTGTGTTTGTTTTATTTGCAAACATCGAACTGTGTGCTGTGCTATTAACATTTACCATTTAAAATGCCTGGGAAAATGCATCATTCAATAATCCAAGAGATATTGAAGAACTTCAGCGAATGCTACATCAGTCTGATGATGAGAATGAGAGATTCGGATGTGAAAATGAAAATGATTTAGAAGGTGAAGACCATGTGGAAGTTGGTCCAGAAGTTTCAGATACCAAGCAAGATATTTCTAGTAGAGAAAGTAAAGGTGAATGAGACAGGAGTGAAGAGTGTTTCTTTAGAAAGGATAAAGAATCAAAATGCAGGAAAAGACAGAGAGACTAGAAGCACAATTCTAAGGATAAATAAACTCAGGAGCTGATTCTTTGAGAAGATAAACAAAATCAATAAGCCTTTAAGCAGACTCATCAAGAAAAAAAGAGAGAGGACCCAAATAAACACAATCAGAAATGAAAGAGGAGAGATTACAACTGATACCACTGAAATATGAAGAATTGTAAGAAATTACTGTATGATCAGAAGTACTTCTTGTAAGAAGAACCTATATGCCAAGAAATTTAAAAATCTAGATGAAATGGACAAATTTCCAGAAAAATATAACCCTCCAAAACTGAATGAGGAAGAAGCAGAAAGCTTGAATAGACTAATAACAGCTGACAAAATTGTAGCAGTAATAAAAAAACTCCCAACACACAAAAGCCCTGGTCTGGGCAGTTTCACAAGAGAATTCTACAAAGAATTTAAGGAAAAGCTAACCCTGATCCTTCTCAGACTATTCCAGAAAATACAAGAAGACAGAAGACTCCCAAACTTTTTATGAAGCCAGCATCATCCTAGTCCCAAAACCCGATAAAGACACAATGAAGAAAACTTCAAGCCAGTATCGAAGATGCACATAGATGCTAAAATGTTAACAAAGTATGGGTAAATTGCATCCAGCAATACATTAAAAAGATTATACACCATGACCAGTGGGATTTATCCCAGGGATGCAAGGATGGTACAATATTCACAAATCAATAAACATAATACATCACATACACAAAAATAAGGAAAAATATCACATGATCATATCAATAGATGCAGAAAAAGCATCTATTTGATAAGGTACAGCACCCACTTATGATAAAAACACTCAGCAAAGTGGGACTAGAGTGAGCATTCCTCAATATAATAAAGGCCATATGTGAGAGACCTACAGTCAACATCATATTCAATGAGCAAAAACTAAAAACTTTCCCACTAAAATCAGGAAGAAGACAAGGTTGTCCACTTTCATCACTTCTATTCAACATTGCTCTTAGCCACAGCAATGAGACAAGAAAAGGAAAGAAAAGGCATCCAAATTGGAAAGGAGGAAACAAAGCTGTCACTGTTTGCAGATGACATGATAGTGTACATGAAAAATCCTATAGACTCCACCCCAAAACTGCTTGATATAATAAATGAATTTGGCAAAACAGCAGGATACAAAGTCAATATTCAGAAATCAAAGGCATTTTTGTATATGAAATATCAGAAACAGAAATCAGGAAATAAATCCCATTTTATACAGCAACCAGAAAAATAAAGTACCTAGGAATAAACCTAACCAAGGAAGTAAAAGATCTGTACTCAGAAAACTACACAACACTGAAGAAAGAAATTAAGAAAGACACAAACAAATGAAATATATACCGTGTTCATGGATTGAAGAATTAACATCATCAAAATGTCTAGACTACCCAAAGCAATTTGTTGATCCAATGCAATACCTATTAAAGTACCAATGGCATATTTCACAGATATAAAACAAATATTTCAAAAATTTATATAGAACTATGAACTACCCTGAATAGCTGCAGCAATTTTGAGAAAGAAGAACAAAGTAGGAGGGATCACAAAACCTGACATCAAACTGTATTACAAGGCCACCGTAATCAAAACAGTCTGGTGTAGGCATAACAACAGACACATGGACTGATGGAGCAGAATAGAGAGCCAAGAAATAAACCAAAGTCTCTATGGTCAATTAATATTTGACAAAGGGGGCAGAAGCATAAAATGGAGCAAAAATAGCCTCTTCAACAAATGGTGATAGGAGATCTGGACAGCTACATGCAAAAAAATGAAACTCAATCACCAAATTACACCACATACAAAAATAAATTCAAGGTGGATAAAAGACTTAAATATAAGTCATAACACCATAAAAGGCCTAGAGGAGAACATAGGAAGGAAAATCTCAGATATTCCATGCAGCAATATTTTCACTGATATGTCCCCTACAGCAAGGGACATAAAGGAGAGAATAAACAAATGGGATCTCATCAGCTTCTACAGGGCTAAAGAAAACAGCATTAAAGTGAAAAGAGAACCAACCATATGGGAAAATGTATTTGCCAATGATTCCTTAGACAGGGGTTTCACCTCCAAAATATATAAAGAAGTCACACAACTCCACTCTAAAAAGACAAACAACCCAATTAAAAAGGGGCAAAGGACTTGAACAGACACTTCTCCAAGGAGGATAGAGAAAGGGTCCAGAGACACATGAAAAGATGCTCAATATTGCTAGCCATCAGAGAGATGCAAATTAAAACCACAATGAAATACCACTTCACACCACTGAGAATGGCCTGCATAAACACAACCACAAACAACAAATGTTGAAGAGGATGTGGAGAAAAGGGAACCCTAGTGCCCTGTTGGTGGGAATGCAGACTGATATAGCCACTGTGGAAAACAGTATGGAATTTCCTCAGAAAACTAAAAATGGAACTGTCTGTTGACCTGGTGATTCTACTGCTGGGACTATACCCTAATAAACCTGAAACACCAATCCAAAAGAACCTATGCACCCTAATGTTTATAGCAGCACAATTGACAATAGCCAAGTGCTGGAAGCAACCCAGTGCCCATCAGTAAGTGAATGAATCAAAAAATTATGGTACATTTACACAGTGGAATTCTGTGCTGCAGAAAGAAGGAAGGAGTCCCTACTCTTTGCAACAGCATAGATGGAACTGGAGAGCATTATATATAGCAAAATAAGCCAGGCGATGAAAGACAAATATCATATGATCTCACCTATAACTGGAATCTAATCAACAAAAAAAATAAGCAAGCAAAATAGAATCAGAGGGTTTGAAATTAAGAACAAACTGACAGTCACCAGAGGGGAAAAGAGAGAGGATAATGGGGGCGGGGGGAAAGAGTGAAGGGTTTACAGGAACAACTATAACAGACACATGAACAAAAACAAGGGGGTGTTTGAAACAGGGGAGGTAGGCAGGAATGGCGGGGGTGGTGGGGAGGGTTTGGGGAGAAAGGCCAAAACCTGTACTTCAACAACAATAAAATTTGAAAGCATTTAATTTAAAAAATGCAGAAACAATCCATAAGAAGACACATTATAAAACAGCCTCAGAATATTATGTGTCAACTTCCATTAGTTTGGCCAAACACAAAAAATGCCAAGACACAAAATAAAACTTGCAACTGTTTGATCACAAATGTTCTAGAACTAATCTTACTATGTACAAATAAATACATTGATTGTATCTTGAGTCAGTTTTTCAAGAAAGAGATGCTAAACGAATAGGCAAAACCAAACTGAAAGAATTTTAAGCCTCATATCTGGCTGGTTTACATGGCAACTATCAGTCAAATTTGCAGATGGTATTGGCATTGAACATTTTAGATTTACCTTGTCTTTATGGATATTTAGATTTATTTATTATTGTATTAGGTTTAATGACAGACTTATTTCCCTAGAATGCCTGAAAGTGGACAAATTAGTGGCTACAAGAGACAATTTTCAGCATTTGTCCAAAATTGAAAATTGTGTTACTCTATGGGATAGAATATAACAATAGACAAAACATTGCCTGGATTTAGAGGTAAACTGGGTTTAGATAATATATTCCATCCACACCCAGTAAATATGGTATAAAAATTTGCTAAGGAAGATTCAGAAGTATTTTACACAGGAAACCTTGACATATATGCCACTAAGAAGCCTGAAGGTCTTTACTTGATTAATGATAAACAAGCAGACATAATTAAGAGACTTGCAGAATCCATTTACTCATCAGGACATAATATTACAGCAGGTAACTGGTTCACTGATATGAATCTTATTTCTGACTTATAGAAGAAGTGACTTTCATATACAGGTACTGTTCATAAAATAAGCACAACCATTTCCTGAATTAGTGTCTTCTAAAAGCCTGAAAAATCCAACTTACTTGCTTTTGGTGCAGATTGCACACTTGTATCTCATATTCCCCAAAAGGGAAAAAATGTCATTTTAGTTTCAAGTATGCATTTCAATGATTCCACAAATTTAAATTTGCAAAGGCCTGACATAATAGGGTATCACAACCAAACCAAGTCAGGAGTTAACTCTGTGGACCAAATGCCAGGTACATATGAGGTGGCCGGGAACACCAGCAGGTGGCCCATGGTTATACCCTACACAGTTTTGAACATTGCAGAAATAAATGCTCAGGCTATTTCTATGCTGAACAGCAATTTGAAAATAAGGAGCAGAATATTTATTTAAAAATCTTGTAATGCAGTCAGTGTCAGAACAAATAAAAAGACATTCAGAAATCTCTGAAGGTGTGCATAAGTCTTTACACTTGAAACGTCATCAGTTTAAACACAAATTGAAGGAAATTCTAATGATGACATAGATATGGCTCCCTCAATGAGCAGGAAAAGGAAGATATGTTAGGTGTCATGGATCCAAAACAAGTCGCATATCAAAATATTTTTGCAAGTATTGTAAAAACTATTTATGCCATGAGGATCCAAGATGGTGGAGGAGTAAGTAGAAGGCATACTAATTTCCTCCCAGGACCAGTCTGGAATTACAACTAAATTGTGGAGAAGTCACCCAGAACAAACAACTGAAGGAACAATAGCGAGAGAGAAGCCTTATAACCACAGACAGAAGAATCAGCTTTAGCAAAACCTGACTGGTAGGGAGTATGATGGGGGCATGAGAGGGCTGGCTGGCTGCCCACAGGTGGCAGCTGAAGCATCAGAGGAATATTTAAGCAGCTAGTTGAATCCCCTTGAGAAGTGTGGGGTCTAAACCCTAACTTGGGATCCCCAGCCTAGCACAGTAGAACCTGAAAAGTACACAGTAAACATCAAGCTGCAAAAAGCAGCAGGGTTGGTCTCTAGCAGAGACAGATGACTAGAGGCAAAGAGCAGGTTAAAGGGCCAATGCATAAAGTTTTATTTGCAGCCACTTACGCTGGGCTCTCAGAAAGTGGGGTCGTGGGACAGAGCGAACTAGAGATGCATGAGAAGAGACCGAGGGTGGAGGCTTTGGGGAAAGAACTGAGAGAGTAGATGCAGGGATCCCAGTGCCGAGTCATCCCCCACATGGCAGCAGCCATCCCGCTCAGGCAGACCACTCCCCTCCAAGTGGCAGCAGCCTGAGGGGAAACAGTAGCCCCAATTGAAGGAGTCATCTACACACAGTAGATCCCTGGAAGTCTCAACCAGTCTGCCTAACATCGACAGGGTCACCATCTGACATCACCACAGGTGGACCCAGAAAGGAAAAAAAAAGTGGTAAATACTAGATGCTACTGAGACGAAATCCACCATGGTTTTCTCTATGATTTGTGATATTTTCTTTCCTGCATAGCTTTTTAACATTCATTTTCTGTCCTCCAAGTGTGCACACTAAGTCACTAGATTCTATACTATAGTTTATTTCAATTCACATATTTTGCCATTCCCTTCTCTTACTCCATTTTACCTTCTTCTTTCCTCTCACTTTCACTTTAAATTGTATTTTCTTTCATGCTAGAACTTGTTTCCACTCCACACTCTTACTATTTCTCCCCATCCAACCTCTCAAAGCCAGTTTTCTTGTCAGTGGTCATCTCACCTTCTTTTTCCCATTCTTAAATACATATGGCCTGTCTCTACCTTTACCATTCTTTGTTTATTGGTTGTGGATAGGGTAGTTGTTGTATGTTTTCAATTTGATCTCTAGATCATCACTAATTTTGTACTTCAAATCTCAAATTTTACCAATCCCCTCTCCTACTTTTTTTCCATCTCATATTTTAATTTTGCCTTATTTTAATCTTTTCTTCTTTTTTCCCTTTCTTTTCTTTCTTCTTTTTCTTTTAATCTCAAATTTTAATTTTTCTCTGTCTTAGCCTGGTTTTAATTTCTCACTTAGTATTCCCTCTCCCTGTAGATCTCAAAATCACTTCCCTTTCTTCTACACATCTCTTCAATTTTTTTCTTTTTCTTTCATAGTCTCATCACAGCTATATTAATTTTAGCTAATTTATTGTTCATAGTGCTGTGGTGGATCTTTCTCTCCAGTCTGGTTCTTATTTTTTATTATTTATTTACAATTTTCCTTTTTCTTTCTGTCTCTCACTTTATTTTATTTTATTGTATTTTCTGTTTAAACCTAATACTATATGCTTCCCTTCTCTTACTCTGTTCTGCCTTCTTCATTCCCTTTTTTGCCTATGATGCAAATTTTACTTTCCCTCTTCACATTGATCCAATTCCCTACTCTTATTAGTGCTCCTCCCTCTACCTTCTCAGAATCATTTTTCTTTAAGTAGGTCATCTCATATTTGCTCTACTTTCTTAGAGATGAAGATATTTGCTCTCCTTTCTTAGAGATTTGCTCTCCTTTCTTGCTCTCCTGCGCAACAGCACACAAGTTGTGGTGGGTGGACTGACCCTCAGTCAACCAACTGGAGGGAAGGACCTACCAAATAATGACCCCAAAACAATAAAAAACCAACTTAAATGGTATAAAGGGCATCCCAAAAGCATCAGGTTCAGGAGATCAAGGAGACTGCACCACTGAATTCCACAGGTTTTCTACCATAGAAGTTCACTCCACAAAGACATGGAGTAAAACAGATCAATTTAATAGCAGAAGCAAAAAAAAGAAGAGTTTCTGTAAAAGTGGGACAACAAAAAAGCAACCCCCAATTGAAAGGATAAGAGGAACCCCTAGAAAGAGTGCTAAATGAAACAGAGGCAAGTAAATTATCAGATACTGAGTTCAAAACAATGGTTGTAAAGAACCTTCATGAGCTCATTGAGAACTACCCAAAACTTGTAGAAGGAAGCTACAAGGAACTTACTATGAACCACATCTGCATGAAAAAGAAAATAGAAACTATCGAAAAGATCTAGGAAGAAAAGAAGAATACAAGACCTGAATTGAAGTACACAGTTGAAGGAATCGAAAGCAGGTTAAATAAAGCAGAGGATCTAATCAGCGAGCTAGAAGACAAGGCACAAAAAATTCCCAGAAAGAGCAAGAAGAAAAAAAAAGAAGACCCAAAAAGAATTAAGAGGTATTAAGGGAACTGCAGGACAACATGAAATGTAATAATATCCATATAATAGGGATACCAGAAGGTGAAGAAGAGAAGCAAGGGATAGAAAACTTGTTTGAAGAAGTAATGATGGAAAATTTCCCTAATTTGGTGAGAAAAAAAGTCATGCAAATCCAGGAATCACAGAGGGTTCCAATCAAGAGGAACCCAAAGAGGCCCATTCTAAGATATATTATAACTAAACTGGCAAATTTCAAATACAAAGAGAGAGTCTTAAAGGCAGCAAGGAAGGGACAGACAGGAACATACCAGAGAGTTCCAATAAGGCTGGCAGTTGACCTCTCCATGGAAATGTTACAAGCCAGAAGAAAATGGCAAGAAATACTCTATGTAATGAAAACCAAAGGCCTGCAACCAAGACTACTCTATCCAGCAAGGCTCTCATTTAAAATAGAAAGCAAAATAAGGAGTTTCCCCGACAAAAGAAGGCTCAAAGAATACACCTCCTCCAAAGCAGCTTTGGAAGATATGCTAAAGGGACTGTTTTAAGAAGAGGAAGAGAAAAAGTGAGTGTGTGAGAGAGAGAGGAATACAGGTGCAAAGGGGAAAATGACAATGAATAGTACCTATCAATAATAATCTTAAATATAAATGTATTAAATTTGGTTTATTGTTTTTTTCTTCAATCAAAAGACATAGGGTAGCTGAATGGATAAGAAAACATGACCCATACATATGCCACCTACAAGAGACCCACTTCAGAACAAAAGACCAACACAGACTGAAAGTGAAGGGTTGGAAAAAATTATTCCAAGCAAATTGACAGGAATAGAAAGCTGGGGTAGCAATACTTCTATTAGGCAAGGGGGAGGACTGAATGTGAGAGGTGGGGCTTAGTTTGGGCAGGGAAGGGTATTAGGGGGAAAATGGAAACAACAGTAATTGAACAACAATTTTCAAAAAATATTTATGCCTTGAGCATAAATATTGTTTATGATGACTGTCACAGTGTTTTACAAAGCCAACTATTGAATATTTTAATTAAAAAATGTTAAATAGTTATTTGGCTGTATTTTTAGCAATATCCATGTTTCTGTTATTTGAAAAGAAACTTTTTATTCATTAAGTTTTGCATTTCTTTGTTTAATAATTTGTAGATTATGACTGAAAATAAATTAAAAATCATTTATTTTGTTATATAAATATAAGTATACTAAATGCAAATTTGCAGTATTTTTATTTTTTTACATTTCAGGACATACTAGTCATGAATGTATCTGTCAGATACATGTGACCTACGCTGTAATTTTTTTGACCATGACCTCTACAGTGTTAACCCCCTCTACCCTATTCATCTTCCCTTGACCTCCCTTCCCCTCTGGAAACCACTATGCTGTTGTCTGCGCCTATGAGTTTGTTTTGTTTTTTATCATTTTTTTCCTTTCTCTTTTATATCCAACATATGAGGAAAATCTTAGGTTCTGTATTTTTCCATGTGATTATCTTACTTAACATGATACTCTCAAGATCTTCCCATGTTGTGGCAAATGACAATATTTCATTATTTTTTATGGTTGAGCAGTGTTCCATTGCATATGAATGTGCATATGTGCATATGACATAACTTTTTATTCCATCATCCATGAAGGACAGGTAGTTTGTTTCCATGTCTTGGCTATTGTGAATAATGCTGCAAGAAACAGATGTGAATATATATTATTAGGAATCATTTTTTTCAAATTTTTTGATAGATACCCAGAAAAGGGATTCCTGGTTCATATGGTAGCTCTAGCTTTACTTTTCTGAGAAACCTCCATACTGTTTTTTCATAGCTGCACCAATTTACATTCCCACCAGCAGTGAATGAGGGCTCCCTTTTCTCCCAAACCTCTTCAACACTTGTTATTTTTTTCTTACTAATAGTAGTCATTCTAACAGGTACGAGATGATATCTCATTGTAGTTTTGATTTGCATTTCCTGTATAGCTACTAAAGTTGGGCAACTTGTCATATATCTGTTGCTCATTTGTATGTCTTCTTGTGAAAAATGTCAGTTCATGTCCTCTATTTTTATTTTTTATTTTTAAACTGGATTGTTTGCTTTTGTTGTTAAGATATATGAGTTCATATATTTTGCATATTAGCTCCTTATCAGAAGTACTATTTGTAAATAGCTCTTTTCTTTCAATTGATTGCTTTTTTGTTTTGTTGCTGACTTCTTTTGCTATTTCTTAAGTTTGGTGTAGTCCCATTCATTTATTTTCACTTTTTCTTTTACTTATCTTGCCTTTGGGGTCAAATTCACAAAAAGCCATCTGAGACTGAGGTCCATAAAATTAACACCTATGTTTTCTTCTATGTATTTTATTTTTTTAGGTATATCTTCAAGTCTTGAGTCCATTTTGAGTTAATTTTGCTACATAGGGTCAAATATCATTCTAGTCTCATTATTTCAAATGTGCTTCCCAGTTTTCCTAACCCCATTTATTGAAGAGGGTTCCTTTAATCCATTGTACATTTGTAGCTTTTTTGTCAAAAATTATATATATACTTTATATGTAAAGTATATATAAAAGTTTATATATACTTTATGTATTTATATATGTATAAAGTCTACATATAAAGTACATATAGACTTTATACATATATAAAGCTAATGTGGCCATTTAAATGATGTTGATTCTTCCAATGCATGAACATAGAATGTCTGTTCATTTCTTTGTGTCTTCTTCAATTTGTTTCAACAATGTCTTATAGTTTTTAGTGTAATCTAAAACTGTCCTGTAGACAGTTCCTCACTGTCTTTGTTAGGTTTATTCATGGGTACTTCATCTTTTTTGTTACAATTGTAAATGGAATAGTTTTTTTTATTTTTTTCTCATATTTGATTGTTAGTATATAGAGTGCAATGAATTTTACATTGATTTTGCATAGTTTTTTGATGAAGTCTTTAGTGTCTTCTATATATAGAATAATGTTGTCTGCAAATAGTGACCATTTAATTTATTCATTCTTAATGTAGATGTCTTGTATTTCTTTCTCTTGCTTAATTGCTCTGGCTAGGACTTCCAGTACTATGCTGAATAACAGTGGTTAGAGTGGGCATCCTTGTCTTCTTCCTTCTCTCTTTCTTTAGAGGAAAAGCTTTTAGTTTTTCACCATTAAGTATGATATTAGATAAGGGTTTGTCATATATGACATCTATTATATTCACATATTTTTCTTCTAGTGGTACTTCCCACTTTATTTTTTAATTATAAATGGGTGTTGAATCTTGTTAAATGCTTTCTCTGCATCTGTTGTGTGACCATATGATTTTCTTCATTTATGTTGTTAGTATGATATGTCACATAGATTGATTTGCATGCATTGAACTATTCTTGCATTCCTTGAATGAAACCCACTTGATTGTAATGTATTGTTATATTTTTAATATATTGTTTTTTCCTTTTAAATAATTTTTATTAACGTTCAAATACAGCTAGCTCCATTTGCTGACCATCACTTTTCCCAGCCCTCCTACTTCCACCCCCACCCCCTCAATCCTACCCACCTTTGGCTTTGTCCATGGGTCCTTTATACATGTTCCTTCTTAAATGTCTCAATCAGTTTCTCCTGTCCTCACTCATCACATCTACTAATATCAACATGATGGTCATTCTCTTGTTTTTCCCTTTCTCTTATTTTCAACAGTGTTTGTATATGGAGATACATTTGCATTTTCTATGTTGTCACCTCAATGAGCAATTGCTAACTGAACATTACAGATCAGTAGGCAGCTTTGCCCAAGCACACCTTAAACAGAAAAGGTCAGATCAGAATCCATGAGATGGATCTGGGTTCTGACATATTGTTATTTTTAATTTGCTAGTATATTATTCAGATTTGCATGTATGCTTATTGAAGATGCAGGCCTGTAATTGTCTCTGTGTGTTTCTTTGTGTGGTTTTGGTATAATGATAATGCTGACCTTGTAAAATGATTTAAGAAGAGTTTGAGAAGAATAGGTATTCAATTTTTATTGAATATTTGGTCGAGTTTAGTAGTAAAGCCATCTGATGCTATACTTTTGATCTTGGGGGAGATTTTTGATTCCTGTTTTAAATTTTTTATTAGTAATTGGTCCATTTAGTTTTTCCACTTTTTTATAGTTCAGACTAGGTAGGTTGTATACTTTTAGTTTTTCCATTTCTTCTAGGTTATCAGATTTGGTGACATATAACCTTTCATAATATTATTCTAATATCTTTTGTATTTTGCAGTGTTCATTATAAGTTCTCCTCTTTCATTTCTTATTTTTTATTGGTCTTTTCTCTTTTTCCTTAATGAGTCTAGCCAAAGTTTTCTCAATATTATACATATTTTCAAACACCTACTTTTTTGTTTCCTTGTTATTTCTATTGTCTTTTTGTTCTCTATTTTATTTAATTATGCTTTAATTTCTATCTTTTTCTTCTACCAAGTTTGGGCTCCATATGTCCTCATTTTTCTAGCTCTTTAATATAAAATGTTATATTATTTATTGACATTTAAAAATTTTTCTTGAGGTAGGCCTGTAATGCTATACACTTCCCTCTTTAGTACCACTTTTGCTGTGTTCCATAAATTTTGATATATCTCATTGTCATTTTTATTTGTCTCTATGCATTTTTTTAATTTTTATTTTTTATCCAATAGTTGTTTAGTAACATCCTGTTGTTTTTTATTGTTTTTAGAAAGAAAGGAAGAGGAAAAGGAAGAGAGAGAGACATGAATGCATGAGAAAAATGTCAGTTGGTTGCCTCTCATGTGTGCCTGAACAAGGGATAGTGTGTGCCTGGGCTGGGTATGGGACCTGACACCTAGGTTTGTTCTCTGACCAGAATAAAACCTGCAGTCCTTCAGTACAGGATAATGCTCCCACCAACTAAGCCACACTGACCAGGGCAACATGTTATTTAAGTACCATATATTTGTAGTTTCTTTCAGCTTTCTTCTTGTAGTTAATTTCCAGTTTACCATTGTGCATAGAAAATATACTAGATATGATTTTATTCTTCTTAAATTTACTTTGATATAAATGCATCTTGTTCCATTTCTGTCATGAAGTAGGCTCTGTGGCAATTTGCATCCATGTTCAATGGACAAAAGTAAATTTGTCCTCAAACCCCTGTCCATGAGGAAAAGTAAATGAGAGAGAGGGAAGAAAACCCAGCAGTGTGAACTTCCTGCATTGTGTCAGGCTCTCCATCTTTTCCCCACAAATCACCCTGAAAAGATAGGCTCAAGCTACAATGTTTTATCTTATATGAACCCCAACCTAGGCCACATTTTACTGGCTCATGAGTGAACATCTGATTTAGGAGCAGCTAATTCTAAACTCTCAGTATCCTGGGCCAATCATATTTTCTCTCCTGAGACTTTAAGCAAGGAAATACCATGAGAATTTATTATTACATAGTAGAAGAAAACTTATCTCTTAGAAGCTAAAATAGCGCTAATGGGCCGCATCCATGCCAGGTTTATAGGAAGACTGAGTTCAAGGTGAGTTAAGGAATCCCTTAACAGAGAAACAATAGAATCCAAAAATAGAGAGAAGTAGAGTCACTGCAGGAGATAGAAGGAATTGCAAGTATCTACAGTACCCTCTCAGCCCCAGAGAGCTTTTTGTTTACTGTATAAACATTTATATGAAGCTCCTCTGTTCCTCAAATTAATCTGAGTGTACCTCTTCCTTGCATCCACTACAACCTAACTGAAGTTTCCTTTTCTTTTTTTTAAGGAGCTGAAGGAAAAAGTTAAGGCAATAGCAGAACAGAACTTATTTAAAACAAGAGCTATTTGAGCTATATATAATGGAATGGACTGAAAAATGTTAATTAGCTAATTTTTTTTATTTTAGATATAGGAAGGGAGGGAGAGGGACAGAAAGACAGAGAGACAGAAAGGCAGAGAAGGAGAGAAACTGCTTTCTTGTTCCACTTGTTTATGTATTCATTGTTTGCATTTTGTATGTGCCCCAACTGGAGATTGAACTAACAACCTTAGTATATCAGGACAATGCTCTAACCACCTGAACCACCTGGCCAGGGCTGTTAACAAGCTTCTTTGATTAACTTGACCAGCTTGTTTATCTTATTGATTTGTTCCTAAAACAGACTGCATTGGGACAAAAAGGGACTACTGCTTGCCCAAGTCATTCAATTATTTAATAAGTGGGGTCTTAGTTTTCTCACCTATAAAGTGGACATGTAAAATATCTACTCATTCATCTCACAGGATAAGTGGTTATATTGAAAGTTTAGGTATATAGTGAAATGTGAAAATGTCAGGCATTAATAATAATTGTAAATTATACCAATTAAAGGAGCAATTGCTTACATTTTATTTCAGTAAGATCATCCTAAAATTTACTGAAAAGTACTATGGCCACCCCTCCCACTTATCTGCCACTCATCTCTTCCTCCCTTGTAGTACTTGAGGCCCTTTGCCTGCTCTGCTGTTGCCATCTTTTACTTCTGGCTGAGCTTTACTAATATCCAAGAACTGAATATTTAACAAATCTTACCTCAAAAAACTTTAACATGCCTGTTTACCCACAAAAACTTCCTCCAGCTAACATGGGCAAGAGGCACTTGAGAAAAGGTAAGTGTGAGGTGATGGTGACCATTGCAGTGTGAGTAGTCAGTGCTGGTGACAGCAGTAGTGGTTGTCACCGCCACATCTGCACCACAGGAAATAATAGCTGGCAATCTTACATTAAACTTAAGTCTTACATTTTACACCTTACCATGAACTCTATATTGGCCCTTTACCTTAGTTTTTTAACGTTATTTTTTAAAAGCAGAGTTTCCTTGTCATCACATCAATTTCATTATAATTTGGCAGTATCATAAATCTACTTTACTAGCCCACAAATAAAAACAGTCTTCTTGTAACTCAGTCTCACGAGCTGCACAGTTCCTATGCTCTGCCCATGCAGCCAAGAGCTGGTTCGGAAGGAGGCTCAGGGTGCTTCAAAACCTTTGCAGCAGCAGCAGCGTTTTTTGAGTTTGTGTATTAGAGTGATGGATTTGCTTTGCCACTTAAGATGGAAATGCACTGCATTATTCAAACACTGAGAGCATTTTTTGGCACCTACCACATAGGCAGCACTGAGAATCCATTTGCTGCTTCATGTTACTTGATAACATAGTCTGTGAAGCTGGTCCCATGCAAGCCAGACATCTTTCTCCCCCAAAACATTTTATACCACCTCTTAGTGAGTGTTTTCTTTTGTTTTACAGTTGGAAATAAGACTGGAAATACAAATGAAAACAGAAGTGAACAGTGACTAGAATTTACATTCAGTGGAAACTGCCCAAAGCACATCTGTTCCCAGGAGCGGGCAGCAGGAACCAGGCCCCTTAAGGCAAAGTGAGCCATGGAGAACTGGACAGGGGAAGCAAGAAACTAGGAGCCTCAGAAACACATTGTATTGGCTTCACTGTCTTCCCATCTCTCTGTCTCAAAGGGTTCTTTGGGGGAAAACCTGGTGCCCGTGAGTTGGCAGTCCTGCACCACCCCTGACATAGCTGCCCTGGGCTTCAGTGACAAGGTCCTTCAATGGCCTTTGACCCCTATCCCTCTAATAATATTAAACCATAATGCTTAGCACAGAGCAGTTGCCATGACAATGACATCCATATTTCTGTAAAATGCCAGCACTGAAACCGGGGGTTCAGCACATGACGAAAGGACAGCTTGCGAGGAACAATAGAGAGAGCTGAGTGCAGATTCTTTTCATGCCTAATTACCCATGAGCATATGGCGCAATGGCTTATTTAACTCCGCCTTGGCTACAAATGGAGACAGGTTCTAATCCAGTTGGGAGGAATTCCAGCCCTGACCCTTGCCTCCACTTCAGGGAGGAGCAGGAGAAGAAGGAATGTGAGTAACTGAAATGCATGAATATGTCTTCTCGATTATTTTGCATTTAGCCGTCTCTCCTTATCTCTTATTTCAAGCCAGGATAATTGATCCACCAAAGTTTAGCTGTGAACTGAATGCTGACAACCAGTGTTGAGAGTGACAATTTCCCATGCCTAGCCAGAGGAGGGATGTCATTCTTTCTCAGAACAGACACAGCCAGTTAGAGGGTAGAATGATCTCTTAAATCCTTAGGGTGGATAAGGTAACCTTTCAGGCTTCCTTCTCACTGCTCCAGGAACCCTAGAATGAATTCAGGCTCACGCTATGGAATTCCACAAACTGAGGAGTTGTAGCCTTGCTGAGACCAGGCTGTAAGTAAGGTGAGTCGAGGCAGAAGAGCAGAGAACGGAGATGGAGCAATAAAGAGCCTCCATTCTGTATAGCCAGCAGCCTCAGGCTGATGCTCCCATCCGTGGTGAGCTCACTACTTCCACAAGTGCTTGTTACTCATCAAAGTTGGTAGGAGGGCAAATGAGTCTATTTCCATATAGGAATTAGAAGAATGAATGTTTGTCAGAGATTCGTCCTGCTGATTTTCTGCTGGCTTCTCTGCCATGGCAGCCTAGTACAAGAGGTAGGTGGCTACCAAGACTGCATCCAAAGACACTGGGATAACATTGCTTTAACCCTTTGTTTGTCCCTGCTCCAGCTCTGACCCTTATCACTTTTCTTCCAGTGTGATTTACTATTTATTATCTAGTTCAGGTAATGACAGCAGAGAGTCAGAGGCTCTCCAACTATTTTCCTGGCTCAGCAAAATCCAGGGTGCCCATCTGTGCTCCTCTGCATAGTTCTGCCTTAGTACCGAATATACTAGAATATAAGATCTTGGAACCCACCACTCTGGGAGGACCCAGAACACAATCTCCTTATTAAGGTAATAATAAATGCACTAGTGAGAGGGCCCCTTTGAGAAGGTCAGTGATGGCTGTCCTCTGGAGAACAGAATTACTAGAAAATGTAGCCATGGAACTTGAACTTCTTGATAATCAGTGGAGTGTTAAATGGAATCAAGAGTAAGACAAGGCTCAGCTGGAGGCCCAGTCTGTTTGCACTGCCTTCCACCTTTGCCTAGGTCTGATGGTAGTTAGAGGCATTAAGGTGGATACCCATGATTTGCAGAATTGCTCAACTAGGATAATGAGTTCAGACCTGGGAATGTTACTGCCACTTGAAAAGAAGCTTGTGAGCAAATGAATGACAAAGAGCTACTGTTGAATAGGACAAAGGTCTCAAGGTCTGGGCCATTCTTACTAAATGCTTTTCTGGTAAATGTTAAAATGTAGTATAGTATTTTGTAGACCAGTTGTAAACAGAAACACAATGGATAAATGTAGCCAACTGCAAAGAAGGAATCAGAGTGTAATTGACCAAATATTTAGTGTATATAAGCAATGGCTAAGCTTCCCTTCAGAGACACAGAGCTTCAGATTTAAATCCCCCATCTCCTTTGCTTGCTGCAAGTAAATAAAACTATATTGTGACAACCACCTCTGTTCTCGAATAAAACATCTCAAAAGGCAAACCCCTTGAGTTTGGTAACAATACCTAATGACTGAGTGACTAGGCCTGCACATTAATAAGCTGGGTATTATCTGACCTCCTGCTTCACAAGAGCAGGTGAGTAAGAAAATTCCTGTGCAATAGGAATTTCATCAGAGGCCTTCAGAGATCCAGGAAGCACAAGCAAATAAAACAAGCAAGTAACCCAGCTTCCATGCACCTTCCCCTGATGCTCCCTCAACTCACACCTATGAAGAATGAAAAGTATCTTAGACCTAGTTTTAAAACGGAGCTACACATATTGGGTGTTAGCAGGGATGGACTGCTGATACATTATAGCCACACTCATGAGTGATGAAACAAATGAAGGAGAGTTCTCCTAGAGGTCCAGACTTTAAGAAATAAACTGGACCATCTATTTCCTGAGGAGAAAAGTATGAGATATAGATTTACACATAAACTCCCGAGAAATGGCAAATTAGTTGACTGAAAAAACTATAAAATGTGTATGTTAGTCGTCTGTAGCTGCTCTAACAAATTACCACACATTGGGTAGCTGAAAACAACAGGCATTTATTTTCTTAGTCTAGAGGCCAAAACTCTAAAATCAGTATAACCAGATTGAA
The DNA here is from genome assembly GCF_014824575.4 of Sturnira hondurensis. Classification (NCBI taxonomy): domain Eukaryota; kingdom Metazoa; phylum Chordata; class Mammalia; order Chiroptera; family Phyllostomidae; genus Sturnira; species Sturnira hondurensis. Next base: position 1,468,402 of record NW_028092815.1, on the reverse strand, counting down.
ACCCAGATGCTGGAGGCTTGAAGAGACAATGTATCCCTTGCCTCTCTCCCAGCGTCTGGTGGCTGCTGGCACCTCTTGGCTTATGGCCACATCACTTCAATCTCTGTCTGCATTCTCACATTCCATTTTTCTTATTTATTGCCAAACCTCCCTTTGCCTCTCTCCTATAGAAACACTCGAGGTTTTATTTAGGGCCTACCCAGACAATCCTGGATAATCTCCTAATCTCAAAATTCCTAATCTAATTACATCCACAAAGACCACTTTTAAAAATAAATTTTGAAGATTCCATGAATGGTGGCATGATGCCTTTACAGGCCACTATCAGTCTACCACAATTTGAGACTAATAGATGTTGGAGAGAGATTTCTGGGAGAATTTACGGAAATAGGCATAAAAAGTGAGAGGATTTTTGTATACCATGTTACTACCTGACAGAGTCTATTCACCACAGAAAACATTCTCAGTCCCAGGGAGGCAGCAGGACTTCCTATAGAAGTCAGTGAGCCTCGTTGGCTTAGCACTGACTGGCTCAGGGTCCTGGAGTTGGCTGACTCTGGTGGCAAAGATGGAGTATTTTCTGGCCACAGCAAAATGAGATCCCTCTCAGTGAGCTTCTGTTGCTGCCCAACCTGCCAGCAGCAGAGGCTGGCTATAATCACTTGATATAGTACCACTCCCTTAGGACAGTGCTTCTCAATCCATCTGTGGTGAGTAACCAGGTTGATTTGTTTTTTAACTTCTAAAAGCCATAAAAATATTTTAAAATTATACAATAACATAAATTACTAGAAAAATTATGAGATGCTTAGATACTACAACAATGTCAAATTGCTCAAAAAACAAGAAATTTCTAGACCATTACTTTCTTTTTTTTTTTTTTTTTTGGTGATCAGTGTTTGCTTTTTTTCTTTTTTTTTAAATATATTTTATTGATTATACCATTACAGTTGTTCTATCCCCCCCTTCAATCCCCTCCACCCACACCCTCCCTCCCCCACCATTCTCCCCCCCTTAGTTTATAACCACGTGTCTCAAGTTCTTTGGATTCTATATTTCCCCCACTATTCTCGCCCTCCCCCCTATTTTCTGCCTACCATCTATGCTATTTTCTGTGCCTTCTCCCCTCTTCTCCCCCTCCCACCCCCCTGTTTCTAACCCTCCATGTGTTCTTCATTTCTATGGTTCCACTCCTGATCTAGCTGTCTTCTTGGTTTGCTTTTGTTTTAGGTGTGGTTGTTAATAACTGTGTGTTTGCTGTCCTTTCACTGTTAACATTTTTCATCTTCTTTTTCTTATATAAGTCCCTTTAGCATTTCATATAATAAGGGCTTGGTGATGATGAACTCCTTGAACTGGACCTTATCTGAGAAGCACTTTATCTGTCCTTTCATTCTAAATGAAAGTTTTGCTGGATAAAGCAATCTTGGCTGTAGGTCTTTGGATTTCATGACTTGGAATACTTCTTTCCAGCCCCTTCTTGCCTGTAAGGTCTCTTTTGAGAAATCCGCTGACAGTCTGATGGGTACTCCTTTGTAGGTGACTGTCCCCTTATCCCTTGCTGCTTCTAGGATTCTCTCCTTCATTTTGGTCTTGGCTAATGTAATTATGATGTGCCTTGGTGTGTTCCTTCTTGGGTCCAACTTCTTTGGCACTCTCTGAGCTTCCTGGATTTCCTGGAAGTCTATTTCCTTTGCCAGACTGGGGAAGTTCTCCTTTATTATTTGTTCAAATACGTTTTCCACTCGTGGCTGTTTCTTTCCCCCTTCTGGTACCCCTATAATTCGGATGTTGGAACGTTTAAAGATGTCCTGGAGGTTCCTAAGCCTCTCCTCATTTTTTTGAATTCTCATTTCTTCATTCCTTTCTGGTGGGATGTTTTGTTCTTCCTTCTGGTCCATTCCATTGATTTGAGTCCCCGTTTCCTTTCCATCACTATTGGTTTCCTGTGCATCTCCCTTCATTTCAATCAGTCCAGCCCTCACACGTTCCTCTAATTTGTAACTTTGTTCCTCTAATTTGTGACTATAATCAACCAGTTCTGTGAGCATCCTGATAAATAGTGTCCTGAATTGTGCTTCTGAGAGGCTGGCAATTTCTCGGTCGCTTAGAGTTATTGGCTCTGGGACTTTGAGTTCTTCTTGTGCCATCTTTCGGGTTGTTCGTGCCTGTTCCATAGCAGGATCAGAGCCCTAAAGTGTTCACTAGAACAGGGCAACTAAGTCGCTGGGTTGTGACGCTGTATGTGGGTGTGGGGTCAAAGAGGGACTCTGGCGTCCTGTCCGCCGCCTGCCGCCACGGCCCTCACCGGTGCCGCAGTTGCTGCAGTCACCGGGCCCACACGTTTCGTCCCACTGCACACGAGTGTGCCACCGCCGTCATCCCTCGCCCCCTGGGGCCTGCGTGGTCTGTCTCACTGTGCGCAAATATGCGCCCGCGGTCTGCCCCGCACCCCAACTGGTTCCAGTCTGCCTGCGCGCCTGGGTCGGGCCGGTCCTGCCCGACCCTGCTCGCTGCTGGCTCCGCCCCTCTCACCGTCCCCATTGAACGGTTAGATGTAGTCGGACTTCCGTATAATTCAATTTTTTGTCCTTTGGTTGTGTCTTTGTTTCTCCAAACCTTTGTTGTATTCAAACTTGGTTGTGGGAGAAGGCACAGTGTTTCCACCTATGCCTCCATCTTGGCGGAAGTCTAGACCATTACTTTCAATTTCTATACTTATCACAGATCAGTACATATTGGTGTAGGTCCAGGGACCATGTTTTGAGTACCACCGCCCTCTAAAATTACTCAAAACCTGTTGGCAAGTCAATTACATCAGATCTTTTCTATTTATCCAAGGTTATACCTATTCAGAAAATGTTTTTCTTCTCTGCTCCTGCCCATGTTGCTTTCACCAGAACCATAGTACAAATGCCAAACCTATTGACATGCTATGACACTCAATGTTACCTCAGACAAAGGCAAATGTTACAGCCAAGGAGGTGCAACATTGGATATATGGCCTTGGGATCCACTGTGTTATTACTACCTCATCATACATAGACAAATAGCCAAACAACATGATGGAATGGTCCATGTCACCAAAAGCTGAGATACATGAATTTGAGAACAAAAGGATAGTAGTAGGATTGAATCACTCCCGGTGACCTACTGGTGAAATGCATGTTTTTCCTTCCTGCATCACTAGACTGTACCAGGTTAAAGTTGCTGGCTCTTTGGAAAGAATGCTTCCACCAGGAGTTTACTGAACTGAAAACAGAGTCAGCCAGCTAGCTACTTTCCACCCCTCATCCCCATGGACCACACATCAAAGTATAGAATTGCTATACTGGTGGCAATTGAACCTGGTTACTATAAAAGTTGGGGTTGCTGCTCTACAATGAGAATGGGGAGTCTGGGAGTTCCCCCCAAAACAGGAAACCACTGAGGCTTCTCTTTGTGCTCCAGCTTCCGATAATAAGAGCAAACAAGCAGTTGCAACAGCCCTAACTCAAAAGTTCAAGATGACAAACTGGAAACCCCTTGTGTAAAATCTAGATTTCCCCATTAGGTGAGGAACTCAGGTGAGCTAAACTTTTGGCTCATGCAAAGAAAAATCTAAGATATGTGGAAAGAGGAGTGATGATGATTGTCAAAGATGGCCTTGGGGCCAGTGGTTGTTTGTTTTCATGACCCTCTCGCTGTAAGTCTCATCCCAGATGGTGGCTGGCCACTATCCTGAAGGAGTCTTGAGGATTGCTTAAAGTTTTCCCTTCTCTATAAGGAAACAAGTGAGAGCATTTTATTCTCACAAAAATGGAAACATCGTGTTGTGATGGTGAGCCAGAGATAACAGAAGAACCCAAATGGACTTGAAAAGTGCATTACTCTGTTAGATTCTTATTTTGTGCCACCCCAGATCTCAGCTTCAAAAGTTTTGGGGACCCTGGGCCACTTGTTCCACCCTAGTTGCCACTGCAACAACATGCTCTCTGTGGATACCAGTTCACTTAATTTCAAGCAGTGGACACCTTGATAACTGTCAGCACAGCACACTCTTTTCATTTGACTCCTCTTTTCCCTCACTCCAACTTCCCTGAGATGGGATCATATGCCTTAATGAAGCATTAGCTCATAAGCTTTTGTCTCAGCCTCTGTTTTCCTGAAAGGCCCAGGCTGAGGCATTAGCTACAGGTATTCTGACAGCTACTTACTTGCGCAGTGTGTGCTATTACTGCTGTCTGCCTATGGGGGGTCACCAGTTCTTTACACCAACAATAGTGCATGTTCTGCCTGTTAAAAGTGAATATTAAAAGTACCTGGAATAGATGTTTAGGACATGTTCTCTACCTTTTACAGTTGTCTTTACATACTTAATTCAAGACCAAATATCTAGTGACTCTATTTTACAAAGTCTTTTCAAAAACATTCTTAGTTTTTATAGGAACATTTTCTGTATATAATAGCAAGTAAAACTGGCAGAAACATACTTGGGAACAAACACTACTGACTCTTGGGTACTCGATTTATGGAGAAGTAAGCTGGTTACACTGTTAGATTTGCATAGATATCATACAGAAAGTGTTAAAGAGAGAAAGAGGAGCCTTAGTTAATCTGCCTAGTCAGGAATATCTATTTTTTAAGAAAATATTGAAATTAAGAACAAATTCAGAGTAACCAGAGGGGAAGTGGGAAGGGATAATGGGGAAAAAGGTGGAAGGATTTTCAGGAATGTAAAAGGATTTATCTATATAAAGCACATGGACAAAACCAGGGGATTTAGGATCAAGTGTGGAAAGTGGGGATGGCTGGGGTTGGAGGGAGTAGTGGGGGGGAAATTGAGACAATAGTACTTGAACAATAAAAAAGGTAAAAAAATAGAACCTCAAAAAAAGAAAAAGAAAAGAAAACTACCAAACTAATATGTAGTTGGTATAAAAATAAAAACACCAAATCAATTAGGAAAAAGACCTTTTTTTTCTTTTTTGCTGATTGGGCCAATAGTGAAATTGTCATCCTTCAAACTGAGTATGAATTTAGTCATGGAATGAAAAGACTCAGGTTAAACTACATTGCTCTCTTGTGGAACCAAAACTCAACATGTATCTTTACAGGGTGAGTGAAGATATATGCCGAGCATTGTATTGGGTTAGCATTGGCTCAGCTGCCCATCTGAGACAATTTTTCTTCCTTATACAGCCAGATTCTTGTTCTAAAACCAGCAGAAAAATATATTATTTGCACAAGGCTCAACCTGGTGGCACTAAGAATTTTCTCTTGCCTGTGACCCCCAGTGCATTCAGAGTTAGCACAAGCACAGAAATATCACGTCTGACCATCAGCCAGTCCCTTGATGTGGATGTAGAGAAAAAGGAAGAAAACCTGGTGGAATTAGAAAAGTGAAAAAGTAGCCAGGAGTCAAAGATGACACCAGGCTTCTGGGGAGACTGGGGGATAAAGGGGATGTCTTGTAAGAAAGGATCTTTTCGATGCAGGCCACCTTGGGAAGATCCATCTAGTGCGGCGCTGCGCTCCTTGGCAAGGGTTGCATGTGAAATTGAAAGAATCCCATTCCATTAAATTGCTTCTTCACATTATACATTTGAGGAAAAAGAAACCCAGAAATTAGATTTTGCCAAATGACTGTCTGATTATGCAGCAGATACAGTGGTGTCCTGTTTTTCCGAATCCGGCAATACCCACTGTGCCCTGGTCAACCCCATCAGCAACAACCTGGGCCAGAAAGTCTATAAGAGGGTAATTAGATCAAAGTCCTCTTCCATTCTGGGTGCCTTTAAATAATGTTATGAGATTAAAGATCTTACAAAAAGTGAAACTCACTTTATTGGTTCTTTTTACTATTTTTCTAAACCAACACTGACCAAATGGATCTATAAGTCCTAAGACAGAAACATATCACTTAATCCTGGTTGGAATGAGAATTCTTTTTATGTGACTATTTTATTTTGTTACAGTCTTTCATAATCACTTTATAGCTGTTTCTGAAAGTCTTAGAACCTGACCAACATACTTGCCCATCATGAATAAGGGAATGTGGAAACAAGAGAGACACACTCATGGTAGAAGAGGATGAAAGGGGCAAATGTAATGTAATAGGTGACATATCCCTTTTCTCACAATTTGCTTCTATCAGAATTCACAAAATCTACAACCCTACTGCAAATCCCCCAGCACACAAAAACCAGGTGAGCATTGGCTCAGCTGCTTCCCTGCCAGGACCTTTCAAGGCTACTGAGGACTCTCCTGATGTCCTTTAGTAAATGTTCAACATTGTCCCTTCACTTGGATTCATGAAACATTCCTGTTCTCTGCGTCTTATGGCCTTGGAACTGGGGGTCATGAATTACAACTTATTTCATACCCTAGTGATTTATGAACTTTAAAATAACCAGCTAAACTCCCCCTAACAGTAAGCATATAAAAAGATAAAGGGGACTTGTCTGGCTGAAGCAGGAGAAAGACACAAAACTCGCACCAGCTAACATTTCCCAGCAGCCTTTGGGGGCACTTTACTGAGGAAACTAGCTTCCTAGTTACAGAACACAAAACTAGAACACAAAATGAAAATCACCTGACAACAAACTGCTTGGCAGATGTGTTGATGGATGATGATAGTGTTACAGGATCTCCTTCCCAGCTCCCAGGGCACAAATATTGTGAAAAATAGCCTTCTAGAGACAATTAGAGTCAACAGTTCAACACTATTTGAAAATATACAAAAATCTTACTTTCTTTTCACTCCAGGAACAATACTTATGTTCAAGGCACCACTCTGGGCGTCACTGGAGGGGAGAACCAATTTCTAGAACCCTCTGAATTACAAATGAATTGACATAGGAAAAAAGCATGCTGTCTCCAGAACCCAAACAAATACACTTATAACAATAATCTGGACCAGAGCTTCCTGTTGGATATTCTTGGTTTTTGAAGAGCAGAGATAATAGCTCTCCAAGTGCAGAGTAAAAGCTCTCTGGCCTTTTCAACAGTAGTGAAAAACAGTACAGCTTCCATGGGTAAAGGCAGGTAAAACCCTTAGCAACACTCAGCAGTTTAAAACCAGTTCCTGCTCTAACCCTTCCTCCATAACCCATTCCATTAAGTAGTTGGGTAGTAAAGTGTCAGCCTTGTCGGGAAGTAGTGAAGGTTAAAGGAAGACCAGGAAGAATAGCCAACGATTCACACAGAGACATACATAGCCAAACTCAAATTTGCTGAAAATGATGTGTGTGAAAATTGTAAATGACACTGTATAAACCCAAACTGTCCTTTTTTTTCATCTCCTCCAGGCTCATCAGAATACACACTTTTTAGAAGTGTAAGAGTGAAAAAAATAACAAGGTGTTCCTTATATAATTCTTCTAATTTTCAGTGGGAACAATTATCTGATCGCAAAGCATGCTTGTCTGATAACTTTCCACCTGGAAGTGTTGGCAGAATCTAAGCCTCTGTGTGTGGGGAGGGTTATAGAGGAAAGCGGAAGTCACCTCACCCTTAGAAGAAATAGCTGAATGACTTCTGACATCCAACCTGCAGTGTCAGCTTTGGCTGAGAATGGTGTCTTGCCTACCTGAGTCAGCCCCACAGTGAGAATGGCAGACTCCTACAAGGCCCAAGAGATTTTAGTCTGTCCTTGTTTTGTAGCTGGAAAGAGCATTAGGTTGGAGTTAAGGGAAATATTTTCTCAGTTTTCAAAAAGAAAACTTTCAAAAACTACTTCTATAGAATTTGAGTCTATAGAGTTTGACACCCAGAAGTTGTAGGTAATTTAACTACTTACTGCTTTACTTTTTCCTTTGTGTCCCCTTTCCATCATGCCTTCCACATAGGTCCCATGTAAAGCAGGCAACTGATCTCCTTAGATTATACTCTGGGGATTGCACAAATATGAAACTAACTCATAAAAAGCATGATGACAATCTTCTCTTTTGTGAGGTTGCCTATTTTTTATGTACTTGCCCTACGATAAAGGTAAGCAACTATGGATCTCTGGTAATATGTTAGCTTTGGTTTTATTTTTCTAATGTCGTTGTTTACCATTAAAGGCAAGCAGGTTATTTTCCTCTTCATTTATCCTTATTTTTTAAATGACTATTTTGTTTGAAAAGTAAAGCCAAAAAGTACTAATAATTATTACAAAACACTAGATTATCAACACTTTTAAGTAGACAGGGAGAAATATATACACTGTAATATACATACACAAGCACATAAACTCAGCACAAAATCCCTTTATACATTTAATCATTTTGTATGCAAATTCTTAACTACTGCAGGCATTTATTAATCTATTCCAGATATTCCCCATATTTATGCAGTAACTATCAAATGCACCCAAAAGATGAAATGCTTATGAATCTAAACACAATGGCATCCTTAGCAACCTCTCTAGTACTAGATAGGATAAAACTTCCTTTTCTTTTTAATTTTTTTAGCTTTTTTAATTATTGTTCAAGTACAGTTGTCTCCATTTTCCCACCACCACTCCCCCTCACCCCAGCCATATGCACTATGCACCCCCAATTTTACCCCTCTTTAACTTTGTCCATGGGTCCTTTACTCATGTTCCTGACAACCCCTCCCCTGTTTACCCCCATTATCCCCTCCCACCTCCCCTCTGGTCACTGTGAGTTTGTTCTTAATTTCAGTGTCTCTGGTCCTGTTTTGCTTGCTTGTTTGTTTTGTTGATTAGATTCCACTTATAGGTGAGATCATATGATATTTGTCTTTCACCACCTGGCTTATTTCATTTAGCATAATGCTCTCCAGATCCACCCATGCTGTCACAGAGGGTTGGAGCTCCTTCTTTCTTTCTGCTGTGTATTTCATTATGTAATTGTACCACAGTTTTTTGATCCATTCATTTACTAATGGGCACTTAGGTTGCTTCCAGCACTTGGCTATTGCAAATTGTGCTGCTATGAACATTGAAGTGCATAGGTGCTTTTTAATTTGTATTTCAGGGTTCTTAGGGTATAGTCCCAGCAGTGGGATTGCTGGGTGAAAAGGCAGTTCCATTTTCAGTTTTCTTTTTATTTATTTATTTATTTAATTGTTGTTCAAGTACAGTTTTCTGTTTTTTACTCCCATCCCAACCCACCTCCCCAGTGCTTCCCACCTCCCTCCCATTTCCACCCCCTTTAGTTTTTGTCCATGTGTCCTTTATACTTGTTCATGTGAATCCTTCCCCTTTTCCCCTGAAATTCCCTCCCCTCTCCCCTCTGGTCACTGTCCCCCTGTTCTCTATTTCAGTGTCTTTGGTTACATTTTGCTTGCTTGTTTGTTTTGTTGTTTAGGTTCCTGTTAAAGGTGAGATCATATGATATTTGTCTTTCAACTCCTGGCTCATTTCACTCAGCATAATGCTTTCCAGTTCCATCCATGCTGCTGCAAAGGGTAGGAGCTCCTTTCTTTCTGCTGCATAGAATTTTGTTGTGTAAATGTACCGTAGTCTTTTGATCCATTCATTTACTTATGGGCACTTAGGTTGCTTCCAACTCTTGGCTATCGTAAAGTGTGCTGCTATGAGCACTGGGGTGCATAGGTTCTTTTGGATTGGTGTTTCAGAGTTCTTAGGATATACTCCTAATAGTGGAATTGCTGGGTCAAGAGGCAGATTCATTTTTAGTTTTCTTAGAAAATTCCATACTGTTTTCTGTAGTGGTTGTACCAGTCTGCAATCCCACCAACAATGAAGTAGGGTCCCCTTTTCTCAGCAACCTCTCCAACACTTTCTGTTTGTTGCTATGTTTATGATAGCCATTCTGACTGGTGTAAAGTGGTATCTCATTGTGGTTTTAATTTGCATCTCTCTGATAACTAGCAATATTGAGCATCTTTACATGTGTCTCTGGATCTTCCGTGTGTCCTTGGAGAAACGTCTGTTTGAGTCCTTCATCCACTTTTTAATTGGGTTGCTGGCTGAGGAAATTCCATACTGTTTTCCATACTGGTTGCACCAGTCTGCCTTCTCACCAACAGTGTACTGCACTTCTCTTTTTCCACATCCTTGCCAGCACTTGGTATTTGTTTATGATGGCCACTCTGACTGGTATAAACTGGTATCTCATTTTGGTTTTAATTTGCATCTCTCTGATGTCTAGTGATGCTGAGCATCTTTCATATATCTTTGGGCCCTCTGTATATCCTCCTTGGAGACATGTCTGTTCAGGTTCTTTGCCCATTTTTAATTGGGTTCTTTGTCTTTCTAGAGTAAAGTTGTGTGAATTCTTTATATATCTGTAGATCAAACCCTTGTCCAAGGTATCATTAATGTAGCACCTTTTTTAAAGATATAGTATCCATTTTGAGTTTCAAATTCTAGTTAATGAAATCATTTAGAATACATTTAAACAGCATACCAAAATTTTAGACTGCAATGTGAAATAATTTCACCCCAAATATTTCAACTTGAGGTCAAACTGTTTGGAGCATTTGTTCCTAGTGTTCGTATAGTTCCCTGGAACTGGTAGTGTTGGTGCCCACAGTGTCTGTTGACCATCTGCAGGATTACCTCATCTAAAGTCATACAACCTAATGTTCCCCAGCCTGGAAATATCTGCTTCCACTAACTCTTTCAAAGCCCTTGGGGTTCTTCCTCAGTAGCTTAGAGTCATGGTATTTGCTTAACCTACTGGACATAAGTTATCCTTATCCTGCTGATAAAACGTGTGATTCCAAACAGGCTTTTCCCTTTTTTTGGACCTCAGTTGTTTTTCTGCTCATTTGTTCATTTGTTATTCCAAATTGTACACTGAAGAAACTGAACAAAATACTCAGAAGGTCTCTTCTAGCAAAATCAGAAATCAAGGTCTGAATCCTGATGCTACCATTACCACCTGAGGGGCCTCGGCAAGTTATTTGAGCCACAAAAGCTCAGTTTCATTACCAGTAATATTCTCATCCCAAGGTGGTCATGAACATGGGGAGATATATGGAATATGCTGGGTGCTGTTCCAATTCTTCTACTCTGATTGAGAGCTGGAGACAAATTCCCATCCCCTTGAATATAGTCTGGCCTTAGTCACTTACCTGAAAAACAGACCTCTGCAGCCAGGTAATAAGTTTTTTTGGTTCAACCCACCTATCACGGAACAGGAGCTCTGGGATTGCTGACCTGCCAAAAAAGAAGTTCAACCACCCTGCTAGAGAATCTTTATAGAAAGTCCCTGAGATGATAGTAAGAGAAAGATTCCTGCTTCAGCCCATGCTGTTTAGGCCCAGCTCTCCATGTCATCCCTGGGAAGGCTCCCAAATGTCATGTGGAGCAGAGAAGAGGCCCAGGTGACCCTATCAAACTGCCCAAACCAATCAGCAAATATACAGTCACCAGTGTTTTAAGTCACCAATTTGGGGGTTGGTTTGTTATGCAGCAAGAAATAACAAGAACACCAACATGAGGTCTTTGAGGTAACTAACTGGTATTTTTTCCTATAATTATAAAATATTATACAGCATTTCATAGTTTCCTTCTCACTCTTTGTTGCCAAACAGATATTGTATCTATAAAGAAATGGTTGCTGCAAACTGAGGCTAGCACTTACCCAAGATGGCACTACACCAATCAAATCCTTCCTAATGCTCTACTTATTTGCATTCCATTTAAAATGGTACACTATGACCTTTAGTTAGAGTTGTGAAAGCCCCTCTAGAGCCATGAGGGTACAAACAAACCTACTAGAAGAAACCTCAAGGATATCAAACTGTATTACAAGCCCACTGTAATCAAAATAGCCTGGTATTAGCATCAGAACAGACACATAGATCAATAAACAGAATAGAAAGCCCAGAAATAAACCCAAGTCTCTATAGTCAGTTAATATTTAACAAAAAGGGCAAAAGCATGCATGGAGTAAAAATACAACAAATGGTGTTGGGACATTTGGAAGTTACATGCAAAAAAATGAAACTTGATCACCCACTTATACCACATACAAAAATAAGTGCAAGGTTGAGGGGAACCAGACAGCTGCAGGTCGGCGAGGACTCCAGAAGGCGAGTGAAGACAAAAGCGGCTGCGCCTGCAGCCTTCTTGGCAGCAGGCTGTGCCCTCGGCACCCCCAAGGTGGGTGACCTCCGGCGGTGCATGAGTACGGACAAGAAGCTGCAGGCAATCTGGGCCAGCACCATCAGTGGGAAGTGCCGAGGCGCCTGTGGCAGAGGGAACTCCAGAGGCCCAGCACCCAGTGGGCGGGCAACAGACTCCGTGGGAGCCCTGGGCCTGCTACAGGGTCCATGGGAGAGAACTGACTCCCCCCCTCCCTGTCTAGGCAGGCTGGGTAATACTAGTTAGAGACCTGTGGGCTTAAGTTAACGTAAAGGGTGGCAAGGGCGGAGGGCCCTATTCAACTGCAGACTCTGTGGTTGCAAGCCCGCCAGCCCACCAGCCCGCCAGCCCGGGGGATTTGAGGACACTGTCATTGCCCATCTTTTGGGATTGGGCTGGGCGGAGAGGCAGGCTTTGTGGAGAAGTCTCTATTGGAAAGTGAACTGAGGTGTTCTGCGACAGCAGCTTGCCTCACAGCCCAACCACCCAGCAGCCATCCAGGGGTGGGGTGGCAACACCTGGGTCCCACCATGGGACTGAGAAGGACAGTGCCAGATACCGAGGGACCCAGGCAGCCTCCCAGGGGTGTGGGCGCCCACATCCCAATCCGGTAGCCTGGCTCTCACGCCTGCATACCTGCCCTCAGAGAGGCCCGGCAGGCCGCAACCAGAAAAACTGGTTTGGACAGTTTGAAACCGACAAAGGAAGGGTGTTTTGTTTGTTTGTTTATTTGTTTGTTTGTGTGTGTGTGGTTTTTTCCCCTTCCCTTTTTTCCTCTCTCAACTTCTTTTTTAAGTAATATCTTTTAAACTGTATTGTTGCTCTATCTTTCAATACTCTGTCCCTCATTTCTTTTTCTTTTTGTCCAGTTTTAGTCCTTCTGTTCTTCCCAAATTTTCTGCTTATTCCTCCTTTCTCCTGACTTTTGTGTGTGTGTGTGTGTGTGTGTGTGTTGGGTTGTTTCTTTTTGTGTTGCTTAGTTTTCTTTTAGTTGTATTATTATTATTTTGCATTATTCTTACTTCTTTTGTTTATTTTAAGAATATCTTTGTATTCCTCCTCTTTCTGTACAGGTTTCTTAGTCCTGGCTGGTTATATTGTACTACCTGACAGGTTCCCACTGCTCTTTCCTCCACAGTGTATTGCTAATTTTCTATACTTCACTTGCTTTCCTTTGGCATACTGCCCAAGTTCTATAACCCCCATTTAGACAGATCACATAGAGTCTATCACGTGAGTGTGGCTCTAATATTATTGTAAATAAGAGCTGTTCTATACAACGGTATTACTTCATAACACATATCTCTGACCTTAGACCACCTTACAGGTTCCCGAATTCTATTACTCTATTTACTCACATGGTACACCTAGTTACTAACCTGTACTCTCACCTTACCTCAATATCTGAACACCCACAACCGCACTGCTTTCTAGATACAACTCACAAGCCTCTCCTTCCCAACAAGAGACTTAACTTATGTCCATCCTTTCTTAAAAGTGGCAAGCTGGATCGAACAGCACGGTTAACTCTATACATAGCCTATAAGATTGTCTATTTCTTCTCTACCAACTGTGTCTGTAAATAACATAAAATAATCTTCTGCTATCATAAACCATTTTGCCTCCCCCTCCAACTGATCATACACGCACAATAAAGAAAAGAGTAGGTGGAAGCAGAGAACACCAATATACCTGCAGGAGACTGCACCACTGAATTTCATGGGTATCCTACTGCAGAAGTTCATACCATAAACCCAGGGAACCAGAACAGATCAATTTAAGAGGCTGAGGTGAACAAGAAGAGTATCACAAACAGTGGGAAGACAAAGAAACAATACCCAAATGAAAGAAAAGGAGGAAGCCTCAGAAAGAATGTTAGATGAAATAGAGGCAAGTCAACTATCAGATATGGAATTAAAAGCACTGCTTATCAGGAGATTCAAAGAGCTTACAATGAGCTACCAGAAACTACAGGGGAGCTACAATGAACTCTCTGCAAACTATACCAACATGAAAAGGAAAATAGAAACCATCAGTAAAGGCCAAGAGGAAATGAAGAATACAATTTCTGAACTGAAGAACACAGTAGAAGGTATGAAGAATAGAATCGATGAGGCGGAAGATCGCATAAGTAAGATCGAAGACAGGATAGAAAGAATCTCCCAGATGGACCAAATAATGGAAAAGAGACTCAGAAAAAATGAGGAGAACTTAAGAGAAATGCAAGGCGATATGAAACGTAATAATATCCGAATAATAAGAATACCAGAAGGAGAGGAAGAAAAATAAGGGATAGAAAACCTACTTGAAAGAGTAATAATGGAAAATTTTCCTAAGTTGAGGAGAGGTAAAGTCACACAAATCCAGGAATTGCAGAGAGTCCCAATCAGGTGGAACCCATGAGGCCTATTGCAAGACACATCATCATTAAAATGGCAAACCTCCAAGACAAAGAGAAAATCCTAAAGGCAGCAAGGGAGAAAAAGGAAGTAACATACAAGGAGGTCCCAATAAGGTTGGCTATTGACTTCTCAATGGAAACATTCCAAGTAAGAAAAGAATGGCAAGAAATATTCCAAGTAATGAGAAACAGAGGCCTACAACCAAGGCTAGTGTACCCATCAAGGCTCTCAATCAAGATAGAAGGCCAAATAAAGAGCTTCCAAGACAAAAGAAGTCTAAAAGAATATGCCTCCACCAAACCAGCTCTACAACAAATAGTAAAAGGGCTGCTTTAAGGAAAGGAAGTAAAAGAGAGAGACAGAGAGGAACCGTGGTACAAAAATGACAATGAATAAGTACCTATCAATAATAACCTTAAACATAAATGGATTAAATTCTCCAATCAAAAGACATAGAATAGCTGAATGGATAAGAAAGCATGAACCACGCATATGCTGCCTACAAGAGACACACCTCAGGTCAAAAGACCACCACAGACTAAAAGTGAAAGGATGGAAACAAATTTTCCAAGCAAATGGTCAAGGAAAAAAAGCCGGGGTAGCAATTCTCATATCAGACAAAATAGACTTCAAAAACAGGTCCATAAAGAGAGACCCAGAAGGTCACTTCATATTACTCAAGGGAAGAATCCACCAAGAAGACTTTAACATTGTAAATATATATGCACTCAATAGAGGAGCACCCAAATATATAAAGAAATCCTAGAAGATTTCAAGAAAGATATTGACAGCAACACAATTATAGTAGGTGATTTTAACACCCCACTGTCAAAAATGGACAGATCTTCCAAACAAAATATCAACAAAGATATTGCAGCATTAAAAGACACTCTAGATGAAATGGACTCAATTGATATATATAGAGCCCTTCATCCCAAAGAAGCTAAATACACATTCTTTTCAAATGCACATGGAACATTTTCAAAGATAGACCACATGATAGGACACAAAACGAGTCTCAAAAAATTCAAGAAAATTGAAATCATACCAAGCATTTTCTCTGACCACAAGGGACTGAAATTAGAAACCAACACCAAAGGAAAAAACCCAAAACACCCAAAAGCATGGAGACTGAATGGTATGCTATTAAACAACGAATGGGTCAAGATTGAAATTAGGGAAGAAATCAAAAAGTTTCTGAAAAGAAATGAAAATGAACTCACAACAACCCAAAACTTATGGGACACGGCCAAGGCAGTCCTGAGAGGGAAGTTCATAACAATACAGGCTTACCTAAAGAAAACAGAAACATTTCAAACAAACAACCTAACCTGACACCTGCAAGAACTCGAGGAACAACAACAAAGACAGCCCAGATCATGTAGAAGGAAGGCAATAACCAAGATCAGTGCACAATTAAATGACATAGAGACTAAAAGCACAATTCTAAGGATCAATGAATCCAGGAGTTGGTTTTTTGAAAAGATAAACAAAATAGACAAACCTTTAAGTAGGCTTATCAAGAAAAAAAGAGAGAGGACCCAAATAAACACAATCAGAAATGAAAGAGGAGAGATTACAACTGATACCACAGAAATAGAAGGGATTGTAAGGAATTACTATGAAGAACTGTATGCCAAGAAATTTGAAAACCTAGGTGAAATGGACAAATTTCTAGAAAAATATAATCTTCCAAAACTCAATGAAAAAGAATCAGAAAACCTGAACAGGCCAAAAGCAGCAGATGAAATTGAAGAAGTAATCAAAAAACTCCCATTGCACAAAATCCCTGGACCAAATGGTTTCACAGGAGAATTCTACAAAGCATTTAAGGAAGAGCTAACCCCTATTATTCACAGACTATTCCAAAAAATCCAAAATGATAGAAAACTTCCAAACTCTTTTTATGAAGCCAGCATTATCCTAATTCCAAAGCAAGATAGAGACAGAACAAAGAAAGAAAACTTCAGGCCAATATTGCTGATGAACATAGACACTAAAATCCTCAATAAAATGTTGGCAAATTGCATCCAACAATACATCAAAAAGATCATACACCACGACCAAGTGGGATTCATCCTGGGGATGCAAGGATGGTTCAATATTCATAAATCAGTTAATGTAATACACCACATAAACAAAAGCAAAGACAAAAACTACATGGTCATATCAATAGATGCGGAAAAAGCTTTCGATAAGGTACAACACCCATTTATGATAAAGGTACTCAGAAAAATGGGAATAGAAGGAACATGCCTCAATATAATAAAGGCCATATATGAAAGACCTACAGGCAACATCATACTCAATGGGCAAAAACTAAAAGCTTTTCCACTAAGATCAGGGAAAAGACAAGGTTGTCCACTTTCACTACTTCTATTCAATATAGTACTGGAAGTTCTAGCCACAGCGATCAGACAAGAAAAGGAAATAAAAGGCATCCAAATTGGAAAGGAGGAAACAAAACTGGCATTGTTTGCAGATGACATGATAGTGTACCTGGAAAATCCTATAGACTCTACCAAAAAACTGCTGGAACTAATAAATGAATTTGGCAAAACAGTGGGATACAAAGTCAATATCCAGAAATCAAAGGCATTTTTGTATACTAACAATGAATCAGCAGAAGCAGAAATCAAGAAAAAAATCCCATTCAATATAGTAAAAACAAAAATAAAATATCTGGGAATAAACCTAACCAAGGAGGTAAAAGACCTGTATACAGAAAACTACACAACACTGAAGAAAGAAATCAAGGAAGACACAAACAGATGGAAACATATACCGTGTTCATGGACTGGAAGAATTAACATCATCAAAATGTCCATACTACCCAAGGCAATTTACAGATTTAATGCAATACCTATTAAAGTGCCAATGGCATATTTCACAGACATAGAACAAACACTTCAAAAATTTATATGGAACCATAAAAGACCCCGAATAGCAGCTTCAATGTTAAGAAAGAAGAACAAAGTAGGAGGAATTACAATACCTGATATCAAACTTTATTGCAAGGCTGCTGTAGTCAAAACAGCCTGGTACTGGCATAAAAACAGGCATACAGACCAATGGAACAGAACAGAGAACCCAGAAATAAACCCAACTCTCTACAGTCAATTAATATTAAACAAAGGAGGCAGTAACATAAAATAGAATAAAGATAGCCTCTTCAACAAATGGTTTTGGGAGAACTGGACAGCTACATGAAAAAAAAAATGAAACTCAAGCACCAACGTACACCATACACCAAAATAAATTCAAGGTGGATAAAATACTTAAATATAAGCTGGGAAACCATTAAAGCTCTAGAGGAGAGCATTGGCAGGAAAATCTCAGATATTCCACGCAGCAATATTTTTACTGATATGTCCCCTAGAGCAAGGACTATAAAGGAAAGAATAAACAAAGGGGATCTCATCAAAATTAAAAGCTTCTGCATGGCCAAGGAAAACAGTATCAAGATAAAAAGATAAGCAACAGCTTGGGAAAACATATTTGCCAATGATACCTCAGACAATGGTTTAATCTCCAAAATATACAAAGAACTCACATGACTTCACTCTAAGAAGACGAGCAACGCAATTAAAAAATGGGGAAAGGACTTGAACAGACACTTCACCAAGGAGGACATACAGAGGATCCAGAGACACATGAAAAGATGCTCAATATCACTAGCTATCAGAGAGATGCAAATTAAAACCACAATGAAATACCACTTAACACCAGTCAGAATGGCTATCATAAACAAAGAAACAAACAACAAGTGCTGGAGAGGTTGTGGGGAAAAGGGGACCCTAGTTCACTGTTGGTGGGATTGCAGACTGGTACAACCAGTATGGAAAACAGTATGGAATTTTCTAAGAAAACTAAAAATGAACATGCCTTTTGACTCAGCAATTCCACCATTAGAATATCATATCCTAAAATATGATATCCTGTTCATATCCTAAGAACCCTGAAGCACCAATCCAAAGCACCCCGATGTTCATAGCAGTGCAATTTACGATAGCCAAAAGTTGAATGCAACCTAGATGCCCATCAGTCAATGACTGGTTCAAAAAACTATGGTACATTTACACAATGGAATTCTATGCTGCAGAAAGGAAGAAGGAGCTCCTACTGTTTGCAACGTCATGGCTGGAACTGGAAAGCATTATGCTGATCGAAATAAGCCAGGTGGTGAAAGACAAATACCATATGATATCACCGTTAACAGGAATCTAAACAACAAAACAAACAAGCAAGCAAAATATAACCAAAGACACTGAAATACAGAGCGTGCTGAAAGGGTCCAGAGGGGAGAGGGGAGAGAATCACAGGGAAAAAGGGGAAGGACTCACATGAACAAGTATAAAGGACACATGGACAATAACTAAGGTGGGGGGGGGCGGAAATGGTAGGGAGGTGGGGAGCACTGGGCAGGGGCAGAGCTGGGAATACAAGACAGAAAACTGTACTTTAACAAGAATTAAATTAAAAAAATAAAAATAAATAAATAAAAGCCAGGTACTATTTCTGAACCTCAAAAAAATGCAAGGTTGATTAAAAAATATAAGTCATGATACCATGAAAGTCTTAGAGAAGAATATACGTAGGAAAATCATAGATATTCCATGCAGCAATGTTTTCACTGATATGACCCCTAGAACAAGGGACATAAAGGAAAAAATTACCAAATGGGACTACATCAAATTAAAAAGTTTCTTTGTTGCTAAAAAAATAATGAAAAGGGAACAAACCATATGGGAAAATGTATTTGCCAATGACACCTTGGACAAGGGTTTGATCTCCAAGATATATAAAGAACTCACACAACTCCACTTCAGAAAGACGAATAACCCAATTAAAAACTGGCAAAAGACCTGAAGAGACACATCTCCAAGGAGGACATACAGAGGGCCCAGAGACATATGAAACATGCTCAGCATCACTAGCCATCAGAGAGATGCAAATTAAAACCAAAATGAGAAATCACACCAGTCAGAGTGTCCATCATAAACAAACACCAAGTGCTGGCAAGGATGTGGAGAAAAGGAAACCTTAGTACACTGTTGGTGGGAAGGCAGACTGGTGCAACCAGTTTGGAAAACAGTATGGAATTTCCTCAGAAAATTGAAAATGGAACTGCCTTTTCACCCAGCAATCCCACTGCTGGGACTATACCCTAAGAACCCTGAAATACAAATTCAAAAGCACCTATGCACTTCAATGTTCATAGCAGCACAATTTGCAATAGCCAAGTGCTGGAAGCAACCTAAGTGCCCATTAGTAAATGAATGGATCAAAAAACTGTGGTACAATTACATAATGAAATACACAGCAGAAAGAAAGGAGCTCCAACCCTCTGTGACAGCATGGGTGGATCTGGAGAGCATTATGCTAAATGAAATAAGCCAGGTGGTGAAAGACAAATATCATATGATCTCACCTATAAGTGGAATCTAATCAACAAAACAAACAAGCAAGCAAAACAGGACCAGAGACACTGAAATTAAGAACAAACTCACAGTGACCAGAGGGGAGGTGGGAGGGGATAATGGGGGTAAACAGGGGAGGGGTTGTCAGGAACATGAGTAAAGGACCCATGGACAAAGTTAAAGAGGGGTAAAATTGGGGGTGCATAGTGCATATGGCTGGGGTGAGGGGGAGTGGTGGTGGGAAAATGGAGACAACTGTACTTGAACAACATTAAAAGAATTTTTTAAAGAAAAAACATCAAAGAGAAACATGAGGTTAAGACATCAGGAAAATGTATTCCCTAGCTGGTATAGTTCAGTGGATTGAGCATAGGCCTGTGAACCAAAGGGTTGCTGGTTTGATTCCCAGTCAGAGCACATTCCTTGGTTATAGGCCAAGTCCCCAGAGAGGGCCTCATGAGAGGCAACCACACGTTGATGTTTTTCTCCTTTTTTTCTCCTTCCCTTTTCCTCTAAAAATTAATAAATAAGAATTTAATGAAAAGAGAAACCTGCACAAACATATTTTTAGAAACTAACCCTTCCATAAAAAAAGACATCAGGAGAATGAGTAAGAAGCACAGACATCTTCTTGAGATTTGCCTTTGACAAGTATGAAGCATTTGGGCAGAAAAGTGGACTTCTACTTTAACTTCCAGGAAAGATAATCAATGACTTTTACACCATATGTAATATTTTTTGCCAAATCACTAGTGGCCTGACATACACAAATTCCATTTAACCACCTTAATAAAACACAGATACCTTAATAGCACCATTTCCCTTGGGGTTTTGGGCAGGACAGAGCTGCTCCATGTCATTCTGGCTGGCCAGGATGGCTACAACTCCCCAAAAGCTCAGATTGGACACTAGGTATTTGAATAGATGACTGTTTGTGATTTCCATTAACTTTTTTCTTTATTTTTTCCAAGCTGATCAATAAAAATTCACTCTGAGCAGTTAAAAAGGAAGAACTTTGAGAAGAAATGATTCCATCTTTCTTTAAAATTGTATTTACCAAAGGAAAGCATAGTGTAAAGCTGTTTTCTTTGTGTAAACAGAATGTCTTCCATACATTTAAATTTCCCAGGCAAAGCTCAGGATGAGCAAATGTTAATTCACACACTATCCCAGGCTTCCAAGTATGCACACTGACATCAACAAACTAGTCTGAAAAAGCTGGAAGAAAGGGAATGAAGCCCAAACTCTTCTGTCTTCCCATTCAAAATTCTCTTAAATGGTGTTTTTGGAATATCGTTGATTTTTCTTAAAATAATAATTAGAGTACATAATTTTGAACTAAATTTTATAGAATGTTTGAAGAACTAGAACCATTCTTTAAAAAAAAAAAACACTCTGGGTAAGAAAGCCCCTGTGTAAAATAGGTGATGTGCAGACATGCTCTTGGGAGGTGGGAGGTGGGTAGGTAGGGGTGGGCTAGGGCACCATGTTCACTCTTGAGATACCTCCACAGAACCTATAGCACAATATGAAGTGCTTGGCATAGGTTTATGTCCAACTTATCTGTTTATAATTTAAAGGCCCAGAGAAGTTCCATATGATCTCAAGATCACATAGCTAAGTCAATGCTATTACCAAGACTAGAGCTGAGGACTTCTAAGTCCCTGGTTAGGCCCCACAGGCTCATTCCTGGTAAGTTTTGAATTGGCCACTTAACCTTATGGCATTGAGCAGGTAGCAGAATGTGACAGCAGTATACCACAAGGTAGAGGCAGCCAGCCAGAGTGATCCTGAGGTAGGCAGCCCATGTATGAAGCATAGCACCTTCAACCAGCCTAGAGGACAAGCCCAGGCATCACCAATCCATCAGCATCACTCAAAGACATTACTCTCCTAATATGGCTGAGAGACCATTTACACCTTATAGCTCTAAAAGACTCCATTATTTTTCCAAAACCTCATCTTTCAGATTCTAGACTCTATTAGATTGTGTCCCCTGCTCGATAATAATACTTTTCCTACTAAACACTAAGTCTTTGACCTTTTAGTATTTTGTTTCTCTTTAACACCACCCTACACATTATCACCCACTTTCCCACGAGATATTCAAGAGTAAACACAGTGCCCTAGTCCACCCCCACCCAACTCCCACCCCACAAGAGTACTTCTGCATGTCTCCTATTTTACATAGCGACCTTCTTATTCAGAGTTTTTTGAAAGAAAGATTCTAGTTCTTCAAACATTCTACACTACCCTGTGCAATATCACCCACATTCATGTGGATGCGCACCCAGGCTAGCTGCACTGAAGCAAGCACTGATAGGAGACTCAGTGGGTCTCATCAGGGTAGATGATTATGCTTGAAAAACATACCTTTCTATGTCTTCATCAGCATCTTAAGTTTCTTAAATTAAAAGTAAATGTAGAAAATTGCCAGAAACTTATGTTTTGTGACATCATAGATGGACCTGAAGATTTTTGTGCTAAGTGAAATAAGCCAGTCAGAGGCAGACACATACCATATGGTCTCACTTACATGTGGAATCTAATGGACAAAATAGAAACAGAGTCATGGACACATGGAAGAGACTGACAGCTGTCAGAGAGTCAGAGAGGGGAGGACTGGATGAAAGAAGGTGAAGTATTTAGCAAAAGAACATGTATGCATAATCTACAGACACAGCCAACAGTCTGGTGATGGCCAGAGATAAGGGGGCTCAGGGGCTGGGTGGTAGTGGTCAAAGTGGGGGGAAATGGGGACATCTGTAATAGTGTCAACAATAAAAATAAAGAACAAAAAAGATAAGCAAAAGAAAAGAAAATTGCCTGTATTTTCACTTCAAATTTCCTATACAAATACATGAGCAATATATTCTTAGTTATAATAGATGTTCAGAAATGAAGGCATGCTGAATCTAAAAGTAGATCCAGAAGAGCTTTTTACAAAACTGGGGAAAACTGAAAAGGTCTCTGTTGGAGAGCTGTTGAAGGGCATTGACAATCAGACTCAAAGTGGTTACCATAAAAATCACTGATCTGGAAGAAGCTGAAGATGATGTAGATGACATTCAACAAGAAAGCTGAACAACAAGAAAAAGTCTGAAGGACAGCCCCTTTCATAAGGATTTTGAGTTTTGTAAAGGTGCTGGTCCAGTGATATATTCTGTAGCCTTTCTTGTTCCTGGGCTTTTGCTTACCTACTTCTTGTGCGTGTATGCACACCATAGTCAAACATGTAGTCATGAGACACATGAGGCCACTGTGTCTTTCTCAGCAATAGCAGCCAGTGATGGGCAGGGCTGACAGCCAATTACTGCCAAGTGTCTTTAAAATCAAACTGTCAACTAGAAACATTTAAGCCAGTAGAGAATTTTATGAGTTTATTTGAATCAAACTGAGAAAATTGCTAGGAAGGAAAATCTCAACAGATTGAGAAGATGCTTCAGAGAATGACAAATTTGAACCCTATTTTGTACATTACAATCAAAAGAGGAGGCATAAGTGGGTTACATGAAATACATTGGTGACAGATTAGGGAGGCAGAAGAAAGCAAAGTGGGAAAATCTCTGGGATTGGATAAAAAGTAATGGTAGACACATACTTTTTTTATATTTGTACACATAGGATAAATAGCAGGTAACAATTAATATGATAACAATAGCAATGAGGCAATTTGTGGTCTCTACTCTGGTGCAGTGAGTAGTCCAGGAAAAAAAGAAATTACCCTGGTATTACAAAGGTATGTTATCCTACATGCATAAAGATAATATACATGATTAATTAAGGTGCATATTGATTTTTTCAGGGAAGATACTAGCCTACGTCATGTCTACCTATCATGACTCACTTTTAGATAGAAAGTTTTCATTTCAGATCATCCTATGGGTTTAAGTCTCTGAAATTGTAAGGCTTCTACGCAGGTCTCCCTGTGTTTGTTGGGTTTAGTCTGTGGCCTTTTTTTCCATCTACAAAATAAGAACAAACCCTGAAACATATATTTGGGATTATGATAAGCTAATTTAGAAAATAAAACTTCAAGTATCCTGTTTTAAATTGTAACTCCCCTCCTGGGGAAATGGAGAATCACTCTGGTGGACCAGTGTAGAGATTTTTATATAGTGTCATTTTTATAGAAATCTTTTTGCTGTACAAAAGTAATCATTGTGTACAAACTGGCCAAGTGCTTCTGCAGATAAAGTCAGTGGAGGACATATTTGACAGGACCCCTTCCCTTTATTACATGTATGTTTTGAATTATGTGACAGTGATTTGGGTTATATTTTGTATTTGCAGTGTTTGCCATTAATAATAGTTAATAACCCTCTAAGGAATGCTCCTGATTGTACCTCAACAAATCCAAATTTTCCTTGTTTGCACTGCAACACCTTTGGTACACTTACAAGTTGATTTATTTTTTCATTGATGGTGCTATATCTTAGTGTTTTTAACAGGACCATATCTTGCGTTATGAAGCTCTAAATTACTATTTTAAGTTTTTCCCAAGTGAAGTGCTCTCATCTAGCATTCATTTGGAGTTGTGCTGCTGTCAATTTAGCACCAGCTGCACCATAATTTTCTGTCACATCTCATAGTGAAATCTGCATATCATCATTCCCACCTAAAAAAAGTCTTCATGTTTAGCGCTGGCTGGTGTAGCTCAGTGGATTGAGCACGGGCCTGCGAACCACACGATCGCAGTTCAATTCCCAGTCAGGGCACATACCTGGGTTGCAGGCCAGTTTCCAGACGGGATGCACGAGAGGCAACTATAAATTGATATTTCTCTCCTTCTCTCCTTCCCTTCCTCTCTAAAGATAAATAAATAAAATCTTTAAATAAAAAAGTCTTCATGTTTACATGAATACATTTTATAACACTTAAAACAACCTGTTGCTCTCTGTACCTTGATTTCTGCAAAAGTGAAATGAAAATGTTGTTTTAAGGGCCGTCCTATGTTATATAATTGTTTTCTATGTCTTGGTCTCTTAATTGCTAATCTAATTCTTGATCCATTAGAACATACATTGTATTCAACAAAAATTTCCATCTCCAAGAGAGAATGAATCAACACCTGTTGATAATATTTTGGATACAGTCAAGCAGTTTCTCTTTCTATAGTTAGACAAGTACAGAGAGTAAAAATAACATATGATTCCTCTTGTTTTTAAAGCAAACACCACAATTTCCTGTGGTTCAAGATGCTTCGCTAATTGAAAACAGTTGACTGATTCTGTAAAGCTGCTCCAAGAAGAGGTCCACAAGCCAGTTCATTAATTGGAACAAAGCTGGTGACAACACAACCTTTATTGTTCTCAAGGAAAGTAGTAAATACTTACAAAGCACCATAACTTTTTAGATACTCTGTTTCAATACTCTGTTTCAAAACTCTGTGGCACGTCATCTGAAAAATAGGCAATCATACCTTCAGAGAGGTCTGAAATCTTAAAACCCAGTGTGTGTATTAAATTTTTAGCCTCACTCCTGCGTGAGAGAGAATAGGAACACACTGGCTGGTGCATTACCAGCTGGGCAAGAGGATGAAAGAGGCTTCCTCCTGGAGGCCATGGGCTACATGGCTGCTAAGACCAGCTGGCCCACAGAGAAAACAGGCAAGCCTACCATACTAGTGCAGGTCACAAGCAAGCAAGCCATGAACAAGAGTATGTTTTGGTTGTTTTTGTTTCCATGGGATTATATTAACTTGGGTATGGGACAGACCAGGTGTATTCTGAAATGGCCAATCAAACAGCTAAATTTCTGCACACTTCATGTGGGTCCACTTCCCAAACAATCCTTTCTTTCCCCAGCCTAGACTAATGGGGCGCTTTGGTCTAGCATTTCCCCTTGCACCGTTTCCACTTCTATGACACATGTGCCTGCCTTTCCCTGATCCCATCCCAATCTGGTACAGGAAAAGATGGGTAGGGCTTTGTTTTCTATCCAATTATCTTGCTAGGTTTTTTAGAAGTATATTTAATTGATTATGCTATCCCAATTGTCCCATTTTCATCCTCCACTTTATGCCCCTCCATCCTGCAAATCCCTCCCACCAGCATTCTTCCACTTAGTTCATGTCCATGGGTGGTACATATAAGTTCTTTGGCTTCTCCATTTCCTATACTATTCTTAAGCTCCCCCTGTCTATTTTCTACCTCCCATTTATGCTTCTTATTCCCTGTACCTTTTCCCCCACTCTCCCCTCTTGCTCCTTGCTGATAACCCCCATGTGATCTCCATTTTTGTGATTTTGTTCCTATTCTGGTTGTTTGCTTAGTTTGTTTTTATTTTTCTTTTTGTTTTATTTTTAGGTTTGGTTGTTGATAGTTGTAAGTTTGTTGTCATTTTGCTGCTCATAATTTTGACCTTCTTTTTATTAGATAGATCCCTTTAACAATTCATATAATAAGGGCTTGGTGATGCTGAACTCCTTTAACGCGACCTTATCTGAGAAGCACTTTATCTACCCTTCCATTCTAAATGATAGCTTTGCTGGATAGAGTAATCTTGGATGTACATCCTTGCCTCTAATAGTTTGAATACTTCTTTCTAGCCCTTTCTTGCCTGCAAGGTTTCTTTTGAGAAATCAGTTGACAGTCTGATAGGAACTCCTTTGTAGGCAACCCT
This sequence comes from Sturnira hondurensis, assembly GCF_014824575.4. Lineage (NCBI taxonomy): Eukaryota > Metazoa > Chordata > Mammalia > Chiroptera > Phyllostomidae > Sturnira > Sturnira hondurensis. Next base: position 1,441,910 of record NW_028092815.1, on the reverse strand, counting down.
CTTCTTTTCTCTTGGTGCTTTTAAGATTCTCTCCTTGTTGGCTAATCTTGGCTAATGTAATTACGATGTGCCTTGGTGTGTGCTTCCTTGGATACAACTTCTTTGGGACTCTCTGAGCTTCCTGGATTTCCTGGAAGTCTATTTCCATTGCCAGATTGGGGAAGCTTTTCTTCATTATGTTTGCAAATAAGTTTTCCATTTCTTACTCGCACTCTTCTCCTTCTGGCACCCCTATGATTCAGGTGTTGGAACATTTAATGTTGTCCCAGAGTTTCAAAGCCTCTTCTCTCTTTTATTTTTTGAACTCCTGTTTCTTCAATGTGTTCTGCTCAAACGTTTATTTCTTCTTTCTGCCCCAAATAATTGATTTGAGCCCCAATTTCCTTCCCTTTATTATTGGTTCCCTGTATATTTTCCTTTATTTCACTTTTCATAGCCTTCATGTTTTCTTCTATTTTGCGACCACACTCAACCATTTCTGTGAGCATCCTGATTACTCATGTTTTGAACTCTGCATGTAATACGTTGGCTATTTTTTTGGCACTTAGTTCTTTTTCTGGAGTTTTGATCTGGTATTTCATTTGGGCTATCTTTCTTTGTCTTGGTGCACCAGTCTGGATGAATATTTCCTTTTTAACTTCTTGGTGTAGGACTTCCATACAGTTCAATTTTCTGGCAATTCTGGTTGTTTTTGTTTTGAAATTTGTTGTTGTTTTTCTTTTAGTTGTGTAAGGAGGCAAAGTGTATTTACCTATGCTTCTGTCTTAGCCAGAAGTCCTCCATCTTGCTAGGTTTACATGCTCAGACTCTATCCATCAATATCTGTAGCTTTCTGTGTGCTCAGTGTAAGAACCTTCCTCTGCTGCTTGGCCAAAGAGAGAGACTCTTCAGCACTCTAGGCAGACTATTTACCACTAACAACATGACATTTCATAGGAACTGCTCAAATGATCACTACTAGCATTCATACCCTTGTGAAATTCCAAACTTTGAGTGTGGGATAAACCTAGTAACCTGATTCTAAGGAATAGGATACTGCAAAAGAAATAGAATGTCATTATCATTGTCAGATTGCAAAAGACTATGCTTTCTGTATTGCTATATCTTGACTTCTCTTGATGGAGCAACCTGACATGTTGAAGAGACTCACATGGCAAGAAACTGCGGGTTGCTTGCCTCCAGATAACATTGAGTGAGGAACTCAGTCCAACAGCCCCTGAAGAACTTAATCCTATCAAGAGCCACAGGAGCTTGGATGTAGAACTTCCACATTGAGACTTAAGATAAATGCAGCCCAGCAAAAATTATTATTGTACCCTATGGGATATCCTGAAGGAGAGAACCAGTGAAGATGTGCCTGAATTCTTTATTCACAAAAACTGTAAGATAATTAAATGTGTGTTGCTTTAAGCCACTTTTTGGACAATTTTATACAGCAATAGATAACTAATAAATTATCACAGACAACACATATGTACATGCACACTATTTCTTTAAAAAAATCAGTCATAATCATCTATACATACTAAGATGTTACGTGTAAACACTTGGCACTGTATTTCTTGAGCAAAACTAGATTGAAGCACTATATGCATTAGGAATTTTATATCATTCTTTCCCGACTGAGTTGGTCAAAAACAGATTTCTCCATAAACCTGGCCTCTCTTATTCAGAGTTAGCCTCAATATTAGATTTCTGAGATTTTCCCTCCCCCTGACATGTTTGTATAATTTCTTTAATTTTTATTTTAAAATTTGTATTGAATTTATTGGGCCGACATTGGTTAATATAATTATTTCAGGTATAAAATTATATACATAGTATATAATTTAATTATAAATGTATCAATTATACATTTATATAATTTAAATTTTATAAAATTATATACATATAAAATGGACATAGAGGTGCATATATGGTATTGTGTGTTTACCACCTGAAGTCAATTTTCCTCCCTTTATGATTTATCCCACTCTTTACTCTCTTCCACCTCCCCTCACCCACCTTGTCCTCTGGTAATCATCATAATGTTGTTTAAGTATCAGAGTTTTTATGTTTTATTCAATCTCTTCATCTTTGTTACCCAGCTGCCCAATCCTCCTCTCCTCCCATAGTTGTCAGTCTGTTCTCTGTATCTATGTGTCTATTTTAATTATAACTTTATTATTTTCATTAGATTCCACATGAGTGATATCATATGGCACTTATTTTTCTCTGACTGGCTTATATCATTTAATATAATGTTCTCCAGGTCTATCCATGCTGTCATGAAAGGTAAAATTTTCTTCATTTTTTATAGCTGCATAGTATTCCTCTATGCAAATGCCCCATAGTTGTTTTATCCATTCACCTACTGATGGGCACTTGGGCTGCTTCTATATCTTGGCTATCGTATAATAAACAACACTGCAATGGACACAGAGGTGCATATATTTTTTCAAATGAGTGTTTCTGGTCTCTTTGGATATATTTCTAGAAGTGGAATTGCAGGGTCAAAAGGCAGTTCCATTTTTAATTTTTTGAGATAACTCTATATTGCTTTTCATAGTTACTGCACCAATCTGCATTCTCACTGGCAGTGCATGAGGGTTTCCTTTTCTCCACACCTTCTCCAACACTTGTTTTTTTGTTGATTTATTGATGACAGCCATTATGTATGATAGGTATGAGGGGATATCTCACTGTGGTTTTAATTTGCCATTCTCTGAGGATTAGTGACGTTGAGTATCTTTTCATGTCTAACTGCCATCTGAATTTCTCCTTGGGAGAGTGTCTATTCAAATCTTTTTGCCTTTTTTAATTGGAGTGTTTGTTCTTTTGGTGTTGAGTTTCATAAGTTTAGTATACATTTTTAGACACTAACCTTTTATCACATGCATCATTGTAAATATGTTCTACCATTCATTTGGGTGTCTTTTCACTTTCTTGAAGGTTTCCTTTGATAAAGGACTTTTGTTTGCTGGGAGTTTTTTTATTATTATTACTGCTTTGATTTAATTAGCTATAATTGGTCTATTTAGATTATCTGATTCTTTCTGATTCAGTTGTTATGTTATTCAGAAACATAACACAAAGATGTTATGTTTCTAAGAATTTATCCACTCCGTGCTGATATATAATGTGCTGGTATATATTTGTAATATTTTTCTTAAAATCTTTTATATTTCTTTTGTGTCAGCTGTGACCATATCTGATATCTGATATCTTTCATATCTGATTTTATTTATTGGGTCCTCTCTCCCTTTTCCTCTCTCTTTTTTGATGAGTCTGAATGAACTTTCCTTAATCATGTTTATCTTTTTAAAGAATGAGTTCTTAGTTTCACTGTTGTTCTATATTTTTTAAACTGTATCTCATTTATTTCTGCTCTGATCTTTATTATTTCTTTTCTTCCACTCACTTTGAATTTTGTAGTTGTTTTTCTAGTTCCTTATGTGTAAAGTGATATTATTTTGTTGTGATCTTTCTTGTTTTTTGAGGTAGGCCTATAATGCTATGAATTTTCTTCTCAGGATTGCTTTGGCTGTGTCCCTTAGATTTTGAGTTATTGTGTTCTCATTTTCATTTGTGTCAAGGTATCTTTTGGTTTCTACCTTGATTTCATAGTTAACCCATTCATTGTTGAGTAACATATTGTTTAGTCTTCATGTGTTTAGATGATTTTAGTCTTTTTATTGTAATTAATCTGGTTTCCTACCATTATTTTCAGAGTAAATGCATTTGATGTAATTTTAATTTTCTTGAGCTTATTAAGGCTTATTTTGTATCCTAACATGTGGTCTCTCTTTCAGAATGTCCCATGTGCACTTGAGAAGAATTTATATTCTGTTGCTTTGGGATGCAATGTTCTATAAATTACAATTAATCCATTTGACCTAATGTGTTGTTTAAGGTCACTATTGTTGCCTTATTGATATTTTGGTTGGAAAATCTATTCATTGATGTCAGTGAAGTGTTAAAATCCCCTACTACAACTGTATTACTATTGATCTCTCCCTCAAAGTCTGCCAAGATTTTATTTATGTATTTATGTGCTCCTAATTTGTGTGCATATATATTTGCAAGGGTTATATTCTCTTGTTGAATCATTTCCTTTCATATTATGTGGCACCTTCTTTGTTTCTTGTACAACCCTTGTTTTACAGTCTATTTTTCCTGGTACAAGTATTGCTACCCTGGCATTTTTTCATTTCCATTTGCATGGGTACTTTTTTCCATCTCTCACTGTATGTATCTTTTTTTTCTTCTTTGGATATGGGTCTCTTGTAGATAGCACATACATGAATCATGTTTTCATATCCATTCAGCTACCCTTTGTGTTTTGTTTGGGGCACTCACTTATTTTATTTACATTTAAAGTTATTTTTGATACTTATTTATTGACATTTTATTCTTTGTATGTATTTCCTTTCTCTCTATATATATTTTTTTCTTCTGAAAGCATGTTCTTTAACATTTCTTGCACTACTAGTTTAGTGGTAATGAACACTTTTAGCTTTTTTTCTGGGAATTTCTCTATTTCACCTTCAATTTTAAGTTATAGCCTTACTGGGTAGAGGTTGTAAGTGCTTGCTTTTTATCACTCTGAATATTTCATGCCAATCCCTTCTAGCCTGAAGTGTTTCTGTTGAGAAATTGACAGTCTTTGGGGCTTCTCTTGTAGGTAACATTGTCTCTCTTGCCACTTTTAAGATTCCCTTTTTGCCTTTAACATTTGCTATTTTAATTACAATGTTTTTTGGTGTGAGCCTCTTTGGATTTATCTTGACTGAGACTCTGTGCTTCCCGAACTTGTGTCACCAGGTTAGGGAAGTTTTCAGTTATTATTTCTTGAATAGTTTCTTGATCCCTTGCTCAGCCTCTTCTTTGGTACCCTTATGATACAGATTTTGTTATACTCAAATATCCCTTTCACTTTTCTAATATTTTTAATTCTCTGTTCTTTGGTGTTCTGCTAGGGTGCTTACTCTTAATTTGTACTCTAAATCCCTGATTCGGTTTTCTGCTTCATGTAATCTGCTGTTGATTTCTTCTAGTTTATTCTTCATTTCAGATATTGTATTCTTTATTTCTGACTTTTTAATGCTTACTGTGTCTTTTTTAATGCTTGCTATTTAAGTTCTCACTGAGATCATGTATTCTTCCCCTGAGTTCCCTGTGCATCCTTATAACAATTGTTTTAGTATCTGCATCTGATACCTTGGTTGCTTCTATTTCATTTAATATTTCTGGGGTTTCTCTTGTTCTTTCATCTGAAGCATATTTCTTTGATTTTACATTTTCTCTTGTACATTAGGTAGATCTGCTATTACTCTTAAACTTGTTAGGGTGTCTTCATGATGCAGATGTCTTACTGGGCTAAGTGATACAATCCTCCAGATCTCCTGAGCTCACTGCTCTGGTGGTGTTTCTGTGAGTTGAGTGCACCCTGCAGTTGTATTCGAGTCTTGAATACTGTTGGCTCTTTTGTAGTGAAGCTAACACTTCTAGCTGACTGACTATCACAATAAACCTCTGTCATTATATCTGAATTATGCAGGGCCTAAGGGAGAGCTGTTTCCTGCAGGGTCTTGATCCTGCCAAAAATCTCAATTTGGGTGTGCCACTCACCTGGCTAGTTGTGTTGAACTCTGGTGTGATCTGAAGCCCACCACTGCTTGTATTGGTTCTGGGCCCACTTTGACAGGGTTCAGATACAGGTCAATACCAGACATTGTTTGTAAACAGCCTCAGGCTACCTGTCTGGAGCTTTCACACTGTTCACTGTTTGCCACTGTGTCTGCTGGGCCTACTGGTTTATGAGACAGACTATTTTGTGTAAAAAGGTCAGCTTTCTTCAGCTGATATCTGGTGAAAAGTCTATAAAAGGCCCGAGGTTCCCTGAGATTTGCCTCCACATGTCTGCTATTTGGCATCCCCTTAAGGTTGCTTAGTCTTCCTCCAGAGCCTTCTGAAGAAAAATGTAGAGTGTGCCCAGGCTAGCTGCAGCCTACATAGCTTTCCACTGGTTTAGAGCTCAGTAGGGCAGGGTGACCAGGGTGGGGAGAATGTGGCTAGGGGGTCTCTTATTTGGGGTCCACACAGTCAGATGCTCAAAGAGTAGAAAGAAGCTTCTACTTCAGAGTCAAACCACTCACTCTCTTCCAGCTCCCCAACTCTAGGTCCCCCAGGAAGGGCATGCCACAGGCTCAGGGAGTGTGCAGCCAGTCATCCTCTCTGCAGGAGCCAGTTCAGCAGGGTGGGGCAACTGGGGCTCAGGAGGACATATCTAAGAGTCTTTCTTTGGGGGTGGTACTGGCTGAGCCCATAGGAGGGCGTTAAATGCTTTGTCTGAGTGCCAGACAATAGCCTCCATGACTGACACGCTCTGAATGTCATGCTCTGAACAGCACTCCTTTCCCTCCTCAGACCTGAGCTAAGCAGGATGGGGCCACTGAGATTTGGCAGGGCAGATCCAAACAGACTCTGACTGGGAGTTGTGCCCACAAGTCTATAGTCAGGGGGAGCAAGCACTCCTTTTGTTCCCAGGGAGAAAGCATCTGAGGGAGACGTGCACCAAAGGTTCTGACTTCGATCAGCTCTCAGATCCCCCTGGAGGACTGAGCTCAGTAGGCCAGGGTGACCCGCTGCCAGAAAGACAGGTCAAATGAGTCTCTTGTTGGAAGATTAGCACTAGATGAGTGTTCAGGGAAGATAGGAGTGGCTGCCCTGTGATAGCCACACAACCCAGCAATTGTCCATCTGACTCCTGGACAATAAAATCTCCCTGGAAGACTACCCTGTGTGGCACTTGATACCCATGGGAGACTGAACTCTTCAGCAGTGTTGGGTCACAGGGAGCAGAAGAGTTGGCCAAGTAAGTGAAGAAGATGGGGGAATGCTGGCTGTGCACTCAAGGTGGGGAAGAATGGTTTCCTTTCCAAAGCTACACAGTGTGATCACTGTATGAGTCTCTGCCAAAGGCTTCTTCAGAAAAAAAGCCCCTCGCCAAGTTACCTGGTGGGTGCAGCCAGAGGACACCTCTACAGGCCTCAAGTACAGTGGTGTAGTGTCACCAGCCATTAGAGGTAGATCCTTGCTTTTCATCACTTCAAGTACTCTGTGCCATTTGCTTCCGGCCAAAAATGTTTCTGTTGAGCGATCAGCTGACATTCTTTATAGGAGCTCCCTTATAGGTAATTGTCTTTCTTCTGCTGTTTTTAGGATTTTTTCCTTATCTGTAACTTTTCCTTTAATTATCATGTGCATTGGTATGGGCCTATTTTGGTTCATTTTGTGGGGGACCATCTCCACTTCTTGGACTTTTGTGTCTTTTACTTTCACCAGATTAGGGAGGGTTTTTTGTCATTTTTTCAAATAGGTTTTCAGTCCATTGTCCTCTCTCTTCTTCTGGTGCCCCTATGATTTAATGTCGTTCCAATTGATGTTGACCCAAGCCTCTCTTATTTATTTATTTTTTTGCTGCTTCATTGGGTGTTTCTTTCTACCTTGTCTTCCAAATTGCTGATTCAATCCTCTGCTTCACCTATACTATTTATCCTTCTAGTATATTCTGCATTTCAGATATTTTGTTTTTTAATTTGTAACTGGTTCTTTTTTGGTATTGTTATTTTTCTTGTTGTTGAGCATCCTCATAACCATTTTTTGAACTTCATATCTGATCAATCGCTTGCCTCCATTTCACTTAGCTCTTTTTTTTCCTCTGGAGATTTCTCCTGCTCTTTCATTTGGGGCATGTTTCTTTGTAACCCTATTTTGTTTGTCTCTTTCTTTCTATGTATTACATAGATATACCATGGCTCCCTGTCTTGAGGGGTGGCCATATGTAGTAGGTGTCCTGTGGTATCCAGTAGTGCAGTAGTTTTCATGACCCGAGCTGGGTGCTCCAGGAATGTCCCTTGTAATGGTTATGTGAAATTTTCTGTTGTGATTGATTTTTGTTTACTATTGGTCCATTTTTGCATGGAATCAACCCTCGGATTGGCTGACTATGAGGCTCAGCCCCAGCCATGGCTCCTGAGTGGCTGTGTGGGTATTGACCACACAAAGGGAATTCATCTCAGGAGGCCTGCTACCTGCCAAGATCTCCCTTTGGATATGCCATTAGTGAAGCTTATTGGATGCTGCACAGATGTAGGTTTGAAGCTGGCCACTGGGTATTTTGGTTCTGGGTCTTTTGGGAGGAAATCAAGTCTGCACTTGATTTCAGACAGTGTCTGAAAATCAATGTCACCCAATGCCTGTGACTGGCCCTTGTCAACCTATTTGGAGCTACAGCTGCTCCACACACTGTTATTGCCCATGCTGGGCCTGGGTGCACATGGGAAGGATTAAGCTGTGCACCGAGGCCTGCTTTTCCAGCAGTGGGTGCAGGCATAGGTCAGCAAGTCTCAAGCAACTGTGAGGTTCATCTCTGCCTGCCTCTACCTGCTGGCTGATTGCTAGGCTCAAGCACTGAAAGAGCCTCTGGCAGTACACAACTTACATGAGGTAGCTTCTCAGTGGGTCACCTGGAAATGGCAAGTGGTGTTCACCAGATTGATACAAGTTCAAACCTGGTACCAATGCTGGGTCTGATGATACTCAGCAAATTTCCCCAGGTATACCAAGTCTAGTTGCCATCCACTGGGTGCTCACATACCTTTGTGTTAGGGCAAGGCCATCAGAGTTTGTCAGGCACTGGCTGAGATTTGGCCATGTGAGTGGAGGACTCGGCTACACTTGGACGTGCCAAGGAAAAACGGTCCTTGTTCTAGAGTCATATAACTCAGTCTGTCCCAGATTCCACTCAGGAAGAGATGGAGCCCAGCAGGGTGGGGCTTCCAGCAGTTGGGAGGATGGGGCTAGTGGATTGCTCATGAAGGGAAAATGCTGGTCACACATTTTCCCCTCATGAGGTATTGGTGTGGCCCCCATTCCAGAGCCACACAACTCAGTCTTCCCATATTTTTGCTCAGACCCCAGTAGGGTAAAGCCACTTAGAGTCAGAAGTGTGGGGTCACAGGAGCCTGGAGTTTGGGTCTCTTGGAAGTCTGGAGGGTGGCTGCAACAGCTCTCCTGTAAGGGGAAAGTGCCAGTCAGATTCATGCAGAAGCGGGGGATATGTCCCCTCTCCCAGTCACAGAATTCAGTCATTAATACTCCCTTGAGTATGCGCAGACCTGCACAGCCTGACCAAGGCAGCTGACCCTTCAACAGCTGGTCACTGGTTGCACATTGGTTTGTGCAAGAGAGACTCCAGAGCATAGGGTATTGCTTTCCCCCAGGCTAGTGCTGTGTGGATGGTTGTGCTCCACCCAGGAAAGATGGCATCCACAGTACGGGAGAGGATCTGAGGAAAAAGATCCTGGCAGCTGTCCCTCCAGCTCTTCCCCCAGAACCACAAACCTTATACTCTCCTAAGAGAACTCCAGTGTGCTTTGCCTTACCTCTGCTGGAGCCTAGGGTGAGTGGCTGTAAAGAAATTTTGTGCATTGTCCCTCAAAGAAGGCACCTGTATCTCTACTGCACTACTGCCTCTCCTTAACAGACTCCCTGCTGCTTTTCAAAGACATGTTATGTGGGTGCCTCTTTTTGGTTCTGATGCTCTGAGATATGGAGACCAGCTTGGAGTTAAGAACCCCTACTTCTCAGGGAGATGCCCCCACAGCTGAGACGTCCCTCCTGAACATCAGCCTCTGCTTGTGGGTGTGGGGTGAGGGGTGTCCTCTGCATGTCCCTCCTTTTTGTGTCTCCACCTTTCCTGGCAGTCTCAACATGTCTTCCCTGTAAGCCTCTGGTTGTAAGTCTTCTCTTCAACTAGTCTTCAGCTGGTTATTCAGGATGATTGTTTTACAATTTAGTTGTAACTCCAGTTTGGTCCTGGGAAGAAGTGAGTGTAGCTTCCACCTACTCCACCACCATCTCAGATTCTTTGTATAATTTCTGATATAAGAATTCTTTACTATTTATCTGACAACCAAAATAGCAGAACGCTCACACTAAACATTGGCCACATCTGTACCTAATCTCTGTCTGTCTCTTATTTGAGGGAGCCACAAGGGACCTTTGCCCCCTGTGATACAACCTGCTCCAATCATACCTCCACCTGCAACAAAGGACTGCTAACCTATCTAATGTTCAGGATAGAAAAAAGTTTTTAAGTGTTGTTTTATTCTTGGAATGAATTTTTTTATTATTTTGTCAATGTAAGTAACATCCAAACCTGTAAGAATTTTTTATGAACTCATTTGAGTCAACCTGATGACAATTGCCAGGAAGCAAAATCTCAATGGATTGAGAAACTGCTCCTGAAAATGGCACTTTTGCCTCTTATTTTATGCATCAGAATCAAAGGGGAAGTTGTAAGGAAGTTACATGAAATTCATTGGTAATGGATTAGGGAGGCAGGACAAAGCGAAGTAGTGAACTCTATGGGGATGGATAAAAACTAAAGTGAATAGAAACATACTTTTATATTTATGGGTATAAGAGAGGTAACAGTCTGCATTTCACACGATAGCAATGAGGGGATTTGTGGTCTCCACTCTGGTGTCTGGTGTTGTGTTTGTGTCCTGAGGTGTCTGAAAAACAAAGAAAATTACCCTGCTATACAAAGGTATGATATTCTAGATGCTAAAAGACAATAGACAATGTCAATGTAAGAAACATCCAAACCTGCAAAAAATTTTTACTTTATTTGAGCCAAACTGTCAATTGCCAGGAAGCAAAATTTCAACAGATGGAGAAAATGCTCCAGAGAATGGCAATTTTACAACTTATTTTATACATTACAATTAAATGAGGAGACAGAGGGAGCCACATGAAATTTATTTGTGATAGATTAGGGAGAGAGGGGAAAGCAAAACATGAAATCTCTGAAAATGGATTAAAAGTAAGAGGAATAGATATTCCCTTTACATTTGTGGGTATAGGATAGTTAACAATCAACAACTAACATAATATAATAACAATGAGACTTGTGATCTCTGCTCTGGTGGTTATGCTCTGAGGGGTCTGAAAAAAGGAAACTGCTTTGATGTCCCAAAGGTGTGTTATCACAGATGCAAAGAAGAGAAGAGGAAGTGTCGTAATGATTCAGCTTTGTTAGAAAAAAAATACCGGCCTAGGACAGGACAACCTGCCATAACCTGTTTTTAGTTAGAAAGTTCTAATTTCAGACCATCCTATGTGGTTGCTGTAGGTTTCTGAGCTTGTAAGTCCAACGTGCAGACCTCCTCTGAGCTTCTCAGATTTGATATGTGGCCTCTTTTTCACCCACAAAACTGACCTTCCAAAAAACCACCAGAAAATTCTATGGATCAAGAATAAACCTAAATCTGCGTACATACCCAGAAAGAATGATAGATAAATCTAGATGAGTAGAAATATCTATAAAGGATGTGAAAGTTTTAAATCTGGAGTAAAGGAAACCTCAACTACTTGTTTTCTGGTTTCATGGGAAAAGAACAAATTTCTCACATGTGGTTCTGTTTCTGATCAGAAACCTGTATTGTAAGACTTAGGAAAGGTCACCTGTAGCCAGTTGGGGAGAATGCCTTTGTCACCTGGGACCCAGGAAGGGTCAATTGGGGATGATGAGTGCTTCAACCTGAGGCAAAGCAGCATGTCTCTGCCATGAGACCAGGCCTGAAGGAGCATGTCTCTGAGAGGCACCAGTGGATGCACTGGTGCAAGAGAATGCCTCTACGTAAGCCTCTACGTATGTATTGTTTCCAAACTCTGTGTTTCGGATTTGGCTCTGTATCTGCTCTGAAAAGGAAATTGAGGATTCCAGAAAAGGTTGAAACTTCACACTCTGTAGGAAAGTAAACAAGGAAAGGGATTTTCCATCACACTTTGTATTTTTCTCCCTACCTGATCCCTGCACAATTTGGCATGCTGAAGGAATGAGTGATGACATAAGGTTTCTTTGCATAAAACCAATAAGACCAGTCATTAATAGTGGTTTTATTAACCAGGACTTTGACCGAAATGTCACGCCTGAAGGAGGCATGTATGGGCTCTGGTCATTACCAGAGAGCTCAGAGGAACTGGGATTGACTTGTGAAGGTAGCGAAAGCCCACGAGAAAAGCCTTGTACTTTGGTTGGTTGTGTGGTTCAAGCCAGTCTTTCCAGGGAAGGAACAAAGGTTGCTTTCCTGAAAAAAGGAACCTGTAGGCACAATGGAGGCTCAAGGATTTGAGTGAAATAACTAGGTATAGGTGAAGCCAGATGGTAGATGTGTGGCTCTGCTTCTGTGCCCCAAGGGGCAGACTGAGAAGTCAATCTAAGGGTTCCCTGTGTGAGTTCCAGCAAAGTGGACTTAAGGATCCTAAGTGATCCAGGCTGCTCTTGGTGTGTTTATGCAAATGAACAGTCAAAATCAAAAGCGGGGCCCAAAGTAGTGCCTGTAATAACAGTAAGGATGATCTTCAGGAGAAAAATTATAGTTCAAGGAAAATCGCTATGCTCAGTATTGGACACCAGAATGGCACAGCTAACTGTCTTGAAAGTTTATTTTCATTTAAGAGTTGAAACCAGGTTTGCGATGTCACCAAAGACATACAACTTACAGGTGCAAAGGATCTGTCAAATTGCCACTGTTAAATGTCATTGTAGGAAGGACCTTGCAATGGAATGTCTTCCCAAAAGACAGTCTCACAGGCGCAGAGACTGGTTTCGGGATTATTGTGTGAATTAACCTGTGTGTTCTTCTGTTTTCATAGGGCGTATGCCTATGACTTGCCTATGCCTATGAGTGATTTGTTACAATATAGGACTCATTTAAGGAGCCCATCTTCATCATCACCCCCCTGAGACTCAATGGTTTGGCTGAACTAAGTAGTTGGGTTGGTGAAGGGCTGGGGCGGTCTGTGGGCTTCACTTTAGAACTGATTTTCCCTTTTCTGTCTTGATAGCTTGGACAGAAAGGGCTCAGAAATCTGAAAGGAGGGAAATCCTAATATATTACCCTCAGCCCGAGTGAAGTATAGTGGGCCACAAGAGTCTTGGATAGGTGTAGCATATCTTGTACACCTTCCTCCAGATAAGCCATTCTTTACTGAAGTCCCTGCCTTTGTCATTTAATAGTTATGATTTAATTGTGCTTCCAATTTCTTGCCTAATCTGTCACCTCCAGAATATGACCTGACCAGAAGGCCAACAGTCCAGTAATGCTAGCCTTTGGACACCAAGCCTGTGACTTCCTGGTGACAGCCAACTGACCAGGACCTTGTAAGATCCTTCCCCTTGCAGGAAGGACTCCCTCCATGCTGCACACCCCCCCTCCTCTTTCAGGGTATCCCTGACCCAAGGGTAGGTAGAACGACATCCATGTCCAGCCAGAAGTAGTTACAAGAAGATGAGACCTTCGTCCACTGTCCTTTATATGATTCCAGAAGAAGAAAGGAATCTCAGAACCCCTACCTAATAGTAAATCACAGTAGGAGAAAAATGATGAGGAAAGAAACCTCATTAATGCTCTGAATCCAGGGACAGGGGGGACCTATACATTCCTAGGAGAGAAATGTTGCTACTATGTAAATCAGTCAGAGATCATAGCAAAGAAAGTTCAGGAAATCAGAGAGAATATAAACTGCCACACCAAAGAAACAGAAAGTTAGAATTAGAGAAATTAGGGACTAAATCCCCAGGCCTGGCTCCAGTAGATACTACCCTTCCTTGGGCCACTAATCATACCTTTCTTAAGTTTAAGCTTCGGCCCCTGTATACTATGGACTATAGTCCAGGATCTAGAAGTTACAGTAACTCACAGAACAACCGCCAAGATCCTGTCCCTCCAGTGGCATCATTATCAGAAGATACCCCAAGATACATTGGCTGGCCTCGTAGTGATGCTAGACCAGTTAATGGTACTGTCAAGTATCAAAAGGGGGGAGATGTAGCAGGAGACCTGCTTAGACAAGCCCGGACAAGTCAGTAGGACACGGTCCATTTGCTGAGCCACTAAGTAACTAAGTAACTAACTAAGATGTAAGAACAAAAGAACATTGTATGACCCTATCAGCAGCCCTGCTTTCTTGCTTCTGTAAACCTGCTTCTGCCACGTAGGCTTAGTAAAATCACTTCCGCATGCCACACTATATAAGCAAGCCCCTGCCCGAGCTCAGGGCCCAGAATTTGGAGACTGCCTCCTCTGGGTTTGCGTGTGTAAATAAAGCTCCACTCCGTACACCTGAAAGTGGCTGAGTTGTTTTCTGCAACATAATGAATCCTTAACTAGGGGCAAGGAGCTCTACACTCAGCCCTTTGCAGGCAACCTCAAGGCTGATGTGGCCCTTGGTGAAAATGAGTTTGACACCCCTGCAGTAGATGATGCATTGCTTTCCAGGTGTGTCCTTTCAGGGTTGTGGTCTTCACTGATTGGTTGGACTAAGGCAAGTGTTCATTAGTCAAAGCAACTGTTCTTGAGGTTGGCTGTGGCATCACTGATCTGGTTTTGCTGATTTTCTGGGCCTGGAACTGAAACATAACTGAGGCCTAGATGTATTTCATGCAAGTCAGAAGAACCCCATTATCCTGTGGGCTTAATGCCCTCTTGTTTGTGCCCCCTCCAAGGCGTTCTAACCTGCATGACCAGTATCATGTCAGGGGAAGAAAGGTCAGGGGAGGGTTCAAACAACATGACCAACAATAGGAAAGGTCAGAGGGTCTGAGCCAAATGACCAGCAATATGCCATGGTAGGAAAGGTCTCCCTCGGGGTGAGGTCCTTGTTTTCCCAGTTTTGCGAATTCCTAGGCCTCTGGGGCTTTCTTCCTTGGTGACCTTTTGTGCCTGGCCCATCCTCATTGTTCTCCTCAAGTCAGTCTAACTGCCTCCCACATTAACACATTTCCTCTCACCTTCTGGGTTCTTCTGGCTGGGTTAATAACAGAAACAGATAAACAGGAGAAAATCCAAGTTTAATGGGGAATTCACATGGACATGATAAGTCCATACACATTTTCAAATACAATGAGGGAACATGAGGTACATGAGACACACTGTACAAAGGAGGAAAGGGGGTAATAAGGTATTAGATTTCAGAAGAATAGGCAATTTACAGGTAGTTGAGAAAGAGGGGAACACACAGCAGGAAAGTCCTTAACAGGTGACTCAGAAACAGTGGACACAGTGAGGCTTCCCAAGGCTTCACGGACTTGTCTTGAGTCCACCCTCTAACCAATCCATTTCCTATATTTTCCAGGATTTTATGTGCCTTACCCAATCAAATCTTTCTGCCAGATCAGACTGACAGGCCTGTATAGTTGCTATCTTGGCTACGGCTACACGTGTGCTCACCTTCCCCTTGACTGTTCTCTCATCTCCTGCCAGTGATCTGTGGGGAACAGACCAGTCACTCCCTGGGGAGTATGCGAAGCTGTAACTTCCTAGGGAAGCAAGTGTGTTTATGCTCCCTAGTTGCTTTTGCTTAATAATGTCTGGCTTCTTTGCTCCCTTCCTTTATTACTATCTAGCTACCCCTGCTAACAGGATGTGTTGCAACTTTCTTAAGACAGTCTCTGGGAGAGAATTACTCTTAATGTCTGAAAAGCTACCATTGTATATAATGAATCATTGTCTCTCCATGCATCTAGAATGGTTCTAGTATCTTTGGGATCGTTGAGAAAATAGTCAACTGTAATCTTTTTATATATTATATAGTCCAGATAAAACCAGGGATCAGGTGAGAAAGATGCTATGAAGACTCTACAGAATATAGATGTAACATAAACAATCAGCATAATAAATGGTATATGGAGAGTGTTCAGTTATGTTAATTCCTTGCTCTCTCTGCTGTAGGTTAGAAAGAACCTGGACTGAGGCTCTTATCAAAGATGAGAGTAGTGTCCGTATCGTGATTCTCAAGGCTAGTTTTCCGATATGCGCCTCTTCCAGAATTGCAATTCTTTCCCTAATAACAAGGCACTGTTGCAGCAGGGTAGGGGAGGGATATTCACCAGTGGAGAGAGAGGAAAGCATTCCATCAGGCATTTCACAAAGTTATGGCTTTTAATTAAGGAACTAATGGAGATCACACTGGTAGTTGTAATGGAGCTGCCAGAACCCAACAGTTACTTCTCCCCTGAATTTGTTCACTTGTTTCTTCCCATTTCTTCTCTGTAAGTTTCTGGAGGGAGTGGGTTGGGGTTTTTTGTTTGTTTGTTTGTTTGTTTGTTTTGTTAATAACCTATAGAGCCTAGCACAGAGGCAACATTCAAGATATCTGTGATTAATTGGGGAATTGATGTTCCCCAACGGAAACCAGAACATTTGAAACTAGCAGAGGACTGTGGAGCAGACAGACCCCTTGCCTTTAGTGGAACTTTCAGTTCTGAGGCCCTTTAGGAAGAGAAATTCTTCCCAGATCAGGGGGATGTGTTCCTCACCCCTCAAGCTGAGTGTACTACGTGTTTATGTTTCCTAGGGCAAAAGAGAGGAAAGGTGACAGAATGGCTGCCTGATAGGTCCAGTCAGAATATATGCAAGCTGTCGGCAGCCTCTACAAGGGACAGGGCACCTTTGTGCGTTGTAGAGTCTCACAAGCCTTTGCACAAATTCTCTAATCTCAGGTTCCCAGTGACTTGAGTCCATTTTTCTCTTTTCACATCTCATCTCATCAAGCCTGGATAAAAATACCCTGGGAGCCACCCAAGTAAAACCGTCTTTGTCTCTCCAAATGGTGTCCATGAGAGTCAAAGGGCACACACCCCCACACACTGACTGAGGGTCCCTAGCAGTGTCTCTTTAAAGAGGAGGGCTTTTATTGCACAAGGCGGCACACGACAATAGAGCTTTTTCAATGCAAGGTTCAGAGCTGTTGCCATGGCAACTCCTGCGCCCTCCTCTGAGAATCTAAACAGTTGTTCTTTTTCCAGAGAGAGAAAGAGAAAGAGAGAGTATCAATGATATCAATGAGATTTGCCATGGCGTCATTTGGAGCTCTGGAGGAGTAAATTAATTTCCTAAAACAACAAAGCAATAAAGCCTCTGGAAAAAGCTCCGGCCTCTCAAAGGAAAAGATACAGACTGGGAGAGAGCCGCACAGACCTCTCAGCAGGAGCCCTGGTTGTGCAAGGAGCCCTCAGCTGCAAACTGGGGGAAGAGAGAGAGAAATAGCTGGGGCAGCTGACGCCCCAGGGAGCCCTCCCCTCCTGAGGGGGCCGCTTTACCTGCCCCTCCTCCCCAGCTGCATCCAGCCGCGGAGGGTCTCTGGTTAAACAGGGAGAATTTGTGCCTTTGAAAAGACCTTTTCCTTTGTGTAATAGATTACGTGGGGAAATTCATCGCAGGACATGGCACAGTGAAAAACGCTGCAGCATTTGTCTTTAAATTGAGATGCCATCCTCTCCTCCCCCTCCCCTCCCCTCCCCTCCCCCTCCTCAGACCCACCCAGCCCAGCACCTCCCCCCTCTCCACACACACACACACACACACACACACACACCCTTATTGTCAGTTGAATCACGTCTTGTGCCAAGCAAAAGGTCATTTCAGGTCATTTTATAGATAAAAGGACACGGCAATGTGTGTGGAGGAAGATTCTGGGATTGTCAAGCAGAGAGAGAGAGAGAGACAGAGACAGAGAGAGAGAGAGAGAGAGAGAGAAATGAATATGAATATGAGAAGCCCCAGCATTCCAGCGAAAGCACAGTTAGGACAGAAAGACAAGAAATGTTTCAAAGCACGACAGCGCTACTTTATCTGTAGTGAACTCCTTATAAAAATAAGGGTCTGGCTTCTACTGTGAACTGTCTGGAGAGTAATTAAAGTTTGGAATCGTTCTCACTTAGAATCTTCCTTTTAACCATTCCTGGAGAGAGAGAAACAGTAGCGCATTGCAGCAGCCCGTGTTCTGGACGCCAGCGCGGGGTAGCTGGGCTTGGGAAGTGGGGCCCTGGCAGAGGGTCAGGACTCCGCAACAGGAGGAGGGGCCTTCGGGGGCCTGGGAGGCTGATGGTGGCCTTGCAGTTCGGAGAGTTGTTTAGAATCAGCAGGACATGTGGCCAGCACATTTTGACTTGTTTCAGTATCAAGCACAAATCTCTGAAAATGAGTAGGCATAAACAATAAGACTCTGCATACATATTTTTTACAGTGTTTACTGGGGTAGTAATGGCCTGCTTTTTGTAAAGCAAGTGAGTATGTTATGTATTTACCAGCAATTTGAGGCAGACATGAATGAACAGTAATATTTGGAGGATGATCTTGCCTGAAAAACATTTCAACGGATCCACAGTCCAGTAAGAATACTCTGGCACCATATAGCATATATATACTTCTAGTAATATACAATTTTTTCTGTCTCACATATGAACACATATTTTAAAATTAACTGTCACAATTGAACAAACAATTGTCTATTTTTCTAAAACTGACTAAGCTGCTGAATCTCAAGTCCTCAAGAAATGCTGTATCTTACTGTATTCACTGAAAAATAAGACCTTCCATTTTGATTATTCCCTTTAAATAGCAATTTTGTTTCCGCAGTGGTTTCATTTGCCACTCAGCCATGACAGATGGTTGGCTGGTGGCTCCTGCTCTCAGAGGCCTCTGCCAGGTGAGTCTGCATTTCAGGAGCAGTGGCCCGTTAGCCATCTTCAGTGGAAAGCCCACCCACCCGGGGGTCTCCGAGGCACGGGCCAAGGAGTCCTGCCTTGGCCGCCAGGGCTTCATTTTGCTGAATGTGATGTTCCTGAAGTCTCATGGGCATTCTCTACATCATTTTTAAATACTTCTGTACACAATATTCCAAACCAGTGGCTCTGCCGGTTATTTCTCTTGTTAATTCTTTAACACAGTCCAGAAGTAGGTTTCTGTAAGTCTTCTCCAGTTTCCAAGAAATTTCTTGAATTGTTTTATCTGATCAGAATCTGGGACCTCTGAATCTGTTAGCGTAGGGAGCTGGCTAGGTATTAACCGAAGAGAAAAGAGAAAACCGCGGAGCTGATTTCACTGGGAAATGACAGTCTCAGAGACACTCCAGGGAATAACAGAGTCACTCCATCAAGTGAATTAACATCCAAGTGGGCAGGAGAGACCAGCTTTGCAAATACCCCAAGGAACAGCAGCCCCTTGCTTCAGATTAACAGGATTAAGGAGAAATGGTGAGGGGAAACAGTCCTTCTACTGGGTGCAGGTGCACCAGCAGCAAAAATGGGAGCAGATAAACCTGGGGCAGAGAATGGATAGGAAAAGGGTTAGGGAGGCTCCAGCGAAGCCTGGATCTTTCCAGGAAGATCCAGGAAAGAGACTACATAGTTTGGAAGAAAGCCTGCTCTCTCTCAAAACCGAAGAAATATAGGGAAGCTTGACGAAAACCCCAGGCTCTTCCTTTTCAGCAGAAGTGTGGGCCAGAGCAAGACCTGGGAGCAGAGACTGTGCCAGGTAATAGCATGGCACTGTGGGGCCTGGCCCTCCTGGTCCTGGTGGGTGCAGGTGCAGGCCTGTGGCCCCAGAAGTGGGGCTTCTCCCACAGCGAGACGCAGCTGAACCACCCGGTTGTGGATGAGACGTCGGGTGTGGTGAATTTGGGGGCAGATGCACATCAACGAGCTCCCGCTGCTGGGTTGACTGGGAAGTGCCAGGTCGAGCACGGCGGCCTTTTCGAGAACACTAAAAAATCTTGCCGCCATCACGCAAATCCATGAAAATTTCTTTCCATCAACACTGAGGAAGAACCTATTTCCAGACTGGTGTTCCTCCAGTAACACAACCACATTCTTTTGGTATGTTTATTAGTCACCTTTTCTGAAGCACGACTTTCCCTTCTGTTCTGGAAAAGCAATGACAAGCCTTTGCTTGCATGTCTTCAGTGAGGCTTGATTTCTCATTTAGGTACATACTGTCCCTTCTGATAACAGTGTAGGCTGGGGGTTGTGCTGCCAGCCAACATCTGGGGAGGAGGGTCAGCATCAGGCAGGTGCCATAGTGGCTGCATGGAAGCTGTTTTGTTGTTTTGTTGTTGTTGTTGTTGTTGTTGTTGTATAATCTCTCTACCAAAGAAGACACTGCTGTCTCATTTGAGTTTTTAATTCAATGCCATTCCTATAAAGATAATTTTTGTCTCTGAATTCTTGCCAAGTGTATTTTACCTTCTTTTCCTTCCTATTGCTATAATGAATGTCCTGTATTTGCCTCACTAATTTTTCTAAAAAATAAGGATTTATTTTTTATTTCTTTTATTATCTATTTATTTTTGCAATAACATGATGCCAACTGTGACCCATCAAGGTAGTGAGAGGTTGGGCAAAAAATTATTGTTTCCAGATTTGCAAAGCTTCTTATATGGAAATTCCCATCCCCACCCCATCCCCCAGGACCTCTGCTCTGCCTCCTCTTTCTCTAGTAAACTCCTCTCTAGCATCTTTCATTCAGAAATTCAGACACAGCCACAGAAATTCAGATAGGGAGGCACTTGAATGAAGTCAAGTAGGTAAAGTCAACTGCCACAGTAGAGGCAGAGTTTGGTGAGAGCCATCCATTCACTAACCCATCCTGGCAAAGAGCTCTTTGTAATGATATCACCGCAGTGTGATAAACCTGCTAGAAACACCTGCCTCCACTGGCCCAGGGGATTGTAAAAACCCCATTGTAAAAACATACTCACTGACGTTCTAGCAGTTCCCTCATTACTAGAGCTATGTGTTTCCAAAGAAATACAAGTAGTTTTTGTTACTGTTGTAATTTTTGTTGTAGTTTTTAACTTCAGATTAATTTTCTTGGCATTTGAAGAAAATGGACTGCTATTGATCCATTTGGGTGGAAAGTAAAGAACAGAAGGAAGAAGAAATATTGTTATTTATATGGTTGGGAAAGAAATCTTGATTTAGACACAATCAGTCACTGCCTTATATGTAACTGAACTACTTCTAACAAGTGGATGAGGATTGGCTGATTCTTGAACCAATCAGGAAATGTGGACACCAACAAATAATCAGTGAGTGTTCTTTAGGTATTAATCATTTCTAAATGGTTAAGTGCACCATGACGGGTCCTCACTGGGAGGCTCAGTTGGTTAAGTGTCATCCCAATACACCAAGACTGAGGGTTAGATCCCTGGTGAGGGCACATACAAAAAAGAACTAGTGAAGGCACAGATAAGTGGAACAAAAGGATGTTTCTCTCTCTCTCTCTTCCTGTCTCTCTCACTAGTAAATAAAAATAATAAATACCCCACGATGAAAGACCCTCAAAGCAAGTCTGAGAGCAGGGCCTGGGGCATGCACATGTCACATAAATGAGATGCAGTCTCCTCTAAGAACCTTGCTGTCGAGCAGCACTGAATCATGAGAATGAGTAAAGCACTATCATCCCTATGTGTTCATATCTTTCTAGGTCTCCTATGGTCTAACAAGAGCCTTCAGGTTGACTAGAAGTTTTAACAGACTTAAAATACAGCCAGGCATTTCCCAGTGCCTTACTGGGAAGAATAAAAGGAAGTAATCTAATATTTTCTAAATAACTGTACTTAACATGAATATAACTAATTTAGTCCACACAATAACCCTGTGGATAAGTAGTATTTTTCCCAATGAGGAAACTGACACTCAATCAAGATAAGTACCTTACAGAACACCACTCATCTAACAAAAGAAGGGAAGTTCACATTTATTGAGACTGCCCTGTTTGAGAAACCATAATTAGCTTACTACACTCAAGTTTTAAATAACCTGTGCTTTGCCTAATACTGTCTCCCTTTATAGATGAAGAAACTGAAATTTGAGGAACTTAAGTAGCTTGCTCCAAGTCACAAAGCTAGTAAATGAAGGAGCCAGAATTCAAACTCACGCCAGTCTGACTCCCAAAGCCCACACCCTTTCATTACACTCGGTGCCTCTAATATTAGCCTGAGAGGGAAGACAGAAAGTGTATTTCCAAGTCTCGTTCCCAATGTAACACTGTTACCGAACAGAGGTCTGGGATGGGGCAATATTTGGCCCACCGAGGGATGCCAAAAACTGCTACAGAACAACAGGGGCCCTTCCCAAGGACAGTATATTAATACCTACTGGACTCTTCTGTTCGTCACCAGAAGAAAGACATCTCTCAATGCCAGAGATTTGTGAAAAGGAAAGGAAAGGTTTATTTAAAGCTGTACAGACTTAAAGTAATGACCCGATGTCCCCATAAAAATATCGAAGTCCTTTAGGATGACCACAGACACCTACAGCACTTCCTTCTCCCCCTGCCCTAATTCAGGGTACCATATCTCAGGAAAAGAAGCACACGTCTGTGTTTCAGGTCGCTGGCACCGTCAGCTATGTTGCCATCCAGGCAGGATCTCCAGTTAATCCAAAGTCATGTGGCACCTTCTCATGGTCCACTGGCAAGAGTTCTTCATACCCATTTTTCCAGGCAAAGTCTCTCCTGCTTCCCAGGCCACGCAGCCAAAGGGAGTGCCCCAAAGCCACGTGGGCCTCTTCTACCAAAGCTGCAGGAGTCCGCACTCCACCCAAAGCACGTGTCTTTCTTCTTCACCTGGCTGTAGGGATCTCCATTCTGGCAAAGTTGCGTGGTTTTCCCTTTCACCTGGGAAAGAGGGTGTCTGCACTCTGCCAAAATCACATGGCTCTCTCCTTCTGGCTGCAGAGGTCTACATTTTTCCAAAACCATGTGGCTCTCTCTCTCCAATGGCTGCCGTGTCTGGGTTTAAATCCCTGCGCTAGTCCTCCTTTGCAGCAGCATTTCCAACTCCTCCCACAATCAGTTACACCTGCCAGTATTTCTGTATTATTACAAGTTTACTGGGCTGCCATCATTAGCCTGGGCAGGTATCGCCCCGTGGTGTGGTACCAATCAACTCCAACTCTCATGCAGGCACTGTAACTCAGGGGATCAGCCCCCAGTTACATCCTGGGTAGAAGCCACTCCCTTCTCCCTGGCTCAGAGCATGGCCACAGCTATTTAACATATCTATGAAACCAGTTCAAGTTATAGATATGTTAAATGACCGTTCCAGAGTTTAGCTGTGAAACTGTTGCTATGCAAAACAGCTCTCAATGGCCCTGCTCCATTTGTCCCTTCCCCAACTGACACTGCGGGGTGAAGACATCTTAATATTTCCTGGACACCCTGAGTTCTGGACTCCATTCCAAATCCTTTTCTGGGGGACCCCTCTTGACTGCACCCTGTTACAACGCCACACAAAGTATCTTTCATTTCTAAGAAGCAGAAACACATTCGTTGGCACATGTATGGACACTGCCCCTGGAGGGCCTCACTGCAAAGTCCCAGAGGTCTAGAGGAAAGTGTTTCCAACAGTTCCATGAGGAATGCAAAGAAATACCTCTAAGCACGATTCTAAGCTGAAATCTCACAAGTGACATTGGTTCATTGGATGTTCTCAAATAAAAGATGAGCTGACAAATAATTCTAGCTTTTTACTATTAAGTTAAGATCATTTCTAAATGTAACCACCAAATTTATAATTTTCAATTAATTTGGCCATCTTAGGTAAAAGGCATTTGCTTATTAAATAAATGTTTGTTGTAGACCACTCTGCCTGTTTCTAGGAATTGTATCTCAACCCCTTGTGACTAAGGGCTAGGGACAACCTTTGGAATTTGAGCTGCAAGAGACAAAGCTTGTCTCTGGTAGCAAACACTGCCTCAGTTTCCTCTCCCTGTCCCCAAAGCTTGGTTGGAAGCCAATGATGGGTAAGACCCCTCACAGCAGGGGGCAACCTAAGCCAGACTCGATCACTTGGGAGCCCTTCATGGAAGGACTCGGGGGGTTGCAACAAAGAGCAATGGACTCTCACTCCAGCTTTGACATAGCCGGAGTCCAATATTCTATGAGAGAAGCGCTTCCTGGGTCTAATCCCCTAAAGCCTGAATACCTGTTGGGGAGAGGTGCAGCTCCTTGCTTTGCTAGAACATGTCCTGGGGAAAAATCTGGCATCACAAAGACTTCCTGATAAACCTGTAAAATCTGCTCTGCTAAGAGTGCTTTCATTCACATGTTAAAGGTTCAAGCAGGAAACCCTAAAACTCTGTTCTTGACAGACTGACTCATACCAAGCCCTCAGATTTCTTTGAAATGTTATCTACTGTTTGATCCTCACTGCCCTGTATTCCTGTGTATTACAACCCAATAAAAGCCCTGGAGGAGGGGGGCTTGAGGCCTTTTTCCCCTGAGAAACTGACCATGGCTCACGGCCTTTTTCCTCTGGGAAAATGGCCACTTCTCCTCCCTAAGCAGATCACATCACATCTCAGGCATATTTACTCTCGTCCATGGCACACAGGGGGACTTGTGAGGAAAGTCGCCCCCACAAATGTTAATTGAGTGTCTACTGGGTGCCAGGACTATATGTTGGGGACACTTCAGTTTTGTTTAATTGACTGGACAGTTGCTGTCATTCTCTGTTTAGGGAACATCAGATGAGGGCCAGGAGAGAAGGAGGAGAAGGATGTTGGATTGGAGTTAGCGAAAAAGTTCAAGAAGAAAGATTTGGCAGACTAAATGGAGTCTGAAGTGCCTGCAGAAACCCCCACAGGGAAAGTCTACTAAGTAGTTGGAATTATGGACTTGGCCTCCAGGAGACAGATCTAGACTAAAAGTAAAGACTTGGGAGAGACGGACACATGGCAGCTGGTAACTGAGATCTTCCAAATAAACAGGATAGAGTAGGAAAAGAAAGAGACTCAGATAAACAGAGACCTGATGAGCACAAAATCTTGGTAATATTTGTGATCATTAGACACTTTTACTAATTTTACATGTGGCAAAATAGGCACCTTTTCATTCAGACTTTCACTCACTCCACAAGCACTTACTGATATCTTACTATAGGTTAAGGACAAAGTATTCATAGTACAAATGAGTAAGGTACAATCTCTAGCCTTGAGGAGATACAGTAGAGGAATATTATAATACATTTATATACCAAGAGCTATCTACATTCCTTCTGAAGGAGAAGGAAGGAAATTGATGAGACTGGAGTTCAGAGTGCAAATGAGGTTTAAACTGGACCTTCCAAAAAGTGGAAATATCTGAAGAAATCCAGCTTCTGTAACTTTATGCAATATTTCTACTTAATCGCTAATATTGGGACAAACCAAAAGTATGCTGAGAAGAAGCAGAATACAATAGAAAACTTAGAAGCAATGTAAGTGCAGTGGATGTGAGGAATAGCAAGGAAATGTATAAAAGAAATAAGGAAGGAAAAAAAGCTAAAAGAGAGAATGGAGACTCTGCATTACTACAGGAAGGGATTTCATGAACCAGTGACAGAGCTGGAAAGTGCAGTTTGGGCAGTTTCTTTGTGTGTACCATGGTGATAAAGCATCTAGTTTGGGAAACTAGAGAAATGTATTTGCCAAGTGTCTTCAATTATAGTTGATGGAAATGAACTGGAGGTAGGGTCAGCAGTCTTTGTTAAAGAATGAGGTGGGATTAATAGACTTCAAAGGACAGGACAGAGCTGGATCTAGGAAGGGGGTGGACGCATGGACTGGCAAGCAGTGAGGACCCTGGGCTGGACTCAATGCCTCTGTTTCTCCATTCTCTGCTGTCTGCCTCCAACACCTTCCTTTGCTCACCAGCTTTCTCTACTTTTCAAGCTGCCTGCGAGGATGTGAGCACACAATGTTTTGTATGCTAAAGTTCATGCTTCACCCAGCATTTAATAGATTGTTTTTGAAACTAGATTCCAAGCTAGAAGGCAAGAAAATGCAGCAGGAGCAGTTTGAATGAGCTGTCTACCTGGGGCACAATCACATGGCTGGGAGACAGGGTACATGGAGGGTAGGGAAAAATGGAGCAATGGGGTAGCTTGTTAATTTGACATATATGAGAGGGCCCCCAAAATGGAATTTAGTTATAAAAAAGGGTATTTATTCTTACATATTTAAACTTTAGTAACTATCAGGTTTCTCTCCATTTGATGCAATATACCTATTGAGATGTTTTTTTTCCACTGCTCAAAACAGTTTTTGAACTCATCAATTTTGACGCCTTTAGTGTTTCTACTATTTTTGTTTCACCTGTTCCACATCAGCAAATGGTTCCCCTTCAAGGACTTTTTTCATCCAGGAAACAAAAATAGTTGCTAGGAATGAGATGGAGTGAACAAGGAAAGTGGGGCATGAGGGTCACGCCATTTTTGGTCTAAAACTGTTGAACACTCAGTGTGATATGGGCAGGTAGGTGCTCTTGTAAATCACTCATTATGAAATGGGCAAACAGCTTTGAAAGAGTCTTCAAAAAAATTACTGAAGCTGAATGCAGCCTCTCACAACAACACCAGCAGGTACACTGATACAAATGGGTTCCTAGTACACTCACCTAGTGGGAGAAGCTTGTATTACAAGGGGCTGCCCTTCAGAAGGTGATTCTGTGTTACTTCTTTTTTGGAAGCTCCCCCCTTTGTAACCTCAAAGCATCCCAAAGCCTCTTTGCAGTTGTGACTTTGAAGTGAAATCAAGTTTGTGCATGAAACCCATTGAAATAGACATTGTTTCCTTCCAGAACAGAACACTAAGAAACAACTGAACTACAGGATTCAATCAGGTGAATGTAGAAAGAGAAAACAAACATGTATTAAGTTCAGCAAAGTTGCTCCCTGAAACCATTGTAAGCACCTATAACTGGTCAAGCCATAATTGTTCACATTGGGGAAGACTAGTTTATTGTGCTCTAAACCTCAGGGCCAGAATTAGGGTGATGTAAGTGAGGCAGGGTCATGTGAGTACACAGTAGTATCCTATCTTTGTTTAAAGTTTGGATATTTTGATCATTGTTGATTTTGGTGTTAATTTTTATTGAAAATATCACATTAAGATATTTATTTTGAAACTGACATTTTGGTGCCTTCTTAAATTTTGCACCTGAACCAAGTGCCACACTCACCCCACCCTAGCTCCTCATTCTGCTAAACAGTTGGAAAAGCATGTGATAATGTGAATAATGCCTCATGTGAAGAGAATCTTAAAAAAATACTTAGGAAAGTCAACTAATGGGTTGATAGTCAACCCATAAGGTAACAACAAACAGAAACAATTTAAAGGTATGGGAGTTCGGGGGCGTGTTGCTGAACCACAAGGCAATTGCACCAGAGCAGTGCTTAACATGAAGAACTTTTGTTTGGATGTGTCTCTGATGTTTTGTCAAAAGTAAATGGATTTAGCATCTATATAGAAAACAAAAAAGAGTTTACAAAAAAAAAGAGGTAGTAGAACTAGTAAGTAAATTTAGCAACAGTGCAGGACACAAAGTATTGCGGGTTGGATTCCATTTCCTAAAAATATATGTTTTGTAGCTGTGAATATGACCTTATTTGTAAATAGGGTCTTTCAGATGTAATCAAGTTCAGATGAGAACACCTGAGATTAGGTTGAGCCCTAAATCCAGTAAATGATGTCCTTAAAAGAGGGGAGAAATTTGGACACAGAGACTCACAGGGAGGAAGAAATCAAGGTGACAGTGTAAACAGAAATTTTAGTCATGCAGCTACAGCCAAGAAATGCCAAGGATCGCAGGCAACCATGATAAACTGGAGAGAAGCATGCACACATTCTGCTCAGAGCCTTTGTAAGGGAACAGTCCTGCCAGCACTTTGATGTGGACTTTCAGCCTTCAGAAATGTAGAGAGTTCATTTCTGTTCTGTGAAGGCATCCAGTTTGTGGTAGTTAATTACTGCAGCCCAGGGAAACTAATATACAAGGATCAATATACAAAAATTATTGAGTTTCTAAGTGGTAGCAACAATTGGCTGGAAATTGAAATCTTTTTAAACTATTTAAAATAGTTTCAAAATATGAAATATTTAGGAATAAATCTACCAAACTATGTGCAAAATTTATATACTGAAAACTATAAAACATTGCTAAGAGATGGTAAAGAAGACTGCAGTCAACGAAGAGCTATGAACCCTGTGAACACGGGTCAGAAGGCCCGTGAAATGAAGCAACACTTCTCTCCAAACTGATCTATAGACACAATCACATGCAAAATTCCAGAGAGAATTTGAAACTGTATAAGCTGGCTCTAAAATCTATCTGAAAATGCATAATATGCAAAATAGACTAAACAATTTTTTAAATAAAAATAGTTTACAGATATTAAAATCTATTCCAAAGTTACAATAGTCAGGAAGTATGGTATTGGCATAAGGATAATCACATAGATCAATGGAACAGAATTAGACCTGCACAGATATTATCAATTGATTTTCACTGATGAGACCAAGATATTTCTATGGGGGTAAGCCTGTTAAGTGGAAATAACCTTTTAGAGTCAAAAAGTGATAGAAAACTTAGCAAAAAAAAAAAAGTAACTTGCACTGTATACAGAAATTAGCTTGAAGTGTATTAGAGACAAAAATGTAATGACTAAGAGTATAAAATGTCTAAAATAAATCAAGACAAAATCTTTATGATCTTAAATTAGGCAAATAAAACCAAAAAAAAACCACACATGAACCATGAAGAAGAAAAATTGGTGACCTGAAATTTTTCAAAAGTTAAAACTTCTGCCTTTAAAAAATACTAAGAAAATTAATAGACATACTACATATTGGAAGAAATATTTGCAAAACCTACCTCTGATAAAGGAATTACATTTATAACATATAAAGAAGTCTTAAAATTCAAATTAGGAAGATAATCTGTTATTTAAAAAGGTAAAATGGTGGAATGCATATTTCACCAAAGAAAATGTACTTGTTAAATAAGCACATGAGAAGAAGCTCAAGAGTATTCTGAGATGATAGAGAAAGGCAAGTTAAAGTCATAGTGAGACAATTATACACCACAAAATGGCTGAAACTTAAAACACAGTATCAGGTAGTGGCAAGGAAGCAGAACAATTGGAATTCTCAGAATTTGCTCATGGGAATACAAAATGGTACAGCCACTTTGGAAAACAGTTTGGCAGCTTCTTATAAAATTAAACATACTTACCATATGATCAGCAAAGTCACCCTAGAGAACAAAAATTTACAGCAGGGTCTGTCCAGAAAGATCTAGCCACGCTCTATGGAAAAATAGAGACATTTCTTGAAGAAGATAGAAAATAGGAGAAACATTGTACACAGGACAGTGACACCTCAGTCCCCTTCAAAGTAGGCACCTTGGGACCTCACACAGTTCTCCCAGCATTTCTTCCACTGTTGAAAACACTCCAAAATCCTTTGTTGGAATCTCCATCAGCTGCCCTGTTGTATTTTCCTCAATCTCATCAACAGCCTGAAATCTCTTCCCTTTCAAAAGTGATTTTAGATTTGGGAAAGGCCAGAAGTCACAGGGTGCCACATCTAGTTTATCGGTAGTGATTTGAATCAAGTCATTAGCAACCGCAGCACCATGTTCCTTCTGCTCTGGTAGCAGAAACCATGGAGCCAATTTTGCCATGACATGTTTCATGCCAATATCCTGCATCAAAATTTCAGACACAGTAATTTTTGGAATCCCCAGATCAGCTTCCAGTTCTTGCACATCAGTCGCCAATCTTCATTGATAGTAAACTGTACACATTCAACATTCTCAGTTGTTCTGTTTATTGCATGCCTTCCAGAATGTGGATCACTTTCAACACATATTCTTTGAAGCATTTGTACCACACTTTTATTTGTGCTGCACTCAATGCATAATCCCCAAAAGCCCTCTAAAATTTCCATGGAGGAATGTTCAAGTTCAATACAAAATTAGTTACAGATTCGTTTACTCACTCAGCCATTTTGAATGTGATGACCACATAGTACACTTGCTCACTCAACAGCTTCTACCACCCCCACTGATTAGTACAGTGAGGTTGTCATTGTTTACACATATGCATTCCAGTCTGCTCTCCTTAGCTGTCAAGTTACACGGATGTCATGCAAACAATTCTCATTGTATTAACAGTGGCTATGCTTTTCCTGAACAGACCTCCACGTAAAGGTCTTTATGCAAATGTTTATAGCAATTTTGTTCTTAATTAGCAAATTCTGTAAACAACCCACATGCTCATCAATTAGTGACTCAATAAATTATTTTACTTTCACACAAAAGAATACCACTCAGAAAAAATATTACTGATATATAGAATAACATGGATAAATCTCAAAATCATTAGGTTAAGTGAAAAATGCAAGATTCAAACTTGCATAATATTCTGGAAAAGATATAACTAAAGTTATAGAGATCAGACCACTTACTGGAGATAAAAATGGAAGCAGGAAATTTCCTGCAAATGATAATAAGGGAGCTTTTATGGGTTGTAGAAATGTTTTGTATGGTCTTTGGGACAATGCTTACATGACTGTAAATATTTGTCAAAACTCACTGAACTATGGAGTCAGAAAAAATAAATTTTATTTCATGTAAATTGTTCTTCAATAAAATGACTTAAAAAATAAAGAAAACTGCCTGGTTGGGTAGCTCAGTTGGTTAGAGAATCCTCCCAATATGCCAAGGTTGTGGGTTCAATCCCCAGTGAGGGCACATACAAGTATCAACCAATGAATGAATAAAGTAGAACAAAATCTCAATCTCTGTCTCTGTCTCTCTCACTCTCAGTAAATAATTTCTTTTTAAATAAAAAAATAAAGAAAACTGACTAAAATGACCAAGGAATGAATTGAATATGTATTTGAGCCAAATACAAACTTAAATACTGTTAAAGACCTATTTTTCACTCTGTCGTCACAAAATAAGAGCAAGTATAAGAGCAGCCTCACACATTTTTCATAAATGTGTTGCAAATTTTTCCATTTTATATCAATCTGCATAGTAGGTGTATCTGTGAATTAACTAAAACCTTTCCATTCCTTTCCATGAGTGCTGTTACCTCCCCGCTGCTGCCTGGGCTATGGGATTCAGGAACGCAAATGTGGACTCACAGCTGACCCGTGTGGAGCTGTGTTGCTTCTCCCCTTTCCAGACCTGGTCATCATCTTAGGAACAGCACCTATGGAAGAGAGTTTAACAAAGATGGGTTGGTTTTCTTTCCATTAAATGCACTAACTAATTTCTTCTGAAGAGTGGCTGGTATGACCCTCACTGGTACAGTTTCTCAGGGCTATCTACAAAATTTTAGCATCTCTCTCAGCAGTTGTTCCTGTAGTTCAGAATAGGGAATGATTTTCCTTTCATGGACCACTGACCCAAATTAAAAATCAGTTACAGACCAGATACCAAATAGTCGTCCTTGTGGAGATGAACCTTGAGCCAGTTTCTGAAGGAAGATTGAAACACGACTTGGCAGAGAGAAAAGGGAAAGTGGTTCCACCCCAAGCAAGGAACGAAGAAGAGAAGAGTGAACAGGGTCTGTCTGACTGGTTGAGTAGAATCTTCTGGAAAAGGCAACAGTGTTTCACAGAGTCTACTGGTCCATGAAAAGCAGGATTTTCTGTGTCTCCTGTCTTCTCTCTTTTCAAACATTTCAATATGGCTAAGCTGTTTTCCCTATAAACCTTGTGCATTTTTCCCCTACAAAAAAAAATCACTCCCCTACAGGATAAGATTAAACCATTCATCCTAACGTGTAACGATGTTTGAATGTGTTCCCAACCTGCCTCTTCGCCCAAATCTTTCAATACTATTACCCTACATAAACCCATCCCTTCAGCCAAACTTCCTAACATGTCATTTTAGGAAGGTGCTAAATAAATCATTTCCTTGTTTTTACTTACTCACACACCGCATAGGGAAAGTGCTGCTTTTCTTATCTATAGTCTTCATGTCCTAACCTTCCTTTTAGCGAGTCCACCAGGAAAAGCCACTAATCAGGGTGCTAGACATCTGCTCTCTTATCCAATCTTTATACCTATAAGATGTGTAAGAATATTATTATTATCTACATAAAAATAAACCAAGTAGTTGAATCACTTGCTTTAGAATAGGCAGCTAGAAATACAGAGTAAGAATTCAATATCAAACCTTATTTATATCAATGTCAAGCTATGATATATAGCCTTCTGTCTCTTCATGGATTCTCAGCTCATGTGCATTACCTTGTGGTGATATGTGTGTGTTTGTACAATTTTACAAATAAGTTGGGCAGAGACCTTATCTTTAGTGACATTACCTTTGATATTTAAGGATGGCATTAGCAAAATACACAATCCTTCTGGTACATTGTATAGGGATATACTTGATGAACAGTCTCCTTTACTCCTTAAAATTTCATGAACTCTTTCTGCAGAATGTTCATCATTAAAACACATACAGAAAAAACACATACATATTCATTACTGATACAATATAGTCTTCCAAAGGATTTCTGAAACTACTTTTCTATAAGAGATCCTGTATTTATATATAAGACTGCTAATAACAGATTTGTTTATACTAGTCAAAACTAAAAATAATAATTCCCCATCAAAAATAGAAGAAATTTAAAAAAACTGTTGGATATTTATATAATGAAATACAACACAGTCATTTTAAAAGACACCAATATGTACAATAATAAAAATTAATCTCACAGACAATATTGAGTGAAAGCAATCATACCTAAAGACTATATACTATAAGGAGAGATCATGATGGAGGGACAAAGACAAAATTTACCCTCCCACCTTGAATAACTAGATAAGTAATTAGTGATCACTGAGAGAAGAGTAACAAACAAGGCAAACCCCATAATTGCCCCTGCTAATTATGTGGGGAGGCAGTTTCCAGGCCACAGCTGACTTAACTGAGAAGATAGAGTTCAGAATCTGAGGACACCAAATAGCTAGAATTTGTGAAACAAAATTAGTAGAGAGTAGAAAAGACTTCAAAGATCTGCAGAAGGGTACAGTCAAGTCTTTGAGTACTGGTCTGCAGTATGAAGAAGAACACTACCTCAGACCAGTTAAAGAACAACCAGAAATCTCTAGGAAGAATAATTATTGAGCTCACTCAGATTAGGAATAGTTTATTTTTTAAACAGATCAAGTGAAAAGACCTCTAATTATATGGAGCATAATGGAGAGTCTTCAAATGGGTGTAGCCTCAGTACTAGGGTCAAATTAGCCCTAAATATGAGACTGCTTAGAATGCTAACAAAACTTAAAATCGATCTTTGAATATGATCGAACTATTATGAATCTTTAAAAGAATACAACAAAATCCATCATACAACAAGGTAAAATTTGTAATGTCTGACATTTAATCCAGAATTACCAGAAATGCATTGTCTACTCATGTGAACAGCAGCATTACTCACAATAGCTAAAGATGGGAGCAACACAAGTATCCATCATCAGTGAATGGATAATTACAGAAAATGTAGGATAGACATACATGGGAATATTATTCAGCCTTGAAAAGGAAGAGTATTCTGCAACATGGATGAACTTTGAAGAAATTATACTAAGTGAAATAAGTCAGTCACAAAAGGTCAAATTACATTTATATGGCATACTTAGAGTAGTCAAATTCATGAAAACAGAAAGTAAAATAATGATTGCCAAGGGCTGTGGAGGAGCAAATGGGAAGTTATTTTTAATAAGTATAAAGTTTAAATGTTAAAAAGTAAAAAGAGTTCTAGAGATTATTTGTATAACAGTGCAAGTATACTTAATGGTACTGAAAATGGTTAAACACTTTATAAAAAAAATTTATATATACACTTTTTTTAAAAATTTTATTTATTTATTTTTTAGAGATAGGAAAAGAGAGAGAGAAAGAGAAGTGTGTGGTTGCCTCTCATGTGCCCCTCCACTGGGGGCCTGGCCCACAACACAGGCATGTGCCCTCACTGGGAATTGAACCAGCAACCCTTTGGTTTACTGGTCAGTACTCAATCCACTGAGTCACACCAGTCAGGGCTGAACTATACACTTAATGGTTAAACTGATAAATATTATTTTATATGTATTTACCATGATTTAATTTGTTTTCTTTTTAAGTATGACTGGCATGCAAAGAGTGAAAAAAATACACCTATAACCTAGAGACAAGTCAGTCAATAAAAACAGGCCCAAATGATACAGACAATAGAATTAGCAAACACATTAAAACAGCTGTTACAAGTATTATACATATACTCCAAATGTTCAAGAGGCTTGGGGAAACAAGATCATAATAAGCAGAAAAATAGAAGATATTAAAAAGACCTAAGTTAAATTTTTAGAGTTAAAAAGAAAATATCTGAAGTGAAAAATACATTGGATGAGAATAATAGCAATTAGACACTGCAGAGGAAAAGATTAGTGAACAGAAAGACATAGCAGTAGAAATCGTTATGAGACACAGAAAGAAAAAAAGACTGAAAAAAGGAATAGTTTATCAGTATAATGTGGAACAATATCATATGTCTAATATATGTTTAATTGATGTCCTAGAAAAAAAGAGTATGAGAGAAAGATAATGCACATAAAAATTATTTGAAGATCTAATGGTGGATAATTTTTCATATTTGATGAAAAGTACAAACTCGTAAATAACAAAGCTTAATTTTTTTTAAGTAGAAGGAAATGATAAAACTATTCCAAGATATACCACATTGAACTTGTTGAAAACCAGTGATATAGAGAAAATCTTAAAGGCAGCCAGACTAATAAGACCTACAGAGGAACAAAGATAAAATAGACTGGCAAGAGATTTCTTAACACAAACCATGCAGAAGAGAAGACATTGGAAAAGCATCTTTAAAATAATGAATGACAGAATTGTTGGTCTAGAATTTTATACCCAGTAAAACTATCTTACATAAAGGAAGATAAAATACGTTTTTGAAAAAATAATACTGAGTTAATTCATTGTTAGCTGACCTGAATTACAGAAAATATTGAAGGAAATTCTTCAGGCAGAAGGAAAACAATATGAGACAGAAGTTTTGCCTTACATAAAGGAATAAAGGAAACTGAAAATGGTTAATGTGTGTGAATATGATATTTTTAAGACTTTTGGAAATTATTTTCTTAAATTTATTTAAAGAATAACTTACTCTTTAGAGTAAAAAGATGTGTTATATTGGATTTTCTTAATTGAAATGTATAAACACTAATAGTACAAATAACAGTAGTAGAAATAGAAATATACTATACTAAAGGTCTTTCATTGTACATGAAGTAGTTTAATAAGCCCTGGTGAAACTACTAGAAAAGGGAGTATAGATAATAAATCAATAATAAAGATAAAACGTAAAATGGAATAAAAATAAACTTAATTAGAAAAGAAGACAGTGTAAGAGAAATAAAATATCAAAGAAGAGATGGGATGAACAGAAAACAAAAACAACATGGCATATGTAAACCTTAAAAGTGTATACATTACAGTGAAATGTTGGTAGTGGAATTGGGGTGTAAAATATATGAATGTACAGTCCAATGTTCTATCAATGCAAAAATGTATTTAAATAATATCAATGCAATGAGACAATTTACTAAACAAGTTGTTTAATTAATAATAATAGTTTTTCAGGAGGTAAACTGCAGCAATTTTGCTTGGCATGCATGCCTAACTGCATGTTTTCACTTGTTGGTTTTGGCCTGTGATTACTTAAAAACAATTATCAAGCAAATCTAAATGGTTAACTGCAATTTCAATATTATATATTAAAAAATACATGTATGTATAATTCCATTGATATAAATCTAAAATAGGCAAAAATAATCTATGTGAATGGTGATCAGAACAGCTCTCACCCTTGGAGATGTGGTCTAGGTGAAACTTTTCTCAGAGGGTACTTATGGGAGTTCAACAGACATTCTATATCTTGGTCTTGGGAGTCTTCACATGAGTATGTGAGTGCATGTGCACATGTGTGTGTAAAAATTCATCACTATAGAGATCGCATAGATGATTATCAGTGGTGGGTGTGGAGAATGGGGAAAACGTACAGGGAAGAAGAAGCATAAATGGTAGGTACAAAATAGAAAGGAGTGGGGTAAAAATAATAGTATGGGAAGTG
The DNA here is from genome assembly GCF_014824575.4 of Sturnira hondurensis. Classification (NCBI taxonomy): domain Eukaryota; kingdom Metazoa; phylum Chordata; class Mammalia; order Chiroptera; family Phyllostomidae; genus Sturnira; species Sturnira hondurensis. Next base: position 1,406,099 of record NW_028092815.1, on the reverse strand, counting down.
AAGAAGCAAAAAAACTTATATGTAAGGCCCATGGACATGAACTAAGGTGGGAGAATGATGGTGGAAGATGGGGTACAGGGTGGAGAAGAAAAAAGGGAAGAGAAAATGGGACAACTGTAATAGCATAATCAGTAAAATATATTTTTAAAAAATTCATCACTAGATTTTTTACACATTACAGTGTATGAATTGTTCCTCACTTTTAAAAAGTTAGCCAGATGATTACTGTCAGTTTATTCTTTATTTCAATGTCTCTGATTTTATTTTGCTTTTTTGTTTCTTTTGTTTATTAGGTTCCACTTATAGGTGAGATCATATAATATTTGTCTTTCGCCACTTGGCTTATTTCACTTAGCATAATGCTCTCCAGTTCCATCCATGCTGTCATGAAGGGTAGCAGCTCCTTCTGACAGCAACCAGAAGGGAAGTGGGAGGGAGGATAGTGGGGGAAAGAAGGGGAAGGGTCTTCAGGGAACATGTATAAAGGACCTATGAATAAAGCCAAAGGGGGAACAGGACTGAGGGTGGGAGGTGGGGGAAAGTGGTGGCGGGAAAATGGAAACAACTGTACTTGAATAGCAATAAAAAAAGAAATGGAAAAAGGTAAAAAATTTAAAAATAAAAAGTTAACCAGATGAGTTCAGAGGTTAGTAATAATTTTAGAAAACAATTATTTTCCTTACTTGTAAAAATACATGGCATGGAAGATTTTCTCTCTAGTTTATCATTAGTGGATCATCAAGTCTGAAAAATTAGTAGCAGGTTGAATTTTATATTTTAGAGCGTTTGGGGTCTGAATTATTCAGAATCTCTTAGTTTCACAGTTTCAAACTTATACATGAGAGTTTCAGCACCATCTGAATTCAGATTTCTATACTTGCCCTTTTAAAGTTATTTTACTCCTGGACATCTCTACTTGTATAGTTCACCATCACACCAAAAATCAAAACTAGAAGCAAGTATGTTATCTCAAACTACCTTCCTATCCCCAACCCCACCTCAGTTACCTTATTTTTTTATTTTTGTCATATTACCACTAATTTTATTGTTACCTACATGAAAAATCATCTTTGAGTTTTCCCATTTGTCACACTCACAAAGGTCTTATATCCTGTTTAATATCTTTGATAAGTGTTCTTTCAAGCATTATCCTATCAGGTTTTTGAAATAAATTCTAATAGTATTCTGACTCCAGGCTTTCTCCTTGCTAGTACAGTACTACCAGCTAACTCTTCCCTCTGTGTTCATGGCACTCCCCTGCTGTCAAGGATAAAATTCAAACTCACTAACATAATATTCAAGGTCTTTTGTGCTTTCCCAATTTACTTTCCTAACCTAATCTCCCAGTAGTCTCCAAAGGATCCCCAGTACTTTGCTAGTTTAACATGAAGAATGCATTTAATGATTATTCATTAAATGCATTCTTTATATTCCTTTCCAAAACTTTGCTCATGTTTTGATCCTTGCCTAGAATGTTCCTCCTTCTTCTTATATCCAAATATCATACATCTTTAAAGACAAAGATAGACATTCATCATCTCCTTGAGATACATATGAAAAAAAAAACTTTTATAAAAGATTTATTTATTTATTTTTATTTTATTTAAAAAATTTTAACTTAATTATTGTTCAAGTACAGCTTTCTGTCTTTTACTCCATTCCATCCCCCCAGTGTTCCCCACCTCTCTCCCATCCCCCCCCCCCCGCCTTAGTTTTTGTCCATGTGTCCTTTATACTTGTTCCTGTGAATCCTTCCCCTTTTCCCCTTAAATTCCCTCTCTTCTCCCCTCTGGTCCCTGTCTGCCTGTTCTGTATTTCACTGTCTTTGGTTATATTTTTCTTGCTTGTTTGTTTTATTGTTTAGGTACCTGTTAAAAGTGAGATCATATGGTATTTGTCTTTCACCACCTGGCTTATTTCACTCAGCATAATGCTTTCCAGTTCCATCCATGCTGTTGCAAAAGGTAGGAGCTCCTTCTTCCTTTCTGCTGCATAGAATTCCATTGTGTAAATGTACCATAGTTTTTTGATCCATTCATTTACTGATGGGCACCTTTAAGCAGGCTCATCAAGAAAAGAAGAGAGAGGACCCAAATAAACACAATCAGAAATTAAAGAGGAGAGATTACAACTGACACCACAGAAATAGAAGGGATTGTAAGAAATTACTATGAAGAACTGTATGCCAAGAAATTTGAAAACCTAGGTGAAGTGGACAAATTTCTAGAAAAATATAATCTTCCAAAACTCAATGAAGAAGAAAAAACCCCAAACAGACCAATAACAGCATATGAAATTGAAGTAGTAATAAAAAAAACTCCCATCACACAAAAGCCCTGGACCAGATGGTTTTGTAGAACTCTACAAAGCATTTAAGGAAGAGCTAACCCCTATTCTCCACGATTATTCAAAAAAATTCAAAATGATGGAAGACTCCCAAACTCTTTTTATGAAGCCAGCATCATCCTAATTCCAAAACCAGAACAAAGAAAGAAAACTTCAGGCCAATATCGCTGATAAACATAGATGCTAAAATCCTCAACAAAATATTGGCAAATCGCATCCACCAATACATTAAAAAGTATTGTTATTTATTTTTAGAGAGAAGGTAAGGGAGGGAGAAAGGGAGAGAAACATTGATGTGAAAAAGAAGCATTGATCAACTGCCTCTCAGTGCCTCTTCTGGGACTGAACCCACAACTCAGGCCTGTGCTCTGACCCAGAATCAAACTGCTGACTTTTCACTTGGGTGATGATACCCAACCAACTGAGCCACAAGGTCAGGGCATAAAAATAAACAAAAACCTTGTCTTTTGCTTTTGCAGTTCTATGTATCATTCATCTGGCAGTAATTCTAGGCTATATTTCAATTTCTTAAATTTTCTTCTTTTTTATGTGTTCACATTTTGTGTTCACAAATCTGGAGAAAGTTCTTTAATGACAAGAACCCTGTTAAGATTTTGAGTGTTTATGAGATAAACTTGAAGATATTTTGCAAAGGAGATGGTTTACATGTGGCACTTCAACTATAAAATGACAATGGTTGTGAAATAATTTGTGCAGACTCAGAAAAGCTTGATTCACATATTGTATCCCCAAACTGCATTTCTAAAATCATTATGTCTCTTCATTTAATGCTAGGACATAAATACTACAAGTTGTTGTTATTCAGAGGCATTAGGAGCTAGGGTATTTTGACTCAACTGAAAGTTAGGAGTTGGAAGACTTGGGTGACAGTCTTACTTCTGTGGCTAGCTGGCTGTGTAGCCCTGGATCAGTCCTCTCAATCTCATCTCCTACATCAGCGAATAAAGAAATTTGGATAAGATGGGCTTCAGCTCTCCTCTAATTCTGAAATTATATTGGTATCTGTCTTCTACTTATAAACTTTGTATTACTCTCATCCCAGCAAGAATTATGGTTAGGCAAAGAAGCTTACGTTTATTGAACACCTATATGATCTTGGTTAATTCTTGTCATAGTCCTCTGAAATAACTATTATTATACTGCCTCTGAGGATTTGAGTAATTTGTCCAACTTCCTACAGCTATCAAAAGACAGCTAAGAGTTGATCCTTAGAATTTCCAAATTGATTAACTCTAAAGTCAGGTTTTTTTCCACTACTCAAGTGGCTCAATTATGATCTGTTTTAAAAATGAATTAATAAATGAGTAAATTGGAAATATTTACGGGGAATAAATGTTGACATATATTTTTATATTGCATTTAAATAACACTCTTTTTAAAATATATTTAATTGATTATGCTATTACAATTGTCCAACTATTTCTATTGTTATACAATAATTTTAGGATTCTTGCCAATGTTAGAATTACGACATTTTACAAATGTTGTAATTTGTATAATTACAAAAATGGAGACAAGTGTACTTGAACAACAATAAAAAATATTTTTTAAAAACTGCTGTTAAAACAGCTCATTATGCCACCAAATGTCTTTCATTATAGTTTCTTGTTAACCAGATAACTGGGACCTAGAGGTGAGGGTACAGGAAAAGAAGGCAAAGAAGAAATTTCACAGTGGCATTATTTGTTGTGATCTGTATAATCTTTTATGATCCACCTACATTACCTCATGACTCTCACACCCTTCAAGTGGGAGCAACAGACATTATTATCACCAGTACATAAGAGATGGCATCAAGATCTTGAGGAGTTATGCAACTCCCCCTTAGCCCCAAGTAGTGGATGTAAAGATAGTATGGTAGAGTGGGTAAGGCTTTGGGCTTTCATGTTCTACAGTCCTGAGTTCAGATGCCAGGCTCCTCCCTAATCTGTGCAACACCAAGCAAGATACTTAATGTGTTATCTAGGAAAAGAACTTGAGGAGTATCTAGCTCATAGAATTTTTAAGAAGATTAAATGAGAAAATGTAAGGTGCTTCCATTATGTCTGTTATATCTATCATACTCTAATAAATATTAACTATTATCAATGGCAGAACTCCCACATCTAAATATTAGTCGTATGTTGTTTCTACTTCCAAACATCCCTGGATGTCTCACTATATCTTGTTCACTTTTGACACTTCTAACAATATCCTTTGGGAAAAAAATTAAGATATAGCTTTATACTTGATTCAGTGATATAATAGGGTGTATTATAGCTAACCAAAGGGGATTTAATGATCTATCCTCAATAAAAGGCTTACTTTAAAGTTATTTTCTAGGAGTGTTGGTAGTTAATTTGCCTTGAACCATTTGTAAACTCTTGCCCAGTTCCAAAATGTTCAATTACTGCACCTGCAAGATGACTCTGCTAATAGGAATGCATTTCTAATTGTGGGTCATATTCTTTCTCCTAGTAAAGATAAATAACTTGTAGGGGGACAATACCCAGGTGTCTAGCTAGCCTCAACAGCGCCAAAGCCTAAACAATGGATTTAATCATACCAGGTTCATATCAGTATTTATTCACACATAGCAATATTAATTTTTTGTCATTAGTGAAATATCCTCAGTCCCAATGAAGAATTAGTTAGGCTGTATTTTTGTTATGTTTCATAATAAAAGCTGGGGAAAATTTTAGAATGATGGTATCATTGTTTTTCTTTTCTTTTTTTATTCTTTACATTCATCCACTTTTAAAATATCTGGAGTTTCAAAATGAGAGTGTTTAAATAGTAACTCTTAATCATTTTGGACATGTTGTCAGCGCATCAAAATTACACCCAAGATTTGCAGTCATAATTTTATTTTTGTTTTAATTATCATCAGTTAGAAAATATATAGTCTGGATAAACGATGTGAGATTGGCTTTACAAGGAAATTAAAGTCACTGTAATTGGTCCACTGAATTACAGTGACCATGAATATTTTTCAGGGAAAGAAGGGGGGTAATTAAGGGAGACTTTCTTTCTTCTAGCTCCCACTTCTCCATTGCAGCTGCTGCAATAGGCAACTCACATTGTCAGGGTGATGTCTATATTTGTGACTCAGAGAGACCCTCTATCTATGTAGAGGTTGGAAAGTTACACATTCCTGATTGCCTGCCTACACACTAATACGGTCTTGTACTTTCTAGCATTGGGTCCCTGCCTCTCATATGAAGAGATCCTTTCCCTCTGAGTTCCTCAGGTGTGTAACCCAGAAGGCACTGTGAAATTTCTTCTTTGCCTTCTTTTCCTGTACCCTCACCTCTAGGCCCCAGTTATCTGGTTAACAAGAAACTATAATGAAAGACATTTGGCGGCATAATGAGCTGTTTTAACAGCAGTTTTTAAAAAATATTTTTTATTGTTGTTCAAGTACACTTGTCTCCATTTCCCCCTACTACTCCCCCCCAACCCCAGTCATCCCTACTCCACACTCTTGATCCTATTCCTCTTTGGTTTTGTCCATCTGTCCTTTATAGATGTTCCTAAAAACCCATCCCCCTTTTATCTCCATTATCCCTTCCCACTTCCCCTCTGGTTACTGTGAGTTTGTTCTTAATTTCAACATCTCTCGTTTATACCCTAAGAATCCCAAAACTCCAATTCAAAAGGATGTGTGTACCCCAATGTTCATAGCAGCACAATTTACAATAGCTAATTTCTGGAAGCAACCTAAATGCCCATCAGAAAATGAATGGATCAAAAAACTATAGTACATTTACATAATGGAATTCTACACAGCAGAGAGAAAGAAGGAGCTCCTATCCTTTGTGACAGCATGAATGGAACTGGAGAGCACTATGCTAAGCGAAATAAGCCAGACAATGAAAGACAAATACCATATGATCGTAAGAGCTCCTTTTAGAAACTGTGTTTTTATTAAAATTTTATTGATAGGGAAGATATGCAGTATACAATTCACAAATAATAATGAAATATATAATATTCTTTGTCATTAATCTCTTGCAAATAATTGATTCTCAGTATATTTCCATTCACAGACTTGTGCCAAACTTCAGTATTCACAGTTCTCGGGAGAGGCCATCCATGCTAATCCCCAAACACCCCTGCATGTCCCCGCTGGATATACTAAATTGCATAATTCCAATCATTCCCTGACACTGAGCCATTTTTGTAACTAGTCACCCAGAAAATTACCTAGATGTAGGTGACTAAAGTGTGACAATGGGAGGTTTGTATAGCCTCTATGTGGACCTGTTATGATGCCTTTGGGCCTCCAGTGACCAATTTCAAGCTATCAATGCAATGTCATTGAATGCAGGGTTAGGAAGAGATAAGTATCATGCTATTACACATTATTTTTGTAATGCAGATAGAATAGACATAAATAACCTTATAGGCATAGAAAATAGCAAAATGTAGTAAAATAATTAGAAAGTGATGAGTATGTATTAGTATTGTTTTTAATATAATCAATTTAATTAAATTAATATTATTAACTATGAGTTTACATAATTTAATTTTCGGGAATATCCACATTTAACAACAAAAAAGCAAAATTCCTGAAAATGTAAGTCACCTCTTGTGAGCCAGTATGAGCCAACAAAGTACATCTCTGACTATATCTCAGCTTGGTGACCACTTTTCAGTGACACTGTTGACCATTAAGAACCACGAAGCTGAGATTCTGAGATGTCCCAAGAACTGAATGGACTAGCCTTCCCCTTTTCATAAATCATTTGCCCTTTCCAAATCCCTCTTTGAACTCACATTTTTTTATACTGGATCTCATGTAGATAAAGCTTCCAGTATCAATGTTTCATACATTGTTGAAATCGCTAAATAAAAAACTGAACAGAACTCAGATCAAAGCAGATAAATAATAATTGAACTTCCAAACTTGGAATGAAGGAAGGAATACACCACTGGTTTTTCAGTCTAAACTGTTCTCTAGGCTTGAGCAAATTTGAGTCCTACCCATGGTTTCCAGGGCTTCTTGATCAAGACCAGTGACTTCTTGACTTGCTTACCTCAATTTATCAGCTGGGTCTGACCCTTGTGAAACATGATTCAAGTTGTCTTTTAGAGTCTTATGCCTATTTTGGGTTATTTGGCTTTGAAAAAAGGAAACCTGGAATATTAATTAGTAATGATCAGATAACACTCACCCACATGCTCCAGCAAAACTCCATAAATCCTGCCTTTTCATCAGATACGAATACTCAGGCCTCCTCTCCTGGAGTCAGATACCAGGACTGCACCAGATGCCTTCTCATACTACTGACAACATATTGGGTGGGGGGGTTGGGGGTGGGGATAAGAAACAACATACAAACCAAAACATTTGTAATTTGAAATTACTGGTTTTGAAAAATAGTAACATAATATCTTCATTGGAATTCATGATCAAATATGAAATATATACCATATATGTATCTGTGTGTAGCTATGTAATAAATGTAGATATGTAGTATGTCCATACATTTTTGTTTATTTAGTTTCATAAATTGTCTGTAGCATATTTTTAAGCCAAAATGCCTTTTTTCTGACCATGTGGCTAAGTGAGGTCAGAGTGCATTTTTAGCCATGGAATTCTCAACTGAGTCATAAATCTGTAGAAAAATATTTTTAAATCACTCAAGCCAAGCTAATCTTCTACATCAATGGTTCTCAGAACATTAGACTCACGTGAAGAGCTTTTAAAAATTCCAATGCCCAGCCACACCCCAGTCTAATTAAATCTCTGTATTTTTTAAGGTTTTCCAGATGATTCCAATGGGAAACAACAATTGAGAACCACCACCCTATCTAACAAATCATTGTCAATTCAGTGTGTCCTTTCACCCTTTATTCAGTGCTCTTACAATCATACAAGACAAATATATTCAAATATATAGAGTTTGACCAACTATAAAAAATAAAATATTACTATACACAGCACTGTGCAACTTGCTGTTTTAATTTAATAATTTATCATGGTAATCCCTCCATTAATAACCACATGAAACATACTATTTTGATACTAATAATCTGGCAGTGTTCTATAGGAAGAATTGGTGAGGAAAATGGTCTTAGTTCTCCTAGTGGAAGTCTAACAAATAGTCCAGGAGTGAGAACAAAGGTCTCCAACTAGAGAGTAGCAGTAAAAAAATTATTAGGAAGAGAAATCAATCCACCTTAGTAAGTGACTGGTATAGGAGACAGAGAAGTGGGAAAAATCAAGAAAAGTTTCAAGAATTAAGCTTAGAAATATAATTCAGAGGAAAAGTGATTGTAAGGGTAAAGTAGATAAGAAATGAATGATTAGCTAAATTTTATACAATCTTCACAGCCTGCCTATTGATTTTAGACTTGCCTAGCTAGTAACCTCCACAATCACATAAGCCAAATTCCTGCAATAAATTTCTTGGTATATATCTTCTACTGGTTCTGGTCCTTTGGCTAAACTGACTGAGATGGTGGCCTCCATTTATATATAAATTAGGAGGCAGGAAAGGAAAGGGAGAAGGAGAGATGAAAGAGAAAGGAAAGGAATGAGGGACTGAGGAACTGAGAGGAAAGGTACAATTTGGGACGCCCAGTTGGAGAGTCCTCAATAAATAAAAAATAAGTTTTGTGTTAATCTCATCCCTCCAATAATATTTTGTCATTAGGGGTTAAACCTACATATTCTATATTTCTCTTGAAATCTATTATACCTTGCACATTGTCCCTGGATTAGTTATTTATTATTTTACTGATTCTCTTCTTGTAAACCTATGAATATGTTTTCTTACTTCCGCTTTCCTAAGCCAGCTTGTAAATAAGGAGTAGATGAAAAATTTACTGAGACCAGTTACATGTTTTTATTATAACAAATAAGCTGGATCCTATGGTTTTCTCCTCTTGTTTCAGAACACAGGCAAAAGGTAAGACAGAGTGGGTGTTTTTACTGAGTTTACCAACAATGAGACACACAGGAACCCTGTGATCATGCTTCGAAGGCTCCTCGCTACCTGTTTTTCTGCATGTGCAACAATATATATACTCAAGGCCCTGCCCAGAACAGACCTGTCAGTACACAGTCTCCATCTGTCATTGTTTTATGTGAATAATAAGGGAATTCTTGTCTGTAATTAAATAAAAACTTAAATTTTAGTGGAAAATTATTGATCTTGTTTTCCCAATACTCTCATTTATCTCTTCTAGTCACATCAGTTTACAGACGTAGAAGAGATAGGACTTCAGCTAAGTCATAAACATCTCCCTTGGCCTGAGGAGAGGGTCCAGAACCAAAGCTAGCAAATTGGAATTTCTGAAAGTATTGATTCTGGAGCCCAGAAAGAGATAACTCTCTCTAGACTCATCCTACACAGTGGTGAGGCTCGGAACCCAGAGCTACTGGCTGCCATGCAGCATCCATGTGAGGAAATCTGCCTACAAGAGGGGTGAATTAGTCAGCTTGGCAAGAAAATCTGACCAGGAATGGAGGAGGAATACCAGGAGTACTGCATCCTGTTTTAATTGCCTGAGCTGTGCCTTGTCCTCCCTAGTTCTACATCATCCAATACAAGCTTTAAACAAAAGTGTATGAGCTACATCAAGTTGACATTCTGTGACTTGCATCTTCTGTGAGTCTTAACTAATGCAAATCTCAATCAAGGAGAGAATCCCAAAGATCTGAGCTGCATAAAAGTGACTAAATATAAAGTTCTAGCATGAAAGCAAGGCTGTAAACAGGAAACAAATCTGGAGTCAGGAGGCAAGGACATCAGGAAAAGGTCCAGGATCAGTGTACAAGGCATGTAGTGCTGGTTTTTAAGCTGCTGTCTCTTATCCCCAAACCTACACTTTTGGACTTTGTTTTTTGATACTAGGGCAAGGACTCAGAAAATTTCACTTTCCCTTTGTCATTCAGATCCCTGTTGAGCTCTGTCAATAGACCATAAGTCTAGAGAAAAGAGAATGGGGCCTTTTCTTCCTGTTTATTTTCTCCTTCTGTAAATGTGGCTTAGCAAGGTTTTTATCTCAGGTATGACAGTTCAGTAACAATTGCTTTAATGTCCAAGTTTTTCATGCCCCCTTATCATAGGGTATCCTCAGGGACACCAGCCCCCCTCTTCAGATGTCTGAGGTCCAGCTCAGCAGGGTCCTCAGACTGAGCAGCTGAGGCACCAGTAAGGTCAGAACTCCCTCCCCTCAGCCTCAGCTTCATGGAATCATTTCTCTAGGTGCTGGATTCTAGCAGTCCGAAACTGTCTCTGTGTCTTCTCCAGGGGAGTAGGCCAAGGGACGGGGGTTGCTTCCTGCAGCTCCTATCTCCACGTTACCTTGCTGTTTCCTCTTTGCTTTTACATTCTTCCAATGTTTGCTTGAAAAATTCCTGACATTAAATTTTCTGTGTTTAAAAATGCATTTGATTTCTGTTTTCCAGATTGAAGCCTGTTTAAGATTGTGTTTATGAATAAAAGTGGTTATCAGAGCAACATTAGCACAGGGTCAAGGTGCCTGCATGTCCATGACTCTAGGAGGAAGTAGAGTGGAATGAATATTTGAGAGAAAAAGGTAGACTTCTATGGGTTGATGCTGTCTTGTTATTCTTTGGAAGGAGGGGTGTTATTATTTTTCTCAGTTCTTACTATGTCTGAAGAATATTACATACATCATCTTAATTAATCTTACAAAATACCTCCTTTCATCATTTTTCAGATTAGGAGATAGAGTCTGAAAGAGGTTAGGTAATTTGCCCAGTGTTCCAAGCTAGTCAGTGGCAGAGCTGGGATCAGAATCCAAGTCAGTCATATACCAAAACTCATACTGTCTGCATCTGGAAACTCTTGACTCATCTCCATGACATCAGCTACAGGGCAACTAAACTCCATCTTGACACCATCTTTAGCACATGTGTCTTGGAATGAAGATTTCTAAACATCTGACTGTATGTTTACTCAGCTTCCCTTTTCAAGCCCTGACTACTCATTTAGGGCATACAGAGGTCCCCTTCACTAAAGTAATAGTTCACACAGGGAGCTGGAACTGTTAGGCCACTCTGAAGGCTAAAGTTGGTCTGATTAAAGCACCCCAGAATTGTGGGTAGGGAGATAAAGTAGGAAGTAGGAACCATTAGAACCACATTGGTAGACAAACCTGTATACAACTGTACTGTAACCTCATACTCAGTAAGGAAGAAATCGACTTGTTCTAAATGTTAGCATATGCCTCACCATCACTCTCAGTGTCTGCCCCAACAAGCAAAATTTGTGCCCTCGTCTGAACTTCCATTCAGATCTATTTATGATTCAAAACCTTTCACTTTGTTTAACACATTTTGCACAAAGGTAGCCTTTTCTTGGACCCTTTGACTATCTGGTCTCTGTAGTTCACCCTTCTCTACATGTGTTATCCATGGTCAGTGCTGATATAAAACAGGGGCTTCAGAGCTGGAATTCCTGGGAGGGAGACCAACTCTACCACTTACAGTATAATCATCTTTCTGCTCCTCCAAAATGAGATAATAATAACCATCATTTGTTTGTTTTCTATTATTTTCTATAACTGTTTTCTGGGAACTTTGCTAATATTTCAAAAATTTCTTCAAAATAATCTTCAAAAAGTCCTGTTACTGTCCCACTTCTACAGAGGAGGAAACTGATGCTTGTAGAAGCTAATGACTAGCCTAAAGTCCATAACGAGTAGTGCAGAGTCAGAAATAAAAAACAGGTTTGTCTGACTCAAATAGTCATGCTTCAGGCTTTCACATATAAAAGACTAACTGGCAAAAGACTTGCTCTCTCCCTGTAAAAATCTAGAAACTAAACACACTACTTGAAACAACTATTTTCTGAGACTGGACTACAAGAAGCACAGGACTGCAATCTATGAGAGAAAGGAAATAGTAAGGTGAGCTCTGTGATGCCCAACTTTCTCTCCAGAGACAAAGTCCAGGCTGCTGCACAGAGGTGGGAACCCAGGTGTAGACCCAGGGTTTCATTGAGTTGAAGAGTCAAAAATAAAAGTTCAGGTACAATAAGAAAGATAGGACTTGTGGAATAAGCATGAGAAAGAAAAAAGCTATGCAAATAAAGAGATCCAAGGAACTACAGATACCATATAATTTCATTCATATGGAGAATCTAATAAACAAACTGAACTAACATGCAAAATAGGGACAAATTCGTAGATAGAGAGCAGGCTGACAGTGCCATGGGGGTGGTTGATGATGTGGGTGGAGGGGTTAAGCAAAAAAGGAAAAAGAAAAGAAAGAATTCATGGACATAGAGAACAGTGTATTGGGCATGGGAGGAGAGGAATGAGGGAAGGTGAAAGAGGACAGAGGGAGGATAAATGGTGATGGAAAATAAAATAAAATAGAAATTGAGGGGGGAGCTATCTTGGCTGTGGAACTTCCCCCTTAAAGCCAGGAATCCCAGCCCCACACCAGAAGCCTCAGTCCAGAGTTCCAGTGTAAGGAGTGAACCCCCCCCCCCAATAATTTATGGTTATAAATTCCAGCAAGGATTGTGGTTGAGTGAGATGGAGGACAGTTGGTGTCCCAGGGGTTCCTCTTAAAGGGTCCATGTACTGACACACTTGGATTTACTCATTCTGAGCTACAGATCAGGGGCAGCAGCTCAAAAGGCACCAGGGATATATGGGAAGGAATCGAAATGCCTGGTTTTGGGAAAAGAACTGAAAAATCAGCTTTCTCCAAGACAAAAGTGCTGGCAGAAGCCATTGCTCTCTTGCTGAGTCTTTCTTTCACCCACAGAGCTGACAGGTGAGAGTCATACAAGAGTCTCCATCAACCTGGCTAACATGATTTACCTGATACCCTGGAAATATCCTGAGACCCCACCACACTCAAATTGTGGGCCCATACAAGTCAGAAATAAAAAACAGATTTGTCTGACTCAAATACTCATGCTTCAGGCTTCCACATATAAAAGACTAACTGGCAAAAGACTTGCTTTCTCCCTGTAAAAATCTAGAAACTAAACACAACACTTAAAACAACTATTTTCTGAGACTGGACTACAAGAAGCACAGGACTGCAATCTATGAGAGAAAGGAAATAGTAAGGTGAGCTCTGTGATGCCCAACTTTCTCTCCAGTGGTTGTTCCATACAAATGGCCTTAGTTCATGTTTTTCACTTTCCTAAAAATCTCCTGAACAAGCAACAGCTGGCCTTTTTGTACCCTGTACCTGTTGCTAAGTGGTCCCAGTCCTAGTACTAGAGACCATCAGCCTTGGTTTGTGGCTTGGCCTTTCCCTGGCACCTCTAAAACCAGCACATGTAGAAGCCATCTGCAGATCACTTTGTAATTCATGCCAGCTGACTCCAGGCAGGGCACAGATAGTAGCTGACCTTGGCCATTACCCCCAGTGCCTCCAGTGGACAGCTTCAGACTATATCTAATTATAACTACAACTACCTCCACACACACACAAAAATACTCAAGGGACAGACTACATAGGCACCAAAGTGCCACTGAAGCTCTTGCACAAAAGCTCCTTTACTGCAAGTGCAGCCAGTCTTTCCAGTTTATTGACCTGAAGGGAAATTTCTTCCAAGGGCATGCCAACAGCAATCAAGGCTCAACTGCAACAGGCAGGTTCACACAGCCCACAAGGATGATGCACATGGAGCACCTGGCTCAGGTTACTGGGAAGACTGTGCCACTGCACCTTACAGGACACCTACTTCATAAGGCCACTCTACCAAGAACAGAAGATGTGGCACCACTTCCTAATACATAGAAACAAACAAAAGGAAGCAGCCAAAATGAGAAGACAAAGAAACAGGTCCAAAATAAAAGAACAGGGAAAAGCTCCAGGTAAAGAATTACTAACTGGAGGCAAGCAAATTACCAGATGCAGGGTTCAAAACAATGGTTATAAGGCTCAAAGACTTGATGAGAATATCAACAAAATAAAAATGGACATAGAAGCTATAAGAAAGAACCAGTTAGAAATGAAGAATACACCATCTGACGTAGAATGCATTACAGGGAACCAGCAGTAGAATAGATGAAGCAGAGGATGATATCAATGATTTAAAAGATATAAAAGCCAAACATACCCAGTCAGAACAGAAAAAAAGGAAAATGAATCTACAAAAACTGAGGATAGTGTAAGGAGCCTTTGGGACAACCTTGAGCATATCACCATTTACATCATGGGGGTCCTGGAAAAAGAAGAGAAAGAGCAAGATATTAAAAACCTATTTGAAAAGATAATGACAGAATATTTCTCTAACCTAATGAAGAAAATAGACATATAATACCAGGAAGCACAGAGGACCCCACACAAGATTAACACAAAGAAGCCCACACCAAGTCGTATTATATTCAAAATGTCAAAGGTTAGTCTGGCCAAGATAGAGGTGTAGGCAGAAAAGCTTCACTTCCTCACACAACCAAAAGAAGGATAACAACCAATTTAAAAACAAAACACAACTAGAAGTGCCAGGAAATCAAGCTGCATGGAAGTCCAACAACCATAGAGTTAAGGAAACACACATTCAGACTAGTAGGAGGGAAAATGGAGATAATGTGGAGGGCTATCAATGGGGAGGGGGAAGCAAAGAATGGGGGGAAAGGTACAAGGAATAAGAAACATAATAGGTAGGCACAAAATAGACATGGGTAGGTTAAGAATAATACAGAAAATAGAGAAACCTAAGAACTTATATATACAACCTGTAGACATGAACAGAGTGGGGAGAATGGTAGTGGGTGATGAGGTGTGGGGAGGTGGGGGATAAAGGAGAGGAAAAAATGGGACAACTGTAATAGCATAATCAATAAAATATACTTTAAAAATAAATAAATAAAATGTCAAAAGTTAAAAATGAACTGAGAATCTTAGAGCAAAAAGAGAAAAGCTATTAGTCACTTACAAGAAAGCTCTCATAAGACTTTGAGCTGATTTTTCAACAGCAATTTTGCAGGCCAGAGGAAATTAACACAAAATATTCAAAGTGATACAAAGCAATGGCTTACAATCAAGATTACATAGCAAAACTATCATTTAGAATCAAAGGACATATAAAGTGTTTCTCAGATAAGAAAAAGCTGAAGGAGCTCATCTCCACTAAACCAATATTATAAGAAATGTTAAGGGGTCTTCTTTAAGAAGAAGAAAGAAGGGTAAAATATGAATAATAAAATGGCAATAAGTACATATACATCAATTGGAAGTTACTTTAAAGTTACTAAAGTAATTTTAGAAGTTACTTTAAATGCAAATGGATTAAATGCTCCTATCAAAAGACATAGAGTGAATGAATATATAAAAAACAAGACCAGTACATATACTGTCTACAAGACACTATCTCAGAACAAAAGTCAACCACAGACTAAAAGTAGAGATGAAAAATGACTATAAAAATGGAAACAAAAAAATTGTGATAGCTATACCTATATGAGACAAAATTGACATTAGAACAAAGACTATAACAAACAACAAAGAGAGATTCATAAACTCCAATTCTCGACATTTATCTGAAAAAACTCAAAACACTAAATTGATCAGACATGCACATTCACATGTTAAGTGCAGTATTATTTACAATAGCCAAGATATCGAAGCAAATGAAGAGTCCACAATAGATGAATGGATTAAAAAAGTGGTGCATATATGCAATGGAATATGATTCAGACATAGAAAAGAATGTAATCTCCCATCTGCAATAACATGGATAGACCTGAAGAATACTATGCTAAGTGAGATAAGTCAGACAGAGAAGGACAAATGCCACATGATCTCACTTATATGAAAAATATAAAACACAAAGTAGACAAACATGCAGAAAAGAAAGAGACACACAGATACAGAAAACATTCTGATGGCTACCAGAGGGGAGGGGAGTTGGAGAGATGGGTAAAAACAGATAACAGAGGTATAAGTACAATTTGGTAGTTATAGAATAGTCACAGGGATAAAAAGTACAGCATAGATAATACAGTCAATAATATTATAATGACTATATGTGGTATCAGATGAATAATAGATTTATGATCAGTTTGAAAGTTATATAAATAACTAATCACAAGGTCTTACACCTGAAAATAAAGTAATAATGTACTATTCATTTAAAATGTTTCAAAATAAATAAGCATTCCTTTAAAAAGCAAACACAGAAAGACAGCCAAATGAAGAGACTAAAAAACATGTCCCAAATAAAAGAGCAGGATAAAACTCTAAAACAGAATTAAACAAAACAGAGACAAGTAGAGTTCAAAACGCTGGCTATAAGGATGCTTGATGAACTTAGGGGTAGAATAGATCAACTCGGTGAGAACTTCAAAAATAATCAGAGACATTGAAATTAAGAACAAACTGACAGTAACCAGAGGGGAGGTGGGAGGAAATGGTGGGGAAAAGCAGGAGAGGGTTTTCAGGAACATGTACTAAGGACACATGGACAAAACCAAAGTGGGGTAGGATCAAGGGTGGGAAGTGGGGATGGCTGGGGTGAGGGGAGTGGTGGGGGAAAATGGAGACAACTGTACTTGAACAACAATAAAAAAGTTAAAAAAGAACAAAACAAAAATGAGATAGTAAACATAAAAAAAAAACATGGAAACCATAATGAAGAAAACAATAACTGAAATATAGAGCATACTAGAAGGAATCAGCATCAGATTAGATAAAGAAGAAAATTAAATCAGAGATTTTGAAAACAGGGTCATGGTAAACATCCAAACTAAAAAGCTAAATAAATAAATATAAATAAATATTTTCAAAAGAGAATAATTTCAAAGACTGCCAGGTCAACATGATGGGTACCAAAGGAGATGAGAGAGAGCAAGAAATTGAAAAACCTATTTGATAAAATAGTGACTGAAAACTTCTCTAACCTGACAAAGAAAATAGACACACAAATCTAAAAAGCATGGAGTCCCAGAAAAAAGACCAAAAAACAAAGAAGCCCACAACAATACACATCCTAGTTAAAATGCAAAAAATTAACAACAAAGACAGGAACTTAAATGAGCAACAGAAAAACAGTTACCTACAAAGGAGCTCCCACAAGACCGGTCAGCTGATTTTTAAGCAGAAACTTTGCAAGGCAGAAGTGATTGGCATAAAATATTTAAAGTGACGAAAAGCAAGGACTTGCAACCAAGATTACTCTACCCAGCAAATCTAGCATTTAAAAATCAAGGGAGATGCCCTGGCTGGTGTAGCTCAGTGGATTGAGCACAGGCCTGCGAACCAGACGATCGCAGTTCGATTCCCAGTCAGGGCACATGCCTGGGTTGCAGGCTGGTTCCCTGCAGGCCAACTTCCAGCAGGGGACGCAGGAAAGGCAACCATACATTGATGTTTCTTTCCCTCTCTCCTTCCCCTCAAAAGATAAATAAATAAATAATTTTAAAAAAAAGTTTAAAAAAAATAAAATTAAAAAAAAAATCAAGGGAGAGATAAAAAGCTTCCCATACAAGAAAAAGCTAAAGAAATTTATTACCATTAAAAGAGTATTACAAAAAATGTTAGAGAGAGACTTCTATAAAGGAAGGAAATAAAAAACATAAATATAAATAACAAAATGGAGATAACTACAAACTTACCAATAAGTACTTTAAATGTAAATGGATTAAATGTTCCAGTCAAAAGACACTGGGGAGCTGAATGGGTCAGAAACACACACACACACACACACACATGTTGTCTATAAGAGTCTCACTTAAGATCATAAGACATGCACAGAGATGGAAAGGAAGGGATGGAGAAAGATAGTTTGTGCAAAACAAAGTGAAAATAAAGCTGGGGTAGCAATACTATTATCGGGCTAATTACACTTTAAAATAAAGGCTATAACAAGAGACAAAGAAAAATGTTACATAATGATAAAGGGATCAATCCAAAAAAGGATGTAACCCTTGGGAATATTTACAAACCCAAAATAGGAGTACCTAAATTTATAAAGCAAATGTTGATGAACACAAAGGGAAAAATAAAAAATAATACAATAGGTATAGGGAACCTTACCACCCCGCTGATATCAGTAGATAAATCAACCAGGCAGAAAAGCAACAAAGAATCAGCAGCTATAAATAAAATATTAGACCAGATGGACTTAAATGATATTTTTAGACCATTTCACCACAAAACTATAGAACATATATTCTTTTCAAGTGCATACAGGACATTTTCAAGATGGACCACACGTTAGACACAAAACAATTCTCCATAAATTTAGAAGATGAAAATTATATTAAGCATTTTCTCCATCCACAATGGTATGAAATTAGAAATCAGTTAGAAAAAAACTTGAAACCACACAAAACCATGGAGACTAAATAACATGCTACTAAACAATAGATGCTTTAAAAATGAGATCAATAGAAAAAAATTTAAAAATGTCTTAAGACAAATGAAAATGGAAACACAATGACCCCAAATCTATGGAATGCAACAAAAGCAGTTCTAAAAAAAGAAATTCATAGCAATATAGGCCTACCTCAAGAAATAAGAAAAATCACAAACAATTCAACCTTATATCTAAAGAAACTAGAAAAAAATAAGAACAAGAAAAAGCCCAAAGTGACTAGAAGAAAAATAAAATAAAGATTAGAGTAGAAATACACAAACTGGAGTCTAAAAAAATACAAAAGATCAATGGAAGCTTGAGTAGGTTCTTTGAAGAGATTTGTAGACACAAACAACAGTATTGTGGTTACCACATGGAAATAGAGTGTGAGTAGTAAAGAGTAAACGTGGTCAAGTATATAGTGATGGAAGGAGATTTTATGCTGGATGGTAAGCACACAATGCAACATACAGATGACATATTATGAAATTGTTCACTTGAAACCTATGTAATTTTATAAGACAATGTTACCCTAATAAATTTAATTTTAAAACATAAAAAAAATTATAAACCTTCAACCACACTCATCAACAACAACAAAAAAAAGAGAGTGGACCCAAATAAATAAATTCAAAGTAAAAAAGAAGTGCCAGTTCACATCACAGAAATACAAATTATAAGAAAATACAACAGTTATATGCTAACAAATTGGACAACCAGGAGTAAATAAACTAATTCCTAGGAAAATGCAATCTTCCAGAACTGAATCAAGAAGAAACATAAACTCTAAGCAGACTGATGAGCAAAATTGAGTCAGTAATCAAAAAACTTTCAACAAAAAAATGTCCTGGACCAGATGGCTTCACAGATGACTTTTACCAAACATTCAAATAATTAACATCTATTCTTCTCAAATGAATCAACAAATTTTAAAAGTGGGAAGGCTCCCCAGTTCATATTGTGAGTCGAGCATCATCCTGATTCCAAAACCAGACAAACACACTACAAAAAAGAGAAAATTATAGACAAATATTTCTGGTAAACATAGATGCAAAAATCCTCAACAAAATATTAGCCAACCAAATTCAGCAACACATTAAAAAGATCAAATACCAACATCAAGTGATATTTATTTCTGTGATGAAAGTTCACATCAATATCTGCAAGTCAACTAACTGATACACCACATAAACAATATGAAAGTTAAAAATCTTATGTTCATATCAATAGATGTAGAAAAAGCATTAAAAACAGCATTTATCTGTGATAAAACCTCTTAGCACAGTGGGAAAAGAAGAAACACACATCAACATAAAAATATATGACAAACCCCCACTTAACATTATACTCAGTAAGGAAAATCTAAACTTGTTTTCCTTTAGAACATGAACAAGACTAGAATATCCACTTTTACCACTTGTATTCAACACAGTGCTGGAATTTCCAGTACTATGACAAATTTCCAGTACTATGAAGAATAAAAGTCAGCAATCAGACAAGAATAAGATATAAAAGGCATGAAAAGTGAAAAGGAAGAAGTAAAACTGTCACTATTTGCAGGTAATACGATACTACTTATAAGCATCTTAAAGATTCCACCAAAAAGTACTAGAACAGATAAATGTATTCAGTAAAATAGCAAGACACAGAATTAATATTCAGAAAACAGCTGAATTCTACGTACCAATAATGAACTATCAGAAAAAGAAACTAATAATCTCATTCACAATTGCATCAAAAATATAAGATACTAAAAATAAATTTAACCAAGAAAGAAAAACACCTGTAGAGGAATATCCTAAAAAAGTAAACTGAGCCCCGCTGGTGTGGTTTAGTGGATTGAGTGCCGGCTTGTAAACCAAAGGGTTTCTGGTTCGATTCCTCCCACATGCCTGGGCTGCAGGCCTGGTCCCCTGTGAGGGGCTTGAGAGAGGCAACCACACATTGATGTTTCTCTTCCTCTCTCACTCTCCCTTCCCCTCTCTCTAAAAATAAATAAATAAGATCCTAGAAAAGAATAAAGTATATCTGAAGAGAAATTAAACAAAAAAATTGAAAGAAATAAATTGAAAATTAAAGAAGATAAAATTAAAAGGAAGCATATAATGTGCTCGTGGAAAGATTTAACATCATTAAAGTTCCCATACTACTCAATGGAAGCTATAGATTCAATGCAATCCTTATTAAAATATCAATGGCATTTTTCATAGAACTAGAACAAATAATTCCAAAATTTATAAGGAATCTCGAAAGACCCTTAATAGCCAAAGCAATCTAAAGGAAAAAAAATAAAGATGAAGGTATCATGCTAACTGATATCAAACTAAACTGTCAATAAAAACAGACACATAGGTGAATGGAGCAGAATATGCAGCCCAGAAATAAATCCAACCTATATGGGCATTTAATTTAGTCTGTGATAAAGGAGTCAAGAATATGCAATGTGGTGAAGACAGTGTATGTGATAACTGGTCTTGGGAACCTTCTAACATGATATACAAGAATAAAATCATCATGAATTCAAGACTAAAATGTAAAGACCTGAAACCATAAGTCTATTAAAACAAAGAGCAGTAAACTCTCAGTCATTGCTCTTGGTAATATTTTTTGAGATATCTCCTTAGGTAAGGGGCACAAAAGGAAAAATAAACAAATAATACTACATCAAACTAAAGTTTTGCTACAGCAAAGGAAGCACTCAAGAAGCCAAAAAGACATCCTACTAAATGGCAAAACATATTCAACAATTATATATCCAATCAGGAGTTAAAATCCAAATTTGATAAGAACTCATACAACAACGCTGAAAAATAAATAAATAATCCAATTTTAAAAGTGATCAGAGAACTTGAATATATATTTCTCCAAAGAGGACATACAGATGACTAATAGACATATCTCAAAAAAATCAGAAATAGAGCTACTTGATGATCCAGCAACCCACTTCTGGATATTTATCTGAAGAATTTTCAAATGCTAATTTGAAAAGATGTATGCGCTCCAACTACAGTCACTGCAACATTATTTACAAGAGCCAAGATATGTAAACTAGCCACATGTCCTTTGACAGATGATTGAAAAAATATATGTGGTACATACATTCAATGAAATTTATATACATATATACAATATACTTGCCATAAAAAAAGAAGAAAATCTTAACATGATGGACTTAGAGACAATTTTACCAAGTAAAAAAGTCTAACAGAGAAAGACAAATACCATATGACTTTACTTATATATGGATTATAAAAACTAAATAAACAAACAAAACAGAAACAAACACATAGATACAGAGGACAAAGTGATGCTTGCTAGATGGAAGGGTGAAGTGGGGTGCTGGAAGAAAAAGTAACAGGCATGTAAAGTAGAGCACAGGGAATATAGTTAATAATATTGTCACACAACTAGATATGATCCCAGGTAGTACTACACTTACCAGATGGGACCACCATGTAAATTATATCATCATCTAATCACTATTCTATACAACCAAAAGTAATATAAATAATATTAATATGGAAATTTTTAAATAAATGAGAAAACAAAAACATGTAAATAAATAAAATGTAAAATAATAAATAAATAAAAACCACAAATGATTCTCCTAGAAATGAAAACTACAATATCTGAAGTGAAAATTTACTGGATTATAGCATATTAGAAGTGATATCAATAAATTTGAAAACATGGCAACAAAAACTATCCAAATAAAAGTATAACAGAGAAAAGAACAGAAAAATAAACAGTCTAGATGACTAATGAAACAACTCAAAGCACTTTACTGTAAGTGTAGTTTGAGTCCCAGAAGGAGAGAGAGCAGGCAGAAAAAGTATTTAAACAAGTAATGGCCAAAATTTTTTCCAAATTTAAACTTTATGAAACATTAATTCTCATCATAATCAAATTATAAAAAACAGTGATAAAGAGAAAGGTTTTAAAATATACAGAAAAACATACATTACATTACTTAAAGGGAAAAATCATAACTTGTACACTTCCTACCAAAAGCAATGCAAGTCAGAGACCATGAAACTATACTTGCAAAGTGCTGAAAAAAGCATTTTTTTTACCTCTACACACTTCCGTCACTCGATGAGGATAGTAAAAGCCCCTATCACACATTGTTTATGTAAAGACTTATTAAAATAACACCTTTTTTTAAGACTCTGAATATAAAGTTATAAGCTATAACTTTAATCTTAATAATACACTGGTATTAGTATTGCTGCTATTATTATTTATTACTATTACTATTACTGTTACTATTAAGCATTAAGCAATCACATTTTTATATCTGTACTACGAAAGTCCAAACATGCAGCAAGGTTATCTGCTCTAAAAGATCTTTCATTTCAGTTCCCACTTTTCCCATAACACATTTGCCCGTTGGATTATTCCCTGTTCTCTAATACAATTTTCTACTTTCCAAGTCTTTGTGCATACTTCTGCCTACCCATTTTTAAGGGCCAGTTTCATGCCAACCTCTCTTAAAATCTTCCTTCCAGAGGGAAGTTCTTTGTCTTCCATGTTTCTTCCCCTAACACATTATTTATACCAATACTTCTCAGAGGTTGCTCTACATGTGAGCCGCTGAGAGTGGAATTAAGAGTTGTGTCTTTAAAAGTTCCCAAATGCTGTTGACGCTGCTGGTCTGAGAGGACTTTACTTTTTAGTATTTCATCTCATGCCAGCTATTTAAAGAAAAAAAGTGAGTTACAACTTACCTTTTAATTACAACTCACCTTTGTAATAACCATAGCACCTGATACAGGGCAAAGCAGCTACTTGATCCTAGCCAGCTAGATAGATAAAAGAGGCTAAGTGAGATATAAATAGGTATTGTTCCAGTCAATCTTCTTCTTAGTCAAACTCTGACTTCTTACTCTCTGACACTTAAGGATATGTATCTAATTTTTAAGTGTTTAGGAATAGTAAAACCTAAGTGTCCTTTAAGCCCTTGTACCCAGGAAGAATCCACTACCTGTGACAGCTCTATTAGCTACATAATTTTATGAGAAATTCATTAAAATGATACTGCCAATAAAACATTCATTTATATTCCTAAATTTTAAAGTGTAGATTTATTTTTAAAAATTTGCACAAACGCTGTAAGTACATATGAGGTTTTTAAAAAGTGCATATGTGATATGCTGAGTTCTAAGGAAGAAGTTCATCAAACTCAAAACATAAAAGCATTCCTTCCAGACTCCCATAAACTAAATGGAGTCTCTATATTTAAAAATCTTCAGTGACTTACATTCCTTCCCCTCCCCCACACTGTAAAGACCCTGGGTTGCCTTGCCTACCCGACACTGTCTGCTATCCTGTGACTGACAGCACAGCTATCAGCACCTCAGTATTGTTTTGTACTGCAGGACTCAACATGTGTTTCCCCTTTGCAAAAATTACATCATGTCTCAGGAAGTCTCTTTTTTCCAACAGAACTAGCGGATATGCTCCATCAAGGCTTAGAAAGTAAAAAAAGAAGATAAATTGAACCTTGTACAGTTATTTAAAGTGCATGTGTTGCTGAAGAATCTTTGTTTCATCATCCAGGCTCCACCAATTCATATACACAGTATGTCCCAAATGTTTCACGCTCCAGTAAAATGAACAAGGGTGAGGAACAGAGTTTGCACTTGCCAGCTGTGCATTTCTTTACATAAAGTGCAATTGTTTTTCATACTGGCCTTTGCCCAGAAGTTACTTTAACTTCCACTCTGACAAATGCTTTAATCTGTTGCCAAGAGTGGGAACTGCAAAATTCTGAAAATTCCATTTCTTTCATGATGTCTTCTTCAGGTTCACAGAGGAAAGCTGACATCCTTTGCACAGCCTAGTTTGAAATTAAAATTAGATGTGACTACTTTCATTACTTTTTAACCAAAGTATATTCATTTGCCCTTGTTTCTGATCTAAAATGCATTTCCCTGTACATTGTGTGAAAACTCTTCTTAT
Organism: Sturnira hondurensis; assembly: GCF_014824575.4. NCBI lineage: Eukaryota > Metazoa > Chordata > Mammalia > Chiroptera > Phyllostomidae > Sturnira > Sturnira hondurensis. Next base: position 1,381,485 of record NW_028092815.1, on the reverse strand, counting down.
CTCCTTCTAAAGGATTAGGTTTGTGTCCAACTTTACTAAGCCCTACAGTATGAGGCAAAAGTAGGCTTACAATTGTTCATATGGAAAATAATATTTACAGTAATTAAGAAACAATACAAGAACAAAGTGTTTTGTGTACAAATAACTGTAAACCTACTTTTGCCCTATCCTGTATATTTCTTTTTTAATAATATTTTATTGTTTATGCTATTACAGTTGTCCCAGTTTTACTCCCTTTGTCCCCCTCTAGATGGTTTCTCCCCTCACTCACTCAGGCAATCTCCACACTGTGGCTCATTTCCATTGGTCATAAGTATGTGTTTCACTACTCTATTCCCTATGCTGTACTTCACATCCCCATGACTATTCTGTGACTACCAATTTGTACTTCTCAACCCATTCACCTTTTTCCACCGTCCTCCTGACCCCACACCATCAAGCACACATCAGAATGTTCTCTATAACTATAATTCTGTTTCTGCTCTGCTTGTTCATTTATTTTGTGTTTAGATTCAGTGTTAATAGATACGTATTTATTGTCATTTTGTTGTTACTATTCTTGATCATCTTCTTCTTTTTAAAGAAGACCCTTTAACATTTCATATAATACTGGTTTGGTGGTGATGAACTCCTTTAGCTTTCTGTTGTCTGGGAAGCTCTTTATCTGCACTTCAATACCAAATGATAGCCTCATGCACTGTTGGGTGGTAATGCAGCTTTGTGCAGGCATTTAGGAAAGCATTATGAAATTTCCTCAAAAAAATTAAAAATTAAACTGACTTGTTATCAGTAATTCCACTTCTGGGAATATATCAGAACCCAAAACACTAATTCTAAAGAAAATATGCATATGTACCTCTATGTTCATTATAGCATTATTTACAATAACCAGGATTTGGAAGGAGCCCAGGTGTCCATCAGTATCTGATAGTGTCCATCAGTATCTGATGTATCAAAGCTGTGGTACTTATACAATAAAATACTACTCAGCCATTGAGAAGAATAAAATCTTAGCTTTGAGACAGCATGGGTGGACCTGGAGATTGTTATGCTAAGTGAAATAAGCCAGTTAGAGAAAGGCAAATGTCACATGATTTCACTTATATATGGAATCTATGAACAAAACAAACTAACAAACAAAATAGATACAGACTCTTAGACACAGAGAACAGACTGACAGCTATCAGAGGGGAGCAGAGGTTGGGGAGGTAGAAATGTAAAGGGAGTAAACAAAAACTAAAAATAAGAATAAACCCCAATAAACAAACAACAGTATGATGATTGGCAGAGGAAAATTGGAGTGGGGAAGTTAGAAGAGGGCAATGGGTTAAACCAATTGAGGGAAACTTGATTTGGGCCCTGGTTTAGTACAGACGATGTGTTACAGACTTGTGTCCCTGAAGCCTGTATGATTTTATTGTCACCCCAATAAATTCAGTTAGAAATCACTGTCATTCTTACTATTTGGATAATCTTCCCCTATAACTTACTTAATAAATGTGATCAATAAATCTAGTGTATTTTACTTAGGAAGAATTTGCACAGTCAAAAGTTTTAAGTCACCTTGTTCTTTTCTTTGTAATAATATTTTTGTATTTTCATGTTTTTTACAGGGCAGATGTTTTACTTTAATAAATCAGAAAATCAATTATATAATCAGATTATTAAGATTAGTTTTGTTCAAAAACTTTAGAACTCAGCAGATTGTCAGAAAATAATTGAGTCATCATTTTCTCACTTCTTATTTGATTTCTAATAGCATCTTGTTTGGGTTTTGTGTCTCACTTCTCTTTTTACTGAACAAGTTTTTAATTCAATGTCTCAATTATTTTTAATAACAAACAAGTGTTGGAGATGATGCGGAGAAAAAGGAACTCTAATACGTTGTTTTTGGTAATGCCGACTGGTGTTGCCACCGTGGAAAACAGTGTGGAACTTCTTCTGAGAAGTAAAATGGAACTGCCTTTTGACTCAGCAATTTCACTGCTGGGACTAAGAATACTGAAACACTAATCCAAAAGAACCTGTGCACCCCAATGTTCATAGCAGCACAATTTACGATAGTCAATTGCTGGAAGCAACCTAAGTGCCCATCAGTAAATTAGTGGATTAAAAGATTGTGGTACATTTACATGATGAAATACTATACAGCAGAAAAAAGGAGCTCCTACCCTTTGAGACAGCATGTATGGAACTGGAGTACATTATGCTAAGTGAAATAAGCCAGTCAGTGAAAGACAAATACCATATGATCTTACCTAGAAGTGGAACCTAATCAACAACAACAACAAACAAGCAAGAAAGCAAAATACAACCAGAGATATTGAAATAAAGAAAAAACTGACAGTAACCAAAGAGGATGGGGGAGAGGGATAATAGAGGAAGGGCCATCAAGGAACATGTATAAAGGACACATGGACAAGGCCAAGGAGGGTGGATTCGAGGGTGGGAGGTGGGGGTTGGGGGGTGAAAATGGAGACAACTGTATTTGAACAACAATGAAATAAATAAATAAATAAAAAGAAAAATAAGTTTCATTTTTTAAATGCCCTTTTTTATTCTGAAGTTTCTTTGTCTGACTTTTTTTGCTATTTTTTATTGTTACCTTTTTCTATTGTTAACATGCATGTGTATGTTTGAGTGCATGCAAGATAACTAAGAGACTCATGACTAGTTATCAAGATAATGGACAACTTCAACACAGCAGAAACTAATTCTTAAAAATATCAGCCTTTCCTGGCTGGTGTAGCTCAGTGGATTGAGCGCGGGCCTGCAAACCAGACAATGCGGTTCAATTCCCAGTCAGGGCATATGCCTGGGTTGCAGGCCGGTTCCTTGCAGGCTAACTACCAGCAGGGGATGCACAAAAGGCAACCATACATTGATGTTTCTCTCCCTCTCTCCTTCCCCTCTAAAGATAAATAAATAAATAAAATCTTTAAAAAATATATATCAGCCTTTGCCATCATAAACAAAGCAACAGACAACAAGTGTTGGAGAGGATGGAAAGAAAAGGGAACCCCAGTACACTGTTCGTGGGATTTTGGACTGGTGCAACCACTATGGAAAACAGTATGGAATTTCCTCAGAAAACTAAAAATGGACCTCCCTTTCGACCTGGCAATTCCACTGCTAGAATTATATCCTAAGAATATTGAAACACCAATTCAAAAGCATCTATTTACTCCAATGTTCACAGCCGCACAATTTACAATAGCCAAGTGTTGGAAGCAACCTAGGTGCCCATCAATAAATGAGTGGATCAAAAAATTATGGCACATCTACACAATGGAATTCTATGCAGCAAGAAAAAAAAAGGAGCTCCTACCTTTTGCAACAGCATGGATGGAACTGGAAAGAATTATGCTAAGTGAAATAGGCCAGGTGGTAAAAGACAAACACCATATGATCTCACCTTTAACAGGAACCTAATCAACAAGGCAAACAAACAAACAAAATATAACCAAAGACATTGAAATTGAGAACCAGCTGACAGTGACCAGAGGGGAGAGGGAAAGGAATTTCTGGGTAAAAGGGTGAAGGGTTTGCAGAAATAAGTGTAAAGGACATGTGGACAATAATGGGGGAGGGGGTAGAAACGAGATGAAGGTGAGGAGTGCTAGGGGGTTGGGCTAGGGTGGGGGAAAAAGACAGAAAACTGTACTTGAACAATTAAAAAAATAAAAATAAATACATTTATAAAATATATTGGCCTTTGAACTTTATTCACATTTGGATCCTTTTGTTGGATAGGTAATAACCCTAATAACTAGGAACAGAATAGCTCTGCATCTTTGAAAAGAAAATATTTTTAAAAAAATATTATAAAAATGGTGACAGGAGAACAAATTGTTTTACAAAGCTAAATTTATTGCCAGGGGTAATTTGATATTTGTCATTATCAACCATCTGAGAAGCCAAACTTCTGAGACACTTGAGTGAAAAATATTTTGTCTCAATTTTTTAATTTCAAATCTATAAAGGTTTTGATGCTTGAAGAGGAGAGAATGTAAAAGCTGGGTAGTTGTCTATTAACATGACCAGAATGACAAATATCTTTGGTCTGCTCCCGCTGCTGTAACAGAAAACTGTAGACTGGGAGGCATGTGAACAACTGACGTTCTTTTCTCATGGTTCTGAACACTGATTATCCAGGGTCAAGTCACTGGCAGGTTTGGCGTCTGGTAAGAGCCTGTTTCCTGGCTCATAGAGTATTGTTCTCACCTGGATGAAGCAATAAGAGAGCCCTCTAGTGTCTCTTACCAGGGCACTAATCCCATTCCTCAGGATTATATCTTATGGCCTAATTACTTCCCAAAGGCCCATCCTCCAAATACCATCACACTGAGAATTAGATTTCAACACAATAATCTTGGGGAGGACAGAAACTTTCAATCTAGATGGACCAAAAACAAAATTTTCTTAACAGATCTTTTAATAAATGATTTATCTTTGCAATATTTACCTCAATTCTCTTCAGTATGACCCATTTAAGTAATTTTAGTGTGCTTTGTTTTCATTGTTTCAGTTACAATTTTTTATTTTGCCAATATTAATTTAGAAATAATTTTTTTCTATGAAAGTCCATTTAATGTTATGCAAAATATGTAATAATAAATTTTAAATTATAGCATAAAGATAATAATAGTTATATGGTTACTTAATAATTTATTTTTATTGAATCAATTGAGATTACATTAGTTAGCAAGTGGTACATTTCTATGATGCATGATATGTATACTGCATTGTATGCCTGCCTCCCAGACTTGGGTCACCTTCTGTCACTATATATTTGACCCATTTACCTTTTATTACTCCCCCAAAAAGTTAGCATCCTTGCACTTAGTCAGCTCAAATTATTATTACTATTTATCATTGTTGTTTTTAATAACATAAAGTCTATCAATAAAAAAATGTCCAAATACAGACATCCAGCCAAGATGGAGGCATAGGTAGATACACTGTGCCTCCTCACACAACCAAAAGAAGGGCAACAACAAATTTAAAAATAAAAAACAACCAGAACTGACAGAGAATTTAACTATATGGAAGTCTTACAACCAAGGAGGTAAAGAAGAAACATTCATCCAGACTGGTAGGATGGACAGAGAGGGCAGCTGGGCAGAGATGACTTGTAGCAAGGTGGCAGCTAGTGAACTGGGCAAGGTGGTGGCTGGTGGAGCAGGCAGTCCCGCCTTTGGGTGCAGATAAACTGGGAGAAACAACTAGAGAGCGAGATAGACTGCACAACCCAGGGTGTCAGTATGGGGAAATAAAGCCTCAAGACCTCTGACTGAAAAAACCTGGGGGTTGTGGTGGCAGGAGAAACTCATAGCCTCACAGGAGAATTTGCTGGAGAGATCCACAGGGTCCTAGAATGTACACAAACCCACCCACCCAGCGATCAGAATCAGAATGGCCTGATTTGCTTTTGGGTAGTGGCAGTAGTAACTGAAAGCTGGAAGAGAGCTAAACAAGCAGTATTGTTCCCTTTCTGGGAACAATAACCCTTCCTAACCTACACCACCAAACCACAGTGTTGCCCCACCCTGGTGAATACCTAGGGCTCCATCCTTTACTACCTAACCAGCATACTGAGACAAAAAAACATGACCCAAATGAAAGAACAAATCAAAGCTCTAGAAAAAATTACAACTAAGTGATGAAGAGATAGTCAACCTATCAGATGCACAGTTCAAAACACTGGTAATCAGGGTGCTCATAGAACTGGTTGATTATGGTTGCAAAATAAAGGAAAACATGAAGGTTATAAAAAGTGAAACAAAGGAAAATGTACAGGGAACCAACAGTGAAGAGAAGAAAACTGGGACTCAAATAAATAAATGATTTGGACCAGAAGGGAGAAATAAGCATTCAATCAGACCAGAATGAAGAAATAAGAATTTTTTTAAAAAATGAGGAGAGGCTTAGGAACCTCCAGGACAACTTTAAATGTTCCAACATCAGATCATAGGGGTGCCAGAAGGAGAAGAGGAAGAGCAAGAAATTGAAAACTTATTTGAAAAATTAATGAAAGATAACTTCCTTTCATTGTTAAAAATAATACCCACGGCAAACATGCTTTATGAAAACTGAGTGATAAACTTCCCCAATCTGGCAAAGGAAATAGACTTCCAGGAAGGCCAGGAAGCTCAGAGAGTTGCAAAGTTAGACCCAAGGAAGTGCACACCAAGGCACATCATAATCACATTACCCAAGATTAATAAGAAGGAGAGACTCTGAAAAGCAGGAAGAGGAAAGGAGAGGGCTACCTACAAAGGAGTTCCCATAAGACTATCAGCCGATTTCTCAAAAGAAACCTTACAGTCAAGGAGGGGCTGGAAAGAAGTATTCAAAGTTGAAAGGCAAGGACCCACATCCAAGATTACTTTATCCAGCAAAGCTTTCATTTAGAATGAAAGGGCAAATAAAGTGCTTCTCAGATAAGGTCAAGCTAAAGGAGCTCATCCTCACCAAGCCGTTATTATATGAAATGTTAAAGGGATTTATCTAAGAAAAAAAGATAAAACATATGAACAGGAAAATGATAGCACACTCACAGTTATTAACAACCACACCTAAAACAAAAACAAAAGCAAATTAAGCAAACTACTAGAACAGGAACAGAACCACAGAAATGGAGATCGCACGGAGGGTTATCAGTGGGAGAGTGGGAGGAGGAGAGAGGGGGAAAAGGTACAGAGAACAAGTAGCATAGATGGTAGGTAGAAAATAGACAGTGGTAGGTTAAGCATAGTGTAGGAAATGTAAAAGCCAAAGAACGTATATGTGCAACCCATGGACATGAACTAAAGGGTGAGGGTGTGTTGAATGAGGGTTGGAGGAAGTATGCAGGGCAGAGGGGAATAAAGAGGGGACACGTGAAACTGCGATAGCGTAATCAATAAAATATATTGATTTTATGTATATTTATATTTAAATATACATAAATATTTTATGGGTCATAAAATAAATTATGGGTCATACATATAAGTTATTTGCCTTCTCTATTTCTTATTCTATGCTTAACCTCCCTCTGTCTATTTTGTGTGTGGCATTTATGCTTCTTTGATTCCCTGTACCTTTTTGTTCATTCTTCCCTTCCCCCTCTCTACTGATAACCCTCCATGTGAGCTCCATTTCTGTGATTCTGTTCCTGTTCTAGTTGTTTGCTTAGTTTTAGAATGTTCAAATACCTAGATATAAAGTGAGTAAGAAGAATAAACTCAGTAATTACTCTTGGAGTACAAAGCAGAGTTGATTTTCCTACATAGCTGTCTTCTTTCTGAACTGTGGTTAAAGGTGTACTTAGCTGTGGTTTTCTACTCAGTGCTTCTTATGGATTTCTTTCCTTGATGTGGTTTCCCTTTGTGTACTTGATATGATTGACTGAGCCGATTTCTTCAAAACTGTTGTAAAACCTTTGTATTTTCAAACTGCTTTGCAATTGCTTTTTCTTAGAATGTCCTTAAAAATGAAACCAATTGGTGATACGGTAGAGCAAGGTAAGCTCAGGGAGGTTGTGGTTGGCAGAGCCAGTATAAAATCATAGAAAGTCACCCTGGCTGGTGTGACTCATTGAATTGAGCACTGGCCTACAAACCAAAGGGTCACTGGTTCAATTCCCTGTCAGGTCACATGTCTGGGTTGTGGGCCAGGTCCCCAGTAGTGGGAGCACAAGAGACAACCACACATTGATATTTCTCTCCCTTTCTTTCTCCCCCCCTCCCTCCCCACCTCTCTAAAAATAAATAAATAAAATCTTTTCTTAAAAAAGTTATAAAAGTCTTTCTAGTTTTTTTAGGTTTTCTAAGATGTTCTACTCAGAATATTTTTATTTACAAATTAAAAGATGTCTGAAAGAATAGCAAGCTTGGCTTTGCCTATTTGGACATGGAATAGCATTGCCAGGTAAAATACAGGATGTAAAGTTAATTTTGAATTTCAGATAAACAATGAATAATATTTTAGTATGAGGATATTTCATTATTACCAAGAACCCTGTACTTTTGTTTGCTAAATCTGAGATCTCTAACTTAGGAAGACATTTTTATTCCACAGCTGTATGAACCTGAGCAAATAACAACGTTTTTTGCATTGAAGTGTCTTCACCTCTAAAAATAAAATGTTGTGTCACATAACTTGTGACTTATTGTTCATTAGGCTATGATACGATATCTTACTACCATCCAAGACTTACCTACAAGTATCATTACAATGTCGTGCAGAGTGTTGCATTAGGAATACAAAGATCTAAATTTCAACCCCATCTGGATCACTAACTATGTGATCTTAGAAAATCAAATTCTTACAGTCTCAGATTCTTAATTTACAGAAACAGTGTAAGATCTGTATTATGAGAATCAAATTAGTTAATGTCTATAGAAATGTTCGGGTCTATTTAGTTATAAACAAATAATCACCTTTTAGAAAGTTACTCAACTCCTACCAAAAGTTACTCTCAACCAATGTTGAAGTGAATTAGTATCAAAACTATATAGCCACAGATTCTGGCTATAGTTTTACTGACCATGTCTTCTAGGAAACAGTATGGTACCTGTAACACAGTATTCAAACTAAGTTCTCAAGCTTGGATAAGTTCTCAGAAGTAGCCCACAGGTAGTTGTTTAGCACCTTTGTTCTCTGAATTTCAGGAGACAAATATTTCTAAACCTTAATCTCATCAAACAATGAACGATCAAAGTAATACCCACTGCAAACATACATTATGAGAACTGAGTGAAAAAAATATGTCCAAAGGCATGTCCATAGAGTTTCTCACAAGAAGTAACAGTTCCTTCCCTTCTCTGTGGTTTTCCTGAGTGCCTCAGTGAAGCCTGGCCCTGGGTACAGTCCCTCTGTATGCGAGTGCATGTAAGGAGCAGGCCTCAGTTTCCACTTTTCTCTACCTAGCTGTTCTGTTGCCACCACCCGGCAGGTCAGGAGGGCCTCCTCCAATCTCCAGGCCTCTGCCAGGATGGAACTGAGATGCTGAATTCTTTTTGTATCCTCTGACCTCTTCGGACCCATTGGATAGTAATAACCTTCCCTAACAGCAACCAGATTCAAACCAGAATGCAGCAGGAAAAAAGTCACCTTGACCAAAAGGGGCATCCAGCCTCTCCCACACCAGACACAGGATAATGGAATCCAAACAACACAAAATTCCCCGTATTTGATTACTCCATCTTTCAGCCTCTCTCCTTCTTGCCTCAGACCCAGCTATTTCTCAGCTACACTGTCAGATCACCAAGTCAGTCACCAATGGGGACAGAAAGATGTCTGCCCTGGGGAATTTCCAACCTGCCCAGGGGATGTTGGATTCACCCTTTGCATGAGCCAACTTGGCAAAGGTGGCATGGCACTTTGTATGCACGTGTATGGTGCAAGAGCGACCTCCAGCGGCCAGTGTGTTTCTGGCTGAGCCAAGGGGATAAAGTGCCTGCATGGGGCTCTCTCTGGACAGCCCTATCCTCCAGGAGGCTAGCATACATCAAGACCATTTCTGCTTGGAACCACTTTCCAGAAAACCTACACAGAGCTACACTGCCTGTTTTTTAAAGCAAAGAAACAACCCCGAAGCTATGCACCAATTGTATCTAACCACGTCCCTTGTCTCTTTATCGCTTATGAACTTTAAATGGCCAATGGCATCTGCGCTGACTCCAGTGTGAGATCTGAAATCTTTAGTACAGCATCCAGGACTCATCAGGACCTGTCATTTGCTACAACTCCCCCATCTGTTAATGCACACCAGACTCCCCTCTAGATCTGGACATGTCTGTGACATTTCCTTTCCTTTAATGACCTCTTTAATTTGTCTGCCTGGTAAAACCTTTTTCTTTCTAAGGGTTTTATATCAGAAATTGGCATCTTGGTGACACATTCAGTATTGTCTTGCAACCACTGGAGAATTCTGTTTTCAAAACATAAAGTGGAGCTAATACTGATCTCTTTATCTAAGAAACAATGATAGGGCATCCATTATAATTCCAGCCATTGTGCTTGGGTGTTTGAGATAAACAGATGAAGAGGCAAAGATTCTGCCTTCATAACACTTTTAGACTAGTGGGAAACATGTCAGGGAATGACTGTCATAGAGTGTAGTGAGATGCTACATGCAGGCTACACACAGAGCTTAACAATGGGGGCCTGCGAAAGGGCAAGCAGAGCGTACCTCAGTAATGAAAACTTTTGACTGGGACTTAAAGTATGCATATGAGTTAGCCAGACCAATGAGAGAATTTTTTAATGGAAATAAATGAATGAAGTATTTCAGGCATGAAGAAGCTCACATGGAAGCAGGGAGGGTTGGAGGCAGCGAGCCATTAACAGGCTATGTGCTGCACAGTAGACAGATAGAAAGCTCAAATGCAGGCTGGGATCAGTAAATATTCCATATTTCATTGAAGGCTCTCAAATGAAAGCAATATTTAGCAAAAATAAAGACACAAAAGCTAACCATAGCTTACAGGAGAAGCAAAAAGAGATCAAAATCAGGGTTCTTAAGTATATTTTATTGATTATGCTATTATAGTTGACCAATTTTTTTCTTCTCTTTATCCCCATCTGCTCAGCACACTCCATCCCACCAGCATCCCCCTCCACTTAGTTCATGTCCATGGGTCATATATATAAGTTATTTGGCTTCTCTATTTCTTATTCTATGCTTAACCTCCCTTTGTCTATTTTGTGTGTGGCATTTATGCTTCTTTTATTCCCTGTACCTTTCTGTTCATTCTTCCCTTCCCCCTCCCTACTGATAACCCTCCATGTGATCTCCATTTCTGTGATTCTGTTCCTGTTCTAGTTGTTTGCTTAGTTTGCTCCTGTTTTTTGTTTGTTTGTTTGTTTTTAGGTTCAGTTGTTAAGAGTTGTTAATTTGTTGTCATTTTACTGTTCATAGTTTTGACCTTCTTTTTCCTAGATAAGTCCCTTTAACATTTCATATAATGAGGGCTTGGCAATGATGAACTCTTTTAACTTGCCCTTATCCAGGAAGCACTTTACCTGCCCTCCCATTCTAAATGATAGCTTTGCTCAATAGAGTAATTTTGGATATAGGTCCTTGCCTTTCATGACTTTGAATACTTGTTTCCAGCCCCTTCTTGCCTGCAAGTTTTCTTTTGAGAAATCAGCTGATAGTCTTATGGAAACTCCTTTGTAGGTAACTCTCTCCTTTTGTCTTGCTGCTTTTAAAATTCTCTCCTTATCTTTAATCTTGGCTAACATAATCATGACATGTCTTGATGTGTTCCTCCTCCTTGAGTCCAACTTCTTTGGGACTCTTGTGAGCTTCCTGGACTTCCTGGAAGTCTACTTCCTTTGCTGGATTGGGGAAGCTCTTCTTCATTATTTTTTCAAATAAGTTTTCAATTTCTTGCTCTTCCTCTTCTCTTTCTGTAACCCCTATGACTCAGATGTTGGAATGTTTAAAGTTGTCTCAGAGGTTCTTAAGCCCCTCCTCATTTTTTGAATTCTTGTTTCTTCATTCTGTTCTGGTTGAATGTTTATTTCTTTGTTCTGTTCCAAATCATTGATTTGAGTCCTGGTTTTCTTTCCTTCACCTGTTGGTTCCCTATTTTTTTTTCACTTCCCATAGCCATCATGTTTGCCTCTATTTTGCAACCACTCAACCAAATTCTGTGAGGATCCTGATCACCAGTGTTTTGAACTCTACATCTGATAAGTTGGCTATCTCCTCATTGCTTAGTTTCTTTTCTGGAGTTTTTTTAAACTCATTTTTGCCCACATTTTTTTATTGTGGTTCAAGTACAGCTGTCTCTATTTTCTTCCCATCTCTTTCCCCCACACCTCCCACCGCAATCCTATCCCCCTTTGGAGTTTTGATCTGTTCTTTTATTTGAGCCATGTTTCTTTGTATCAGTGTGCCTGTTACATTGTAAGGGGGTGGAGCTTTAGGTTGTCACAAAGGTGGGGCTTTGTGTTGCTGTATGTGAGGGAGGGGTCAGAGAGGGAAAACTGCTGCCTGCTCAGCTCTCAGCTTTCTGTCACTTCCACCGCTACCCACAAGCAAATTGGGCCCTTCTGGTGCTGATTCCCAAGTGGGTGGGCTTGCATACATTCTAGGACCCTGGAGGTCTCTCCAACAAACTCTTCTGTGAGGCTAGGAGTTTCTCCTGCTGCCACAATTCCCAACAGGTTATTATAGTCAGAGGTTTTGAGACTTTACTTCCCCATGCTGGACCCCTTGTTGTGTGGTCTGTCTTGCTCCCCAGTTTCTCTCAGTTTATCTGCACTCAAATGTGGGACTGTCGCATCCACCAGCTGCCACATTTTTGCAGTTATTGATACTCAGAGATCCTGTGGGTGTCAGTCAAATTGAGACTGAGAGGCTAAGGCAATGCAGTGCATAGGTATACACGCAGGTGGGGCACAAGAAGTAAAGGTAATGAATGACTTTAAAATACAAGGTAGTTGGTTGAAGTGTAGCTGAGAATAGGAACAAATGTCAAGGTTTCAGAGAGTGAGAAGTCCAGGTGCCAACATAAAGAAGCCTGACTTTGTTCTAGCAAACAGCACTTGCTGTATTCTGGATGCTTTAAAGTGCTGAAGCCTTGAAAGGCAAAGTACGTAGAGGGTATGAGAACGCTGCCCTAAAAGGTCCAGTTCTGAGACTCTGAAGGGACTGTCCTGAGGGGCCAGTGAGGCTCCACTCATGATTCAAATATGTGCCCTGAGCCTGTGGGAGATGATAGACCTGTGCAGGCTTGTTCCTCACTTCAGAGTAATATTGCCTGTTACAACAGGTATTCCTTCTGATCATTTTACCATGGATAGGGAGAGGTAGCCATCCCTTGACTTTCAGAGCAGGGAACTCATTGTTGGCTGAAGTGGAAGGCAGTGTAAACTGAGTGACTATGCATCTATGCATTTTTATATTTGTGATTCCAAGAGAACTCTTACATGCAGATGAAGGACCACAATCAATCTAGAACTAGCCTCTCTGGGAAAAGACAGGCAACATGAAGATGAAGAGGATCTTACAGTTCTCCATCCAGGTCCTTTCATCCTGACACTCACCCCTGCATAGAGTACCTGTCAGTTTACTTATCTTTATGTCCTATTTGAAAATAAGCTCCTTGAAGATAACAGACACATCTTCCTCAACTAGCACAGTGCCTGGCACAGTCAGCATTCAGTAAAACCTGCCCAGGCCCTGACCAGTGTGGCTCAGTTGGTTGGGCATCATTCTGCAGTGAAAGATCACTGGTTTGATTCTAACTCCCTGTAAAGGCACATGCCTGTATTGAAGGTTCAGTCCTCAGACAGGGTAGGTATGATAGGCAACTAATTCATGTTTCTCTCCCACATTGATGTTTCTTTCTCTTTCATTCTCCCTCCCTTCTCCCCTCTCTAAAAATAAATGAATAAAGTCTTTAAAATTAAAATAAATAAAACAAAACAAATATCGGCCTAAATTAAAGAATAAATAAGCAACCCTAGGAAGGAGAAAATTGGTGATGATATTCCCACAAACACCTATGGGTTGGACTGGAGCACCAGAAGGTACTGTTTTCTCAAGTTTGTCCTTAATCCTTTTACAAACATTACTAACATGTATATTAGGAAGAATGCTTATTTTGGAAACAGATGAAAATAATTTTAAATTTAGGCTATGTGATTTTATGTGTTTGGCAATTTAGTGAAATTTTCTAAGACTTCATTATTCCAACTAAAATTCAAAATAATAGCCCCATTCTTACTAAGCTGCAGTGAGAGGAATCTCGCATGAACTGTGTCCCAGCACAGGGTGAAGCACATAGCAGACCTCCAGAAAATGACAGCTCTTGTGATTGTAGCACGGTGTTTCTTCCTGTGAGGGACTTTGAATGGACACAAGCCCCAGAGGCCTTAGTGAATGGTCTTCTTCAACAAGTAATTCTGTCACAGCACTGAATTGGAGCTTGTGTCCATGATTTTGTGGTTGGAATGTACAGCTGTGCTTTGTAATTTGTGCTTTACAGCAACAGTGGTTTTTCTGAGTCTGAAATATGTCAGTATGAAGATATGACTGTTTTTATCTGTCACTCAGTTGTTGCTGAAGTTTAGAGATGGTGAGCTATGAAATCCTCATGACAGTAATTACTTATGGGGGTTACAGAAGTATTTTGACACCCAAGACAATGCAGAAAGAAGTGGGGGGGGAAACAACATCACCTCATGGCTGAGGTTGCTGATAGTTTAAAGTTCAATACCTTAAAAATTATCATAGTAACCATTATCAATCCCATTCAGTTAGTGAAAGAATCCATGACCCAGCACTGCTTCTCGCATATGAAATAACTCTACTTGTTTCAATTTGGTTGCTTCAAAAAAAAAAAAAAAGGGGGAGTAACATCCAATTTCCCTCTGGAGAAATGGCCACATTTGACAATAGTTTCAATGAAAAATTACTGACCAGGATATAGGTATTGCCCTTGTGGGTTTAGCTAATCCAGGGTCTAAGGCCCTGGAGGTCATGTTGAGGAACCAGAGACAGAAGAGGGATTTTTCCCTCCATAGTCTATTGTTATGATGAATTAAAGTTATGTCATTCACAATGTGATGATAACTCTAAAATGGGAAACTGCAGCCCAGACCACTTTTCCAAGGTCCAGAACCTATATCCAACCACCTAGTGAACATCTCTCAGATTTCTAAAGCAATATTTTTCAAATTAAAACATGAAAACAGCACAGATTTTGCAGCATTCTGTTTGATTCTTTATTCTTTCTCACCCCCACACCTAAAGAGTCATTATGTTGGATTGACTTGATATACTTAATGCCTGCTATATGCAGGACTAGGCTGTGCCCTTCTACATGTGCAGGAGTATTCTATTTCTGTGGTAACAAATTACTATTGAAGGTTTAATGTAGCACAAATTTATTTTAGTTCTAAAGGTTAGAAATCCAACACAAGCCTTACTAAAGTAAAATCAAAGTGTTGGCATGGTTGTGACACTTTCTGAAAGCTCTGGGGAAAAATCCCATTATTGGCCTTTTCCAGCTTCTTAAAGCTACTCATATTCCTTGACTCCATATTCAAAGCTACCAATATAACATCATTCTGATCCATCTTCATCTTTTTGTCTCTTTCTGACCACAGCCAGGAAAAGTTCTCCACTTATAGGGACTTGGTTAATTAGATTGAGGTCACTTGGATCAAGAATAATCTCCCCAAAGAGGGTCCAAGAGTAAGTGGAAGTTACGTTCACTTCTTCCCAGGACCAAATTGGAATCACAACTGAAATATACATCAATCAACTTAAATAACCAACTAAAGACTAGCTGAATAGAAGTTTCATAATCAATGACTTACAGAAGATACAAGACTGATAGAAAGGAAGGAGATGCAGAAAAACCTGGACCACAACCAGCTGAAAATCTGGAAGGATAATTCAGCTATGAAGGTCCACCCTGAGGAGCATGGGGTCTCACGCCCATGCCCAGTGATCCAGCCCAGAGCACCAGGGTTGGGACAAGGACCCACATAACACCTAGCTATGAAAATCAACAGGGTATCTGTCTGCCAGGGAGAGATAGGAGTCTGCTGGGAACCCAGCAGCCCTACAAAAGAACCAGTGCACAAAATCTTGTTTGTAGTCACTCACCCTGGGCTCCAGGCACAAGCAGGTCAGAGTCAGGCAAAGGGGGACCAGGTTATGTGTCTCTGGGAAGAGAGATAAAGGGCCAGCTGCCAGTACCTCAGTGTCGAGTCCCTCACTCATACCTCCCATCTTTCTTGGGCCAGGCACTCCCATCCATATGGCATCAGCAGGAGGGAAGCAATAGCCCCATAATCCCAACACCCTGTTCCTTGCCCTGCCAAGCTCATGCCTGCAGAGGAGTCAGCTGTGTGGGCCTGTAGTTTAGAGGTCCAGGTATAATCAGGGAGTATCAGAGACTAAATTGTGTGACACTGGGCTGAGGGTCTTCCCCACTTCCTACAAGACACACTGAAACATGTACCCTGCAGAGACATACTAGTCTGCCCCTCAACTCCCAGGAGCCCCATGAAGGCTCTCAGGGAAATCTGAGCAGAATTCAGGAAATACTAAGCTGAGTGTCTGTAGGCCAGGGACCATTTCTTCCTCATCTGCCCAACCAATGCCATTGTTCCTGCATAAGGCCCTCCCTTCACATGGCCAAATTTTGTGTATTTGGGCCTGATAAACTCTGCTGGTCTCATGCTGATGATTCCCTGAGGCTCTGTTCTACCAAAAGTTCTGTGGGTACCCAGAAGGTGGCAACTCTCCTTTGTGTGTCCTGGGACTTTTGCTGAGTGGCCTCAGACACAGAACTAGCACAAAATTTAAATTTGTATCAATATAAAAATCACCACTCATCCTGGTAACTCACTGAGGTCCTACCTCATGCTACTCAGACACTGCAAAGGTCTTCTAGGGACCTAGCATAACAGGCAGCCAGTAGGCAATGGCAGACAGGGGCAGATCTTGGGTGTCTTGCATTTTCTTGACCTTTTCCCAGGCTCTGTGCTAGTGGAAGCCAGCCTTAGTGCACATCTTGGCCCTCCCTATAAACACCCAGGCCCCTCAGGAACCTGCATTGCTTTGAATCTCCAAAGCAGTTGCCCAGGAGGAGTCACAGGCAGCTTAGAAAACTGGCCTGCATCAGAGTCCTTCCTAATGTCCATGGGTCATACATTAAGAAACAATACATCTTATAGTGGGCTTCAGATAACATCAAAACAATACTCAATTAGCTTCATGAGCAGAACATCCAAATGAAGGTATTGGCAGGCACAAGATCCTGCTGGGGTGAAATCAGCTTTGTATGATAAGCACCCAGACCACAGCTCATGTGATTAGGCTTTATCCTCAAAGTCAGCCACTCAAAGGTTCAAATCCTACATACAAATGGGCCAAGAGCAGGCAAAACTTAATTACAAAAGGAGGGCTCACAAACTCACAGAAAGGACATTCCTAGAGCAACTTGTTTGAGTGATCAGGGAGAATGCACTACTGAGCCTCACAGGACCCCTACCACATAAAGCTACCATAACAAGATTGAGAGACATAACAGATCAAACTAACACAGAGGAAAAAATACAGAGAGGCAGCCAAAATGGGGAAACAAACTAACATGACCCAAATGAAAGAACAGCAGAGAAATACTGAGATAAAGATATAAATAAAATGGAGGCAAGCAATCTACCAAATAAAAATTTCAAAACAATGGCTATAAGGATGCTCAAGGACTTAGAAGAAGAATGGAAGAACTCAATGAGTACTGAACAAGGAAATAGAAAGTATGGAAAGAGGAATGGAAACTATTAAGAAAGTCATAAATAAAGAATAAAATATCTGAAATGAAGACTACAATAAAGCCAAAAAGGCCCTGAATAGCCTCAGAAATCTTAAGAAAGAAGAAAGTTGAAAGAATCACAATACTTGATATCAAAATACTCTATCAATATAAGCCCATTGTAATCAAAAGAGCCTGGCACTGGCACTAGAACAGGCATATAAATAATTGGAACAGAACAGAGAGCCCAGAAATCAGCTCGTGTCTATATGGTTAATCATATTAAACAAAGGAGGCAAGAATATAAGATGGGGTAAATCCAAGGGGGAAAAATAGGCAATAAAATCTCAGAAACTTCCTGAAGCAATATTTTCACCAATATGCTTTCTAGGGCAATGAAAATACAGGAAAAATAAACAAATGGGGCTACATCAAACTAAAAAGTTTCTACAAAGCAAAAGAAACCATCATCAAAATGAAAAGGAACCCCCCCCTCGCCCTCGGGGTCCAGCAGGGGGGGAGACGGGAGCCCCCGGGGCGCCTGTGGGGTTGCCAAAATGAAAAGGAACCCCATGTAAGAAAAACACAATCACCAATGACACATCAGACAAGAGGCTAATCTCCAAAATCTGTAAGGAACTTATACAACTCCACACCAGGAAGACAAACAACCCAATATAAAAAATTGGCAAAGGAGATGATCCAAGATAATGGAAGAGTGAGTGGAAGTTACACTAACCTCCTTCCAGGACTAATCTGGAATTACAACTAAACTGTGTAGAAATTACCCAGAACAAGCAACTGAACAACAGCAAGAGAGAAGCCTTATAACCACGGACAGAGAAAAGAACCAGCGTCAGCACAACCTGACTGATAGGGAGTGCGGTGGAGACATGAAAGGGCTGGATGGGTGCCTACAGGTGGCAGGTGAAGCACTAGAGGAATATTTAAGTGGCTGATTGGACCCCCCTGAGAAGTGTGGGGTCTAATCCCTAAGCTGGAATCCCCATTTTAGGGCATCAGAGCCTGAAAAATACACAGATAACATCCCATGGGAAAAAGCAGCAGGGTTTCTCTCTATCAGAGAGGATGGCTGGAGACTCAAGTAGCCATGTGAAGGGCCAATGCATAGTTTCCCTCACAGCCACTTACCTGGGGCTCCGGCAAAGGGCAGGGGCCAGAGTAGACTAAAGACACATGAGGAAAGATGCAGGATGGAGGCTTTCAGGAGACAACTGTGAGAATAGCCAAAAAGACCCAGTGCTGAATCATGCCCCACATGGCAGCAGACATCCTGCTCAAGCAGACCACTCACCTCCAAGAAGCAGCAGCCTGAGAGGAAACCATAGCCCTGACCTGAGGAGGGATTCTGCCCTGCCCTGTGTACTTAAGCCTGACTGTTGAGTACAGAGTGACCAGATTAACAACTGAGGGAGTCAGCCATAGACAGTAGGTCACCAGAAGTCTTGAACAGGCTGGCTAAGGCCAGACAGGGTCACCATTTGACAATGCCAGAAGTGGATCCAGAAATTTAAAAAAAAAAACAAAAAACAGTGTTAAATACTAGATTCTACCAAGATGAAAGCCACTGAAGTGTTCTTCAAGATTTGCAATATTTTCTTTCCTACACAGCTTTTTAACATCCATTTCTTGTCCTTCAAGTTAGTGCACATTCAGTCACTAGATTTAATACTAGAGTTATTTCAATTTACATATTTTGCCCTTCCCTTCCCATATCCCATTTTACCTTCTTCCTTCCTCTTATTATTTTCATTTAAAATTTTGTTTTCTCTCTTCATACAACTTGTTTCAATTCTAAACATTTAATATTTCTCCCCCATACAGCCTCTCAAAAATAAATTTTCTTGTCAATGATCATTTCACATTTTTTTCCACATTTAAATTACCTGTGTCCTCTCTCCATCTTTAGTAGCCTTTGTTCGTTGATTGTAGATAGGATAGTTGTTGCATTTTTACTCTAGATCTTCACTAATTTTGTATTTCAAACCTCAAATTTTAGCATTCCCCTCTCCTACTCTTTTTTTCATGTAAAATTTTAATCCTGCCTGTCTTAGCCTGTTTTTTTCTTTTTTTCCTTCATACAGACCTTTTTTTTTTTTCCTTTTCCTTTTTTCTTTCTCTCTCAAATTTTAACTTTTCCCTGATTTAGTCTGAGCAGGCTAATATTATCTCTCCTTCTATCATCTCAAAATCACTTTCCTTTCCTCCACACATATCTTAAGGTTTTCTTTCTTTCTTTTTTTCACTCTTATTCCGATCATAAGTGTATTAATTTAAGTTCATTTTTTATTGATAGTGCTGTGGTAGATCTTGCTCTCCATTTGGTTCTTATTTTTTATTATTTATTTACTTCCCCCCTCTTTCTCTTGCTTTTTATTTTATTTTTTGTTTAAACCTAATACGATATACTTCCCTTCCTTTATTCCATTCTGATTTCTTCATTCCCTTTTTTATTTATAATGTAAATTTTCTTCCTCCTTCTGCATCACTCTGATTCCCTACTCTTTTTAGTGCTCCTCCCTCTATTCTCTCAAAATCATTTTTCTTTCAGTAGATCTTCTCATATTCACTCTCCTTTCTTATAATGGTCCTAATCTCTTTACACCCTTATTAATACTGGTTCATTTGCTATTGATAGTGGGATTGCAGGTGGGAGTAATTTTTTCAGGTGTGGGTTTGTTTCCTTGGTTTTGTGGGGTTTTTGTTCTGGCAGCACCTTCAAAATAGGTGGGAGCATACAAGACATGGTGGATGGAGTGACCTTCAGTTAACCAGCAGGATGGAAGGGCCCACCAGAGAATGACCCAACAACAATCAAAACCCAATTACATCCTGAGAGCCAATATAAATGACATAAAGGGCACTCCAAGAGCATCAAGTTCAGGAGATCAAAGAGAATGTGTCACTGAATCACACAAGTGGTTCCTACCATAGAAGTTCACACCACAAACGCAGGGAGTCAAAACAAATAAATTTAAGAAGCAGAAGCATACAAGAAGAGTCTCCCCAAAATGGGAAGACAAAGAACAATTCTCAATAAAAAGGAAAGGAGGAATCCCCAGAAAGAGTGCTAAATGAAAGAAAGGCAAGCAAACTATCAAACACTGAGTTCAAAAACAATGGTTATAAGAAAGCTCAATGAGCTCAGTGAGAATTACAAAAAAATTGTGGGAAACTACAAGGAACTTACTGTGAACTACATTAGCATGAAAAAGAACATAGAAAGTATCAGCAAGAGCCAAGAGGAAATAAATAATACAATTTCTAAATTGAAGAACACAGAAGTAATCAAAAGCAGGCTAAATGAAGCAGAGGATCAAATCAGTGAGCTAAAGAACAAGGTAGAAAAAAATTCCCAATAAGAGTAAGAAAAGAAAAAAAAAAACTCAAAAGGGATAAAAAAGGAGGAGGGGTTAAGGGAACTCCAGAACAACATGAAATGTAATAATATCCATATAATAGGAATACTAGAAGGAGAAAAAGAAGAGCAAGAGATAGAAAACTTTTTTTAAGCAATGACAGAAAAGTTCCCTAATTTGAAGACAAAAAAAATCACACAACTCCAAGAAGTACAGAGTGTTCCAATCAAAATGAACCCAAAGGGGCCAACTCAAAGACAAATCATAAATAAATGGCAAAATTCAAAGACAAATAGAGAATCTTAAAGACAGCATTGGAGAAAGAGGAAGTAATATACAAGGGAGTTCCCATAAGGGTAGCAGCTGACTTCTCAACAGAAACACTATAAGCCAGAAGAGAATGGCAAGAAATATTCCAAGTAATGAAAAGCAAAGACCTGCAGCCAAGACTACTGTAGCCAGCAGGTGTCTCATTTAAAATGGAAGGTGAAATAAGGAGTTTCCCAGACAGAAGAAGGCTAAAAAAATACACCTCCACCAAAGAAACATTGCAAGAGATGCTAAGGGGACTGCTTGAAGAGGGAGAGGTAAAACAGTGACAGAGAGAGGAACACAGGTGCAAAGGGAAAATATGGCAATGAATAAGTAACTATTAAAATAACATTAAATGTAAATGGGTTAATGCTCCAATCAAAAGACATAGGGTAGCTGAATGGATAAAAAACATGACCCACACATATGCTGCCTACAAAAGACCCACCTCAGAACAAAAGACCTACACAGACTGAAAGTGAAGAGTTGGAACAATATATTCCAAGCAAATGTACAGGAAAAAAATCCAGGGAAGCAATATTTTTATAGACAAAATAGGCTTCAAAACCGAGGACATAAAAAAAGAAACAGGACACTTCATAATGCCCAAGAGAAGAATCCATCAAGAAGACATAAACATTGAAAAACTATTGCCTGCATAGGAACACCCAAATATATAAGGAAAATCTTGGAGGACTTCAAGAAAGATGTAGACAGCAGCATGCTTATAGTAGGGGATTATAACACCACACTGTCAACAATGGATAGATCTTCCAAATGAAATAGCAACAAGGATATTGTGGCATTGAACAACATACTAGATCAAATGGCCTTTATTGACAAATACAGAATGTTTCATCCCAAAGAAGTAAAATACACATTCTTTTCAAATGCACATGGAACATTTTCAAAGATACACCACATGATAGGACACAAAACAAGCCTCACAATTCAAAAAAACTGAAATCATATAAAACATTTTCTTAGACCACAAGGGCTTGAAATTAGAAACACACCTCAAGGGAAAAAACTCAAAAGCATTCAGATTCATGGAGAATGAATAGCATGTTCTTAAGCAATGAATGGATTAATGATGAGACCAAGGAAGAAATTAAAAAATTTTGGAAACAAATGAATATGAACCCGCAACAGTTCAAAACCAATGGGACACAACAAAGGTAGTTCTTAGAGGCAACTTCAGAGCAACATAAGCTTACCTAAAAAATATAGAAACATTTGAAATAAACAACTTAACCGTATATCTACAAGAACTGGTGGGACACCAACAAACAAAGCCCAGAGAGAGTAGGGGGAAGGAAATAACCAAGATTAACGCAAAAGTAAAAGACTAAAAGCACCATTCAAAAGGTCAATAAATCCAGGAGCTGGTTCTTTGAAAAGATAAACAAAATTGACAAGTGCATCAAGAAAAAAAGAGAAAGGTCCCAAATAAACACAATCAGAAATGAAAGAGGAGAGATTACAACTGATACCACAGAAATACAAAGGATTGTAAGAAATTACTACAATGAACCATATGCAAAAAACTTTGAAAACCTGAGTGAAATGGACAAATTTCTAGAAAAATATAAACTTCCAAAATTGAATCAAGAAGAAGCAAAATGTCTGGAGAGGTAGATAACAGCTAATAAAATTGAAGTAGTAATCAAAAACATGCTGGGCACACAAAAGCCCTGGACTAGACAGTTCCACGTGAGAATTTTACAAAACATTTAAGGAAGAGCTAACCCCTATAAGTATAGAGATCAAACTATTCCAAAAAATCCAAAAAGAGAGAAGAGGCCCAAAGACTTTTTATGAGGCCAGCATCATCTTAATCCCAAAACTAGATAAAGATAAAAGAAAGAAAATGGCAAGCCAATATTGCTAATGAATATAGATGCTACAATTCTCAACAAAATATTGGCAAACCACATCCAGCAATACATTAAAAAGATCATACACACACACAAAAAAAGATCACACATTATGACTAAGTGAGATTCATCCCAGATTCACCCCAGGGATGCAAGGATGGTACGATACTTGCAAATCAATAAGTGTAGTACATCACATAAAGAAAAGGAAAGACAAAAATTATATGATCATATCAATACATGCGGGAAAAGCATATGATAATTTACAGCACTCATTTATTATAAAAATATTCAACAAGGTGGGAGTAGAGGCAGCATTCTTCAACATAATAAAGGCCATATATGAGAGGCCTACAGACAATATCATACTGAAGAGGCAAAAACTAAATGCTTTCCCCTAAGATCAGGAATAAGACAAGGATGTCCAATTTCACCAATTCTATTCAATATAGTATTGGAAATTTTAGCCACAATGATCAGACAAGAAAAAGAAATAAAAGGCATCCAAATTGGAAAGGGAGAAGTAAAACTGTCACGGTCTGCAAATGATATGATAGGGTACCTAGAAAACCCTATAGTCTCCACCAAAAAAGTACTCAATCTAATAAGTGAATTTGGCAAAACAGTGGGATATAAAGTCAGTACTCATCAATTGAAGGCATTTTTTGTACACTAACAATGAAATATCAAAAACAGAAATTAGAACAAAAAATTCTATTTGCTATAACAACAAGTAAAATAAAATACTAAGAAATAAACCTAACCAAGGAGGTAAAAGACCTATTCTCATAAAACTACACAACACTAAAGAAAAAATTTAAGGAAGACAAAAATAAATGGAATCATATACCATGTGGATTTGAAGAATTAACATCATCAAAATGTCTACACTACACAAAGCAAGTTATAGATTCAACACAGTCTCTATTAAAATACCAATGACATATTTCACAGATATAGAACAAACATTTTTTTAATTTAGATAATCTTTTTTAAACTGTTGTTCAAGTAAAGTTGTTTCCATTTTCTCCCCACCACTCTCTCCTACTTCAACCACCTCCACCTCCCACTTTCAATCCTACCTCCATTGGCTTTGTACATGGATCCTTTATACATGTCCCTTGATGACCCTTACCCTTCTCTCCCCCATTATTGCCTGGCACCCTTTCCTCTGGTTACTGTCAGTTTGTTCTTTATTTCAATGTCTCTGATATGTATCCATAAATGCACCCAAAAGGCCTTATAAATTTTGAGAAAGAAGAACAAAGTAGGAAGAATCATAATACTTGATATCAAACTACATTACAAGGTCACTGTAATCAAAACAGTCTGGTAATGGCTTAAGAACAGACACATAGATCAATGGAACAGGAGAGAGAGCCCAGAAGTAAATCCATGTCTCTATGGTCAATTAACATTGGACATAAGGAGCAGGAGCATAAAATGGAATAAAAATAGCCTCTTCAATAAATGGTGTTGGGAGATCTGGACAGCTACATGAAAAAAAATGAAACTCAATCACTAACTTACACCATACAAAAAATAAATTCAATATGGATAAAAAGACTTAAATATAAGTTGTGACATCATAAAAGTACTAGAGGAGAACATAGGAAAGAAAATCTCAGATATTCCATGCAGCAATATTTTCACTGATATGTGTCCCCCAGAGCAAGGAGTATAAAGAAAAGAATAAACAAATGGGACTACATCAAATCAAAAAGCTTCTGCACAGCTGAAGAAAACATCAGCAAAATGAAAAGGGGACCATCTGTATGGAAAAGTATATTTGCCAGTGATACATTGGGAAAGGGTTTGATCTCCAAAATATATAAAGAACTCACACAACTCCATTGCAGGAAGACAAATTATCCAATTAAAACATGGGCAAAGGACCTGAACAGACACTTCTCCAAGGAGGACATAGAGAGGACCCATAGACACATGAAAGGATGCTCAGCATCACTAGCTATCAGAAAGATGCAAATTAAAACCACAATGATACACTATTTCATACCTGTCAGAATGGCCATCATATACAAATCAACAAACAGCAAGTGCTGCCAAGGCTGTGGAGAAAAGGAAACTCTAGTGCACCATTGGTGGGAATGCAGACTGGTGCAGCCACTGTGAAAAACTGTATGGAATTTCCTCAAAAAACTAAAAATGGAAGTGCTTTTCAACCTAGCAATTATACTGCTGGGAGTATACCCTAAGAACCCTGAAACACTAATTTGAAAGAAACTATGAATGCCTATGTTCACAGCAGCATTATTTACAATAGCCAAAATCTGGAAACAGCCCAAATGCCCATCAGTAAATGAGTGGATAAAACAGCTGTGGTATATCTACACAATGAAGTTCTTTATTGCCATAAAAAAAAGGAATCTTACTTTTATGACAGCCTGGATGGAACTGGAGATTATTATGTTAACTGAAATAAGCCAGTGAGAGAAAGACAAATACTATGGTTTATTTATATGTGAAATCTAATGAACAAAATAAACTGATTAACAAAATAGAAACAAAGGCATGGAAACATGGAACAGACTGATGGCTGTCAAAGGTGAAAAGTGGAGCAAGGGACTGGTTAGAAGAGGTTAAGGGAGTGACCAAAGAACATATACATATAATCTATAAACACAGACAACTGTGTGGTGATAACCAAAAGTATGAGGAGCAGGGGCTGGGAGGAGGGGGTCAAGGAGAAATAATAGGGACACCTTCAATGGTGTGAACAAAATTAATTAATTAAATACAATAGAATAAATCAACAATGATTAGATAAAGCAGAAGACAGAATCAGTAATCTGGAATAAAAGGTAACAGAAAACATCCAATCAGAACAGCTAAAAAACTTTAATGTGGATAGTTTAAGGAACAAGTTGAAAAACATGAATCATAACTACATCCACATTATAGTGATAGCAAACAATGAAGAAAGTCAAAAAGGAATTGAGACCCATTTGAGGAAATAATGACTGAAAACTTTCTTAATATGGTAAAGAGAAAAACACACAAGTCCATGAAGTACAGAGAGTCCCAAAAGAAGACAAGACCACACCAAGTCATACTGTAATTAAAATGGCAAATGATAAGACAGAAAAATATATTAAAGGCAGAAATAAAGAGAAAGTTAGTTACCTAAAAGGTAGCTTCCAATAGTCTGTTAGCTTATTTATCAAAAAACAATATTTCAGACTACAAAGGAATGGCAAGTAATATTCAAAGTGATGAAGAGCAAGGACCAAGAATATTTTACCTAGCAACGCTCATTAAAATTGAAGAAAAAATAAAGAGGTTCCCAGACAATAAATAATTAAAGAGGTTCATTACCACCAAACCAGTATTACAAAGATTATAAAAGTGTATTCTTTAAGAAGAAGAAAGAAAATAAAGGAGAAACATAGTAATTAAGAATAAATGACAATAAATGCATAACTAAAAATAATCACTGTAAATGTACATGGTTTAAATGCTCAACTCAAAAGGTATAAGGCACCTATTTGGATAAGAGAACAAGAACCATATATATGCTGTCTACAAGAGACCCTCCTCAAAATGAAAGATACAGCCAGACTAAAGATAAAGGGATGGAAAATGATATTTCATGCAAATGGACATAAAAGAAAGCTAGGGTAGTAATACTTAAACAAAACAGAATTTAAAACAAAGGCTATGAAAAGGATACTACATAATCAATCAATCCAACAAGAAGACATAACACTTGGAAACATTTCTGCAACCAATATCTCAGAACCTAAAGATATTGACAGAAATATCATGATAGTAGGGAATATTAATACCATATTGACCTCGATGGATAAATGTTCCATTGAAAATGGAACAGATTTTCCAACAGAAAATCAACAAGGAAACTATGGCCTTAGATGACACACTAGAGGGGGTGAAATTAATTGATAGCTTCATAAAATTTAACCCAAAAGAAGCAGAATACACATTCTTTTCAAGTGCACAGACTTTCTAAAATAGACTACATATTAGGACACAAAACAAGTCTCAGTAAATTTAAGAATATTGAAATCATATCAAGCATCCCCTGTAACCAGAATGGCATGAAAAAAGGCAGTTATAAGAAAAAAATAAAGTACAAACACATGGATGCTGAATAACACATTGCTAAACAGTGAATTGAAACAGTGAATGAAATCAAGGAATAAATCAAAAGATACCTTGAGAAATATGAAGATGAAAACAGAGAAGCCCAAAATCTATGAAACACAGTGAAAGCAGTCCTAAGATATAACTTCAGGCCTAACTCAAAAAACAAATACAAATCAGGGAGTACCAGCCAAGAAGGAACTGTGGGTAGAAATTCTTCTTTTCCTCAGAAAACCAAAAAAGGGATAACAATCAATACAAACACAATAAATAACCAGAATTGCCAGAAAATCAAACTGCATGGAACTATGACAAGTAAGGGGTCAAAGAAACAGTCATCCAGACCAGTAGGGGGCATGGAAACAGGCAGCAGGAGGAAAGGACTCACCACACAGGCAAGCCTGGGGCTGGCTGACCAGGCAACTAAAGACTCCAAACCTCTAGCTGTAAAATCCAACAGGGGAATTCACTGGAGAGACCCAAAGAACCCTAGAATGTAAACAAACCCACCCACCTGGGAATCAGCACCTGAAAGGGCATGATTCACTTTTTGAAGAGAGGGAAATGATGGGAAATGGGGCCGGAGTGGCACGAGTTAGCACCATTGTTCCCTCTCTGATCCCTCCCTCACAGACCACCACAATTCAGCAAAGAGGGTTGCCCCACCCTGTTATTATAAGGGGCGGAGATCCCTTATAATAACATGTGCAGCGAGACAGAGAAATATGGCCCAAATGAAAGAACAGATCAAACATCCAACTAGAACAGAATGAAGAAACAAGAATTTTTTTTAAATGAGGAGAGGCTCAGGAAACTCTGGGACAACTTTAAACATTACAGCATCTGAATCATAGGGGTGCCAGAGGAGAAGAGGAAGAGCAATAAAGTGAAAACTTATTTGAACAACTAATGAAGGAAAACTTCCCCAATCTGTTGAAGGAAATATACATCCAGGAAGCTCAGAGAGACCAAAAGAAATTGTATCCAACAAGAAACACACCAAGACACATTATAATTAAGTTACCCAAGATTAAAGAGGAGAGAATCTTAAAAGCAGCAAGAGGAGAGAGTTACATACGAAGAAGTGCCCATAAGACTATCAGCTGATTTCTCAAAAGAGACCTTATAGACAAGAAGGGGCTGGGAAGAAGTATTCCAAGTCATGAAATCCAAAGACCTACCTACATTCAAGATTACTCTATCCAGCAAAGCTATCATTTAGAATGGAGGGACAGATAAAGTGCTTCCCAGATAAGGTCAAGTTGAAGTAGTTCATCATCACCAAGCCTTTGTTATATGAAATGTTAGAGGGACTTATCTAAGAAATAGAAAATGAAAAACTGTAAACAGTAAAATGACAACAAACTCACAATTATCAACATCTAAACCTAAAAAAAAAATAAAAACTAAGCAAACAACTAGAACAGGAACAGAATCACAGAAATGGATATCTCAGGGAGGGTTTATCAATAGGGAGGAGGTAGGGGAGATAGAGGGGAAAAGGTACAGGGAATAAGAAGCATAATTGCTTGGCATAAAATAGACAAGGGAGGCTAAGAATAGTATCGGAAATAGAGAAGCCAAAGAAATTATGTGTACAACCATAGACATGAACTAAGGAAGTGGGGAATGCTGGAGGATGGGAGGTGCAGGGTAGAAGGGAAATAAAGGGGAGAAAAAATTGGGAGAACTGTAATAGCATAATTAATAAAATATACTTAGAGATAAAAATCAAATAAACATTCTAACTTTATACTTAAATAAACTAAAGGCAGAGAACAACAAAGAAAGCCCATAGTGAGTAAAGAAAGAAATTAATAAAGATCAGCACAGAAATAAACAAAATAAAGTTCTG
Source organism: Sturnira hondurensis (assembly GCF_014824575.4). NCBI lineage: Eukaryota > Metazoa > Chordata > Mammalia > Chiroptera > Phyllostomidae > Sturnira > Sturnira hondurensis. The sequence continues at coordinate 1,352,669 of NW_028092815.1, read as the reverse complement.
AAACCCAATACAAAAGATCAATGAAACCAAGATCTTTTTCCTGAAAATATAAAGCGATTGATAAACCTTTCATAAGACTCATCAAGAACAAAAGAGATAGGAGCCATATAAATAAAATCAGAAATTAAAGAAGAGAACCAACAGCTGACATAACAAAATACAAAGGATTATAAAAATATACATATAGCTATATACCGATAAATTGAACAACCTTGAAGAAATGGATAAATTCTTAGAACCATACAATCTTCCAAATCTGCATCAGAAAGAAACAAAAAATCTAAATAGACCTATTGCAACAAGTGAAATTGAAACAGTAATCAAAACCTTCCAACAAACAAAAGTCCTGGCCCAGATGGCTTCACAGGTGAATTTTACCAAACATTCAGAGGAAAACCAATACCTGTCCTTCTCAAACTATTTCAAAAATTCAAGAAGAGAAAAGATTTTCAAATCCATTTTACAAGGTCAGAATTTTTCTATTTCAAAAACCCAATAAATATACTACAAAAAAAGAAAATTATAGGCCAATGTCTCTGCTAAAGTCTTCAACAAAATATTAGGAAACTAAATTTAGCAATATATTAAAAATATCATATATCATGAACAAGTGGGATTTATTCTTGGGATGTAAGGTAGGTACAGTATCTGCAAATCCAATGTCATTTGAATACTGGAAATAGTGGCATGAATACCTTGTAAAGTACCATATATGATTGTCTAACAACTATACTTTACACCTGAAACTAATACAAAGTTATATTGAATGGAAACTGTAATTGAAAAATTTTACTTTTTAAAAAATTAAATAATTTTAAAAGGATAATTTTTCTATCTCAGGGTCCTTAACTGTCACCACATCTGAAAAATCTATTTTACTATAAGAGGTAAAATATTTACAGGTTCTGGGGATTAGGACATGGATATATTGCATTATCTCATAATCTTTTCAAGAATTCTGTGACATAGCCACTCTTGTTATCTCCCTTCTTCAAATTGGAAAACAGATTTAGCAAAGTTGCCTAAATGCCTTAAGGTCACTGTAATAAATGGCAGAGATATTTTTATTTCAGGTCTCTTTGGCTTACTATACTATTGTGCTTCTCAACTTCCAAAATATTGTCTGCCTTTGTGGTCCTACCACACTTGTTCAGGCCACCATTATGATTTACTTAAATTATGGGTTGCCCTAACTGATTTCTTCCTCCAGTTTTGTGACCCTTCAAATCCATTCTCCACTTTTATTTCAGAGCTCTCTCTAAGAAGCACACATCTAATAGGGGTACCACCAGTGGTATTCTGTGACTTTGGAAATAATTCCCAGACTCCTGGACATGGTACACAAGAACTACAAAATAGAACTGCTTAACTGCAGCTTCTCCCACTGCCCACCTTGCACCTCCCCAACCCCATAATCTCAGTGCTAAAAGCAATACAGAATTGCTGTCAGTTTCCCAAACTGATCATGCTTTCTCTTGGCTTCAGATGTTTCCACATGCTAATCCTTCATAGGGTTATTGGACAGATTAAATAAAATAATAGATACAAAGTGCTTATTATTTTACTTTGAACACAGTGAGAATTTCAGCATGAGCTGACTGCAATGGAAGGCAATGTTTTATTGGATAGTGAGCAGTACATGAGAGGCCATGCCAATATGGATCTAAAATAAATTTTAAAAAATTAGTGGAAATTTATCAAATCTGCTTCTTTTTAAATTTGGTTTTCATGGATTATCTTTGAAGATTGGTTTGAGTAGACACAGGGAGAACAAAAGTATATTTCAAAAACAGCATGTCTAAGAATTACTGAATAACTCATTTTTTCCATCCCGTTGTCTACAACTATAAGCATATAAATGGAATACAAGTAACAAATGGAATACAAGTAACAGTAAAATAGATTTTTTGTCTTTCTGGTGTTGAGCTGTACAGCTTCTTTATATATTTTGGAAATTAATCCTTTATCAGATGTATCATTGGCAAATATGTTCTCCCAGACCCTGGGTTCCTTTTTAACCTTGATGATGGTTTCTTATGCTGTGCAGAAGGTTTTTAGGCTGATGAAGTCACATCTATTTTTAAAATTTTCCTTATCCTAAGAGATTTGTCGGTAAAAATATTTCTATGAGAAATTTCTGAGATTTTACTGCCTATATTTTCTTCTAGTAATTTTATGATTTTGTGACTGACATGTAAGTTTTATCCATTTTGAGTTCATCCTTGTGTGTGGTGTAAGTTGATGGTACCGGTACAATTTTTCCAGCTCCTATTGGAGAGACTGTTTTTATTCCATGGCATGCTCTTGCCTCCTATGCCAAATTTTAATTGACCATGAAGGAATGGGCTGATTCCTGGACTCTCTATTCTGTTCATTGATCTATATGCCTGTTCTTACACCAGTACCAGACTGTTTTGACTACAATGGCCTTGTAATATAGTTTGATATCAGGTATGGTGATACCAACCTCCAACTTTGTTTTTCCTTCTCAAAATTGATAAGGCTATTTGGAGTCTTTTTTTTGGCTCTATATAACTTTTTGGAATATTGGTTCTAGATCTACAAAATATGTCATTGGTGTTTTAAGAAAAATTTCACTGAATCTATAGATTAAGTTGGGTAGTCTGGACATTTTAACAATGTGAATGTTTCTGATTAACAAACACAGTATATAAATCCACTTATTTGTATCTTCCTCAATTTCTTTCTTTAATGTCCCATGGTTTCCCAAGTATAGATCTTTTACTTCCTTGATTAAATTTATTTTTAAGCACTTAAATTTTTTTGTTGCAATACTAAATGGAATTGTTTTCTTAGTTTCTCTTGCTAATAGTTCATCATTGGTATAAAAATGCCCTGATTTCTGGATATGAATTATGTATGCTGTTACTTTGCTGAATTTATTTATCAGTTCTAGCAGGGTGGGAGGTTTTTGGTGGCATCTTTAGGGTTGTCTATATTAAGTATTATTTTAGATGCAAATAATGATAGTTTTACTTCCTTATTTCAAATGGAATGCTTTTTATTTCTTCTTCTTGTCTGATTGCTGTGCTAAGACTCCTAGGACTATGTTAAATAAAGAGAGGTGAAAGCAGACATCCCTGTCTTGTTCCCCATCTTAAGAGAAACACTTTCAGTTTTTGCCCATTGTGTATTATTTGACTGTAGGTTTTTCATATATAGCTTTTATTATGTTGAGGTATGATTTCTTTATTTCTACTTTGCTGACAGTTTTTATCATAAATGGGTGCTGGATTTTACAGAATGCTTTTCGCATTTATATGATCACATGATTTTTATCTTTCATTTCATTTATGTGATGTATCACCTTTATCAATTTGTGAATGTTGGGCCATGTTTTCATCCCTGAAATAAATCTCACTTAATTGTGGTGTTTGATATTTTTAATGTATTGCTGGATCCTCTTTGTTAATATTTTATTGTGGATTTTAGCATGAATGTGCATCAGAGATCAGTATTGGCCTATAATTGTCTTCCTTCTGGTTTTGGAATTAGGATAATGATGGCCTCATAAAAAAAAGGCATGGAATTTTTTCAAAAGGAGAACATTTCAAAATGGTAAAGGGATCAACCCAACAAAAGGACACAAGCCTTGTAACATTTATGACCCCCCTGAAACCACCTGAATATATGTATAGCAAATATCGATGGACACAAAGAGGCATGTTTACAATAATACATACATTAAAGTAGGTGACTTTAACAGCACACTGTTATCAATAGATAAATCTCCCAGGCAGAAAATGAGAAAACAGAGGCCTAAAATGACACACTAGGTCAGGTGAACTTAACTGATATCTTCAGAACATTTCATCCCAAAGCACATGGAACATTGTCTTGGATAAACCACATGTGAGGCCACAAAACAAGTTTCAATAAATTTAAAAAGACAGATCCTGTCAATCATCTTCTCTCATCACATTGTTATGAAACTGAAAATCAATTACAAGGAGAAAACTGAAAAACACACACACAAACACATGTAAGCTGTATAACATGCTACTAAACAATAAATGGGTTAAAAATGAGATCCAGGATGAAATCAAAAGATACCTTAAGACAAATGAATATGAGAACACAACAACCCAAAATTTAAGAGATACATTGAAAACAATCTTAAAAAATAAGAAAAGTCTCAAATAAATAATCTAACCATACACATAAAGGAACGAGAACAAGAATGGCGTACAGAGCCCAAAGTGAGTAGGAAAAAGGAAGTACAGTTGTACCTTAGTGCTTGTCATTGATTCACTCTGGAACTTGTGATGAGTGCTGAAACTGGTGAGTACCAAGCAAGCAATGAGTGATGAAGCATGTTCTCTTGTGGGGCGACATCATGATGCATACAAGTTCTAGCATGTAAGATAAGTCCCAAGCAAACTCTGAGTGCTGAAACATTTATTTCTTGTCAAAAAGTGATGAGTACAGGGTTTGACAAGTTAAGAAGCTAATGAGTACTGAGGTATGACTGTAAAAAATCAGAGCAGGAATAAACAGAATAGAGCCTTAAAAACTACCAAAAAATCAATAAAACCAAGAGCTAACTTCTTGAAGAAGATCAGCAAAAATGACAAACCTTTAAGCAGACTAATGAAAAAAGCCAAGAGGACTCAAATGTATAGAATGAAAAGTAAGAGAAGTCCCTGTGGAATATCAGTGGGGCGAGTCCTGGCTTGCCACTGAAGATGTGGACCTGGAGCTCAAGAGAGAGTTTGCAGCTGGAAACATATATCTGGGAGCCATCAGCTTTAAAATGCTATGGGTGAGTCACTTGGGCATAACTGAGTGTTTTAAGAGAAGGATCCTGGAAGAAAAATTTAGAAAAAAACTACCTTTCAAGGAATGACTAAGAATTGGGAGTCATCATGGGTAATTGGAAGAATAAGACAGATGGCAGACGAACAGAAACTTGGTCTAAACAAGGTTGCAAATAAATATATAAAGATGGAATGGAGAACTACACTGAAGATGAAAATTAAGGAAGTCCTCAATATCCTGGATGAGGGGAATGAGGGAGAGACAGGGTAGAGAAGGGCTCCCAGATTTATAGCTTGGGTAACCAGTTGACTGGTTAAGAAAAGAAGAAAGAGGTTGGCTTCTAGAAATAACTGTTGGGCATGCTAGTGGGATGTCCACTGAAAGACCTGTGGGCAGTGGAGTTTGGGAGAGCATCTGGATAACAGCCTAGCCTTGGAAGTACTCAGTGCAGAGGGGTGTTTATTAGCAAGGAAGAAGAGGTGGATCTAACAGAGCTAGATCTCCAATCTCTTGAGATTGGAACCCCACAAATACTCTCATTTAAGCAACAGCAGTAGAAGAGGTGCCAGCAAAGGAGGCTATAAAGAACCTGAGAAGAGGGAGAATTGAGTTTGTCCTCTAGAAGAAAGCCTTCGTATCTGTAATGCACACAGCACTTTGGGATATATATATATATATATATATATATATATATATTGGTAATATATTTATATATTATATATATATTACCTAATATATATATATTACCAATATATATATTATATTGGTAGTGTGTATATATATATACACACATATATATAATGTATATATATATAATTGGTAGTGTGTTTTATATATATATATATATAGGTAATATATATATATATATACACACTACCAATTTCCTCAGCTGCTTTCTGCCTTAGAAAAGCATAATGATCCCAGCCCTAACTGATGTGGCTCAGTGGGTTGGACATCATCCTGCAAACTAAACATTGCTGGTTTAATTTCCAGTCAGGGCACATGCCTGGGTTGCCAGCCTGGTTCCAATTTGGGGGTGTGTGGGAGGGGACTGATTGATGTTTCTCTCTTACATCACTGTTTCTCTTTCTCCCTCCCTTCCCCCTCCTTAAAAATAAATAAATAAATAATTTTTAAAATGTCATAATGATTCCACATATCTTCTAAATTCATCCTGAATCTTATCAAAGGTCCTAGGATCCATATAGAGTTCTTTCTAGTTTCTTAACTTGCCTCTTAATAAAAGACTTTTATGGGTTAAAGTAGTGGACTATTTAATCCAGAAATGGTTTTAATTTACTTCCTTATTTGGAAATACTTCAATCATTAGGGTTGAGCAGAAACACAGCATCCTTCAAACACTGCTCCTCTTTCTTTGCATGGTATTCTGAATGGCTCAGCAAGTGGGCCCAGCACCTTCTTACTAATTAATTTAGGTCTAATTGGTTTCAGCCCACCCAACAGTGCAGTTTGTGAGGGAGGGCAACCCAGTCGTATTCCACTCAAAGTACCTGCCAGCATCAAAGCCTCTGCCGTTAAGCAATTCATTACAGAGGGAAGGGTTCTTAACAGCTAGACAAAGTGATTTAACCCCCTCCCAATTAGCTTCGGAGAAAATATCAAAGGGCTTAGAACTCTGTCAAACCACTGGGTAGCATTTTATCTTTCTGTCGCCATTCTAGCATAACACAGTCTTACAAGGACTTACTAAAAAAACACTCACCAGCCCATGTGCTATGTATTGTTTAGAAAAATTGCAAGTTCTTCAAATGATTGTAACCTCCGTAGATGCCACAACCAGGCCTGCGTTTATTATTTTATCCCCAGGGAACGTCACAGTGCATATAGATGGTACACAATTAATATTTGTTACACAAATTAGTGACTGAATAGAAACAAAGAGAAAGGAAAGTAGGAAAAAGGCAAGGAAGAAGAAAACACTGATATGTAGAGTTACTCCGAAAATTCATAACAAAATAGCATTCATAGTCTTCAAAGTCAATGTGTCGGCTCCATTACCTACAGCTTTGTGATGACAAACAAGTTATAATGTCTCTGAAACATAATTTCTTCTTTTGTTTAATGGGACTGACACCTGCATTACATACTTTAATGAGTTATTACTGAATTCACAAATTGAAATCACTTTGTAAACAACAAAAGGTACATGTTGCTGTTAAGATTGATAACTCAATTTTATTTTTGTTTTAATTTTATTTTTAAATTACAGTTTACATTCAATATTTTTGTTTCCAGTGTACAGCATGGTGGTTAGAATGTACTATTCTTTACAAAGTGCTCCCCCAATATTTGAAGTACCTACCTACCATACATAGTTACTACAATATTATTGCCTATATTTCCTATGCTGTACTTTATATCACCCCGACTATTTTGTAACTAGTAATTTGTAGTTCTCTTTTTTATTTTTTAATTGTTGTTCAGGTACAGTTTTCTGCCTTTTACTCCCATCCTAGCCCATCCCCCCAGCCCTCCTCACCTCCCTCCCATTCCCACCCCCCTTGTTTTTGTCCATGTGTCCTTTATACTTGTTCCTACAAACCACTCACCCTTTTACCCTGAAATTCCCTCCCCTCTCCCTTCTGGTCACTGTCAGCCTGTTTTTAATTTCAGAGTCTTTGGTTATATTTTGCTTGTTTGTTTGTTTGTTTTGTTGATCAGGTTTTTGTTAAAGGTGAGATCATAAGGTGTTTGTCTTTCACCACCTGGCTTATTTCACTCAGCATAATGCTCTCCAGTTCCATCCATGCTGTCACAAAGGGTAGGAGCTCCTTCTTTCTGCTGCATAGTATTCCATTGTGTAAATGCACCATAGTTTTTTGATCCATCCATTTACTGAGCACCTAGGTTGCTTCCAGCACTTGACTATTGAAAATTGTGCTGCTATGAACATTGGGTTGCATAGACTGGTACAACCACTATGGAAAACAGTATGGAATTTTCTCAGAAAACTAAAAACGTATCTGCCTTTTGACCCAGAAATTCTGCTGCTTGGATAATTTGTAGTTCTTAATCCTTCACCTTTTTCACTCAGTCCCCCAACCCTCCACCACTCTGATAACCATCAGTCTGTTCTCTGTATCTATGAATCTGTTTCTCTTTTTTTTTGGTTCATTTATTTTGCTTTTTTGATTCAACTTAACAGTGAAATCATATGGTATTTGTCTTTCTCTGTCTGTTTTATTTCACTTCCTGTAATAGCCCCTAGGCACATCTGTGTTGTGGCAAATGGTGAGATATCATTCTTTTTTATGATTGAGTAATATTCCATTGTATATACATACCACTCCTTTCTCATCCACTCATCTAATTATGGGCACTTGAGTTGTTTCTATGTCTTCACTATTGTAAATACCATTTAATGAACACGGGGGTGCATATTTTGTTTCAAGTTAGTATTTTTGGGTTTCTTCATCTATGTATACCCAGAAGCGGAATCTCTGGGTCATGAGACAGATGCATTCTTAAATTTTTGAAGAAACTCCATACTGTTTCCACAGTGGCTGCACCAATCTGCATTCCCACCAGTGGTGCAGGAGGGGAACCAAAGTTTAAATTTTCTGTTGTGCTTATAGTTAGATCACACTTGTGTGTCATATAATGACACTTCTTATAAAACTGTTCGCATTAGTTTATGACCCAAGTGTACAAAGAAGAATGCAACCCAGCTGCTGTCCTTCAGGAGCTCACAGTTTAGTGATAAAGACCGATGTGAAAATCGAAACCACAAATTAGGGAGTAAAAACCATGCAATCAAAACTTGTATCAATGAGTAGCTGGAAGTGATAGAGAAGGAAAAACAGCTCTGCTGAGCAAGTCAGGAACTTAAGGGGGCTGGAAGAGTGATGTGTGAGTTGCATTGTAAAGAATAGTAGAAGCTTGCCAGGCAAAGACAGAATAGGCTTTAGATGTCTTAAAAGTTTTCATGAACACAATTTCACTGTATGTGTTTTTTAGCTTTCTTTTTCCTCAACATTGTTTTCAACATTTATCCAGAGATACATGGTGTCTATGTGTTTTCTGGCTTTATCCTCTGTTTAGAAAACTTGGTGATTAAAACTATTAATGCATTTTTAGAAAACAAAGAAAAATACGTGTATAGGGTAAAGGATATGAGTGGCTCAGAGGTAGGTTTTGCTAAATCTGGGCCAGACTGGGGAAGATGCTGCATGTTGAAATGAGTATTTTGTATTTTGTTGTTTGAACAGAAGGGAATCAATTTAGATTATTAAAAGGCTGGAGATGATTGGTCATTGTTCTTGTTGTCAGACAGATGAGTCAAGCTGACTGCAATCACTCAAGACTTTACCCACTAACTTTTTCTTATGATCTCCTTGAACAGGGCCCTCCAGATTCCATGAGTAAATCAGACCAAGAAAGATCATCAGGATCTGAGTGACTATGGGTGCATTTGATATATTTAAGCAATGATAATGCTTTCAAGGCCAGTGTGTGCAAGGATCAGACCTCCGCTTCATATCAAAGTGGGAGGAGCAAGCAGCCAAGTCAGGCATGCAGAAATGTTTGTGTGTTCACTCTGATTCTCCCTAGCTTTACCAGTAAGTCATCCTTGCACCACCTTGTACCACATGAGTTTCCTCCCAGCTCCAGGATTGAAGGTCAATTGTGTGTTTCTGTGACAGCAAGTATTTAAAAGAAAAATAAAGAAGTGACAAAATGTGACACACTATCATTAAGTAATCATAATTTCCTCCCTATATTACGACAATAGATGTCACTTTCTCATCTGGAAGGCAGGACACGTATAGAAACACCATGTCAAAAACCTTTTTAGACAAAGACAGAAGGGAGTGAGTTAGCTGAGGGCAAAATAGAATATTTTGATGGGTTGCATCCACCCCATTTCCCACCCCCAACTCCCACATGGTCTGATAAAAGTCAGATCTGTAAAGAACTTCAAAGGCTCCCCAGTCTGACGAACAGTAATAAAACAAGAAATTGAAAAAATATATACCGAAGTGCACAGAGGAAGCGAAGCTGACAAGTGTTATGATGGTTCTGTTTTAGTAATCAACCGACTAACTGCAGGACACTTCCTCCTAGTGGGAGCCCAGTCTAGGCTGTCAGCTGTGAAGCAGTGCAGAGAGGTCAGGTGGCAGAGGGCCTTCCAGGCCTGGAGTAAGTGATTGCATATTCTTCCTGGTGATTTTTCTTCCAGGCTACATCCCACCCTGAGCACACAGCCTGCTCCAGCCCCACTGTAACATCAACTGTTCCCTTACCTCCTTCTTCCAAAGAGAAATATGTGAAAGGCAAAATCAGTCAGTCGGGGCTTACCTTCCTTTCTTCTATTTAATGGTGGGTTGGGGATTAGGGTGAACGTGCAACAAGAAACTAGCTCTGGAATCCAGGACATCTGGCTTCTATTCAGGCCAAAGCACTGACCTTGGAAGCATATTAAAAGCATTTGGCTGTCTCAACAGTCTAAAATGAGTCATTTATTTCAGACTCAACAACCAGCCCAAACATATGTTTCCATTTGGAAACAATTGGAAGTGAGACAGAGTTGTTGTTCTTTTTAGGAGGAAGGTGGAAATAACACAGGACTATAAGTCAGAAGACTAACCTCCATTCCAACCACTGGTCTGACACTTGCTTGAGACAGCTGTGTGATTGTATTCGGCTACCTTAATCTCTCTGCAATTTTAGTTTCTCAACTACAAAATCATGATTAAATTCCTCTCTCAAGAAGTAATTGAGATGATTAAATAACAATGTATGCTAAGAACCTGGTGCAGTGCCTGGCATGTGGTCACTTCCTTTCTCATACAAAGGCTTAGCCCTAGTTTATTAATTGGGTATAAACATGTCCACCTTGTCTACCTCGTATAGTTCTGTGCTAGTCAGGTAGATAAGGTATGTCAAAGTGTTTGATGGCTTTAAAGGGTTTTGCAGATATAAGGGATTGTAGTTGGGATCAAATTTTACCAATAATGTGTAATAAGACCAATTCAGGGGAAATTGGAAATGAGATGTTCTTAGCCAGTCACCGGACATTTATGTGGCTGGGTTTGTGACCAACACTTTCTCAGCATTAGTCCATCCACATTGTTGTCTGATTCTCAGTTTCTTTGTAGAATTTGTCTCCCCCATCATCCCTCTGACTTTCGCTTTCCTGAACACAGCTGAGAAAAAGCCATCCTACAGGAGTGTCCCTGGAAATATCTTCTAAAACACAAATTATGTACGTTATCCAAAGTGTGGTGAGAGTGGCTTCCACCTCCATGCCACTGTTTTAGTTCATTGCAGGCATGTTTTGCAGCCTAGATAAAGGTTAAACCTGAAGTACCTTAACTGTAGCTTAATTGGTAGAACCCAATGTACCCCCACGAGCTTGGCATCACTTTCAGGACATTTCTACATTATCAAGCTTCACTTCTCTGATCTCTGATACTAAGAATCTCTAAGTCCTAACAATAGGGGCAATTTACATGGTATTTTCAGTGTGTAACACACTTTCACCAACATACGTTCATCCTCACTGTCACCCCACAGTTGTGTACAATGTGGCAGATGAGAAAACCACAACTTGCCCCAGAGGCATTGTCGGGCTCCTTCAATAGGATTCTCTGCTTCCTGCCACAGCTTCCAACCACAGCAGCTACGACTATCTCAATATGTGGAGCAGTGGGACTTCAGGAATCCAGAATAAACAAGGAGCCAAGAGGAGCCAACATCAGCAGCCCCAGAGGAGCCCTAAAAAACAAAGGTGTCATTCAATGAAGACCCTACATTGTCTCAATCAGACAGTCCCAAGAAATTGCCTCCCAACTGAGGATTTTGCCCAGGCAAAATTAATTACCATCCTCACCTCTACCAAAACTTTTTGCCTAAAACAGAATGTAAGCCCTTAAAACTGTAGAGGAAGAAGCAGCCTGCATGTGGTGGGAGTATCTGGCCTCTAGACCTGCAGTGTCTTGTATTCTTACTCCCAGACTCTCCACAGTTCTGGCTCTGGTTTGGGCCTTGGTCCCTTGGTTCCTCAGCTTGCCTAGGACATTGAATGAACCCATTGTCTGCCCATCGGCCAGACTTCCTCTGAAACTTCCTCATGTCCCAGACAGACATGCTCTAGGTCTGATACCAACTAACCAACTCAATCTTTGGGAAGGTCTTTATGTATTACTAAAGTGTCATTGGAGTCCGTTATGATATTTAGCTCAGTGAAAAAGCCAAATAAGGATGTGGTTCTTCACCTTAATCAAACTTAGATGCTGGCCACTCCCAGGAGCCTTGTTTAAATGCTCCTTCACCCCTCCCACTCCTTCCCCAGTCTGAGGAGGGGCACTCCCCCATTTCTGCATGGTGCCTTCCTCTTTCCTGTAAGACACACCTTTTCCACTGTATCATGAGTGTTTCCATGTTTTTCTCTTACTGCCTCTGCCCCATGAGGTATTCTGCCTCCTACCACTAAGTCCATGGTCCCTGGTACAATGTCTTTAACAGGGTAAGTGTCCAGTATATGGTTGATAAATGAATGAATGAATGAACTATGTAAAAAAATGCCTCTGGAAAGACAAGAACTATAATAGGACATAAAAATGAAAAGTGTTTTATACAATAATCATGATATTAAATGTTTTAATTTTCTTTTTGTTATTTAGAATAAAGAAAAATAAGACATGCTTCCAATTTTTTTCATAAAGTAAGAAGAACACTGACACCTGGTGACAGACATTAAATGAAGCTAAGGAAACTTATATTGTAGAATTCCTCCCTGGCAAGAGCTCCTTCCAAAGTCCTGGCCCCAAATTTATATTCATATTTTTTCAGTTCTTTTTCTCAGTGTGCCTCCCAAATTGTATAAACCTCAGGCCTCTTAAACTTAGATCTACCTTGCTGAAATCAAAACTCAATACGCATAGCACTAAAGTAAGAAAACCACAGTATGATTTCACTTATGAATATCAATGCAAATAATCCTAAATAAAACTGTACTCTACCCAGCCACATATAAAATTATGGCCAAGTGGATTTTACCTCAGGAATGCAAATAAAGTATAATATTAGAAATGTACTAACATAACTTATCATAACAGTTCCAAGGAGAAAAATCATGAATCTTTATATCCTCTTAAAAGCCATTAGTTCAAATATAATATTTGTCTTTGATTTTAAAATCTCCTCAGGAATAGATAAATTCTTCTTTAACATGATAAAGGAACATCTAAGGACTAAAAGACCAAAGTTTCAATTATCTATTGGTGTATAAAAAACCACTCAAAAATAGGAGCTTTAAAACAGCAATTACTTCTTTTGCTCACAGACCTGGGTGTTGTCTGGGCTCAACTAGACAGCTCCTGCCAGGGTCTGTCAGTGATGTCGTCAGACCTGTCTGGGGCAGGGCCTTCCCATAGCTTCCACATCTCAGTGTTTGGTACTCAGGCTGCAGAGATTGAAACAGCTGGGGCTCCTCAGGTCTCTCTCTCTCTCTCCCTCTCTCCCTCTCTCTCTCTGACCTTCAGGGGCTTAGATATTTTTAATGACAGCAGAAAGTCCCCAAAGTGAGTGCTCGAGTGTCACCGGACAGGCGTGAACCCCGAGGCGGTCTGGCTGAGGCCAGCCTGTCATGTGCAGGTCCTTGACTTGGTGGAGGAAAGATCTCAGAGCACGCATCCCTGTGATTTCAAGAGTAGGTTTATTAAGGCTGGGGACCATGAAACAGGGAAGGGCTTAGGGTACAGGAAGTAACAGCAGAGAGCCTGGACAGTGCTCTGCTTTGCCTCCCTAAAAAAGTTACAGCAAATGAGTGAGCCAAGCAGGGGCTGCTGTTAACTCACCTAGAAATCAGAGGAAATGGGGCACTGGAGAAAGGATCAAGGCTAAGCATAGGATGAGCTGCTGCTGCCCCCCACTCCCCTGGCTGCAAGTCTCCTTGGGAGAAAATAAAAGGTTCAGGCCCAGGAAGGGGCATGGGCATGCCCTAGGGTAAGCCTGTGCTACATCTTTGTTCTCAGGACTTTTTAGATTTTTTCTGTGCATGAGAATCTTAGGAGAGGGTTTTAACAGGACATTCATTAGTTTTCTGGTTGCATTTTTAATATGCTAACGTGTCAAAATGAGCACATGGGGTTGGGGAATATTTTTTGGTTCGCTACACTGTTTTATTATTATCTTGGGTCTCTCTGGTTTTTAATGTGGCTTCTGTTATTTGTTTATCTGACTTCACTTTCCCTTGGGTTCAGCTGGCACAAATGACATTCCTTGGGTCTTTGGTCTTTATTTCCCAGGCCAGGAAGATGGGAGCTGTGTGTTCTCTGCTCAGAGAGGGGAGATACAAGCTATTCACTCTCAAGTGTCCTTGATGATGGGAGATAAGGCCTTGTGATTCACCAGCCTTCTATTAGTTGCTAAACTGTTTGGCTTTGTTTGATTTTTGTGTCTCCGTTTCCTCACTCCACTGACCGAGGAATTTTCCTTGCTTCTTATTATCCTGCCTCACAGGCAGAGGGAAACAGGCATGGCCTTTTCTAACGTTGCTGGGAAAGCCAGCAGAATTAACGTTGCTGTGCTATGTTCTTTGAGGCAGCCATACAGCCTATCCAAGTTTGAGGGGAGGAGACATAGATTCCATCTCTATGGGGGAGTGTCAAAAATTTGAAAATGTTTTGAAAACCATCCTGGCATCATACTTAAATAGGAGAGACAGCAGAAGCATTCCTATCAAAGTCAGAAACGAAGCATGGATGCCCAATATTAATTATGACTTAGTATTTCACATTGTTCTAGCATAGACATGAGAAAACTTTTTCTGTAAAGTATGGTGAGTAAATATTTAAGGCTTTGCAAGCCCTGGTGTCTCTGTCAAAACTACTCTCAGCTGCGGTGGAAAAGCCACAGGTAACATGTGAATTAATGGGTATTGAAGTGCTGTGTGATTCCACAGAACTTCACTTTCAAAAACAGGGGCAGGCTGTCATGTGATGGTCTCTGCTCTAGAGTTTTTGGCCAACACTAATTTAGAAGAAGGAATAAGTATAAATGTTGAAAAGGAAGAGATAAAATGTGTTTTTTTTTTGGCAGATAGTGTTGTAGAAACCTGCAAAGCCCAAAAGAATCAACTGAAAAACTATAGTAGGCAGTAGGCAGACATAAGCAGAGTAGGGACACCAGGCCAGGTGCTAAAGGTCACCAGGGCAGAGAGCCCTGGGGAACTAGCAACATACAATTGCAGGGACCTCACCCCCAGGGTGACATTTCCTCCCCTATCGTATTGCTGGTCGTGGGGCTCAGATCCCCCTGACCTTTTGCATTGCCAGTCAAGTGGTAGACCCCTTTAGAGGAGGGACAAGAGGATGGGAGAATAGCCTCGTGTGACTCCCAGACAAGCTCTTACATGACCACTCCCTTAAGTATTAAGCCCTCAGGACAGCGAGGTTCTGGCCCATCAAATAATCTTAGGAATAAAGCCTCGGGTCTGTTGACCATGGAGACAGAGTTTTGGTGGAACTAGAAATAACATCTAATCCTCAGTAGTGCTTCAGTCCCAGGCCCAGAAAGCAGCAAAACCTGACAAGCAATGCCGCAGCTGCCTCAGGGCCAGCTGCATTAACTGATCAGCACCTTCCCTGGTGCTGACTAACCAGACTAAACCAGCATGACCCTGAAAGAACATACCTAAAAAGGCTGATGCATGTTCTGCTGAGGTCCTCCCCATGGGCCCTCCCCTAAGAGACAGGATGAAAACCCACAGGACAGAGGACCCCAGCATGGCTCTCTCTCTGAAGCACACTCACACCTTTCCTCCCTCCTTCCCTTAGGTGTGCATATCCTTGCTTTCTTTTTCCTAAACTCCAAGAGCCCTTCCTTTCCCTCCATAACTAGTTTCCTGAGCCTGTGCAGCTGGTGGCTACTTCTTCCATGGCTCACTTCTTCTACCTCTGTGATTTTTAAAATAAACTTGTGCTTGTATTTGAGCCTTGGCTCTAAATTCTTTCTTAGCCAGAGCTCAAGTACTGAGGGTGCTGAACTGAAGTCCAATCACCTAACATTCTGGTGCTATTTTGCTGGTAACAAAACTACAACAAACTACAACAAAGAAAATTCAGGCCTTGGCTGGTGTAGCTCAGTGGATTGAGTGCAGGCCTATGAACCAAAGGATTACAGTTCATTTCAGTCAGGGCACATGCCTGGGTTGCAGGCCAGTTCCAAGCAGGGGACGCACAAAAGGCAACCATACCTTGATGTTTCTCTACCTCTCTCCTTCTCTTCCCCTCTGTCTAAAAATAAATATATTTTTTTAAAAAAGAAAATTCAGAAGGATGGGTGTATAATTGGAATATAGAAATTAATACCTGTAATATACGATATTTTTTGGACTGTAAAATACACTCCCACACACACACACAAATGTGGAAGGAATAATGGTTGTTAATGCTGCTGTTGAGTTATGTTTACATTTACATTGGTGAAATATTATGTTATTTATTTATTAAATATTTTACCACATTTTTTGCTTCAAAAAATTTTTTTCTACTTTCCTCCTCTATAACTTAGGTGCATCTTATGGTCCAAAAAATATGGTAATACACTAATAAATATACATTTGATGTTCATCCAGATTTCTGATACAAGAGCTTCTAAAACTCTTGGAGTTTCCAGAATCATAGGGATGAGGGGAGCATCTTTTATTTGTAATAAGTCCCTTTTAACCATACTTGCATTCATGCTAATGAGGTTACTTGGTGGGCCCCTACATAGCTACAGGATGAGGGCTGGTTGCCAGAAGAACCAGCCATGTGATTCAAGGGCTGGACTTTTCATCCTCATCCCTCACCTCAGGAGAGAGAAGAGAGGCTAGAGCTTATGTGTATCACCAGGCCAAAGAACTCATCAATTATGCCTATGTGATGGGACTATCATACACTCCCTAAATGATGGGGTCAGAGAGTTCCCAAACTGACAGCATACCATGATGCTGGGAGGGGCATCTCAAAGAGGCTTCACACTCCCCACCCAGAGCCCTGCCTTCTGTGTCTCTTCAACTGGCTATTCATTTGTATTCTTTGTAATAATCCTGTAAGAGTAAGTAAACTATTTCCCCTGTTTCAGTAAATCACTTAACCTGAGGAGGGAGTCATAGTGAACCCCCAATATCTGCCCAGTCAGTCAGAGTGCAGGAGGCCTGGGACTCGCCACTGGCACTCACAGCAGAGTCAGCCCTGTGGGACTGTGCCCCCGTCTGTGAGGTCGGCATCAACTCTGGGTAGTTTGAATCAGAACTGACACTATCGGTGTCTGGAGAGTCAGAGAACTGGCTGTGTGGAAAAAACCCTACACATTTGGTATCAGAAGTGTTGTGAGTAGAAGTAAATCAAAACAGCACTCAAAAATACAAGCATGACAAGACACAGTGCAATAGCAATAAGAGATAAAATACTTAGGAAAATCTCTCTAATACTTGAAAAGCAAGAACTATGTAAAACATATGACAAAACTTAAAATTACTCCTCAAGAACATTGCTTATTCTACATATTTACTTGTGAACATGAAAAATTATGAAAATACAAGGTTATATACTATAGTGGTGTCAGAAATAGCAAAATTTTGCACACAAGTACAGTGACAGAGAACTCGTTAATTTACCACATGTGCAGAATCTGTCAGAAAAGAATCATGAAGAGCCTTTTGTAATGATGTGGAATATGTTTCAAGATGTATTGTTAATTTAACACATGGAGCACAAAACATATTTATAGTTTTGTACTATTTGTCTAAAAAAGGTGGAGAGAGGGACTATATATAAACATACACATTTGGGCATTTGCTGAAATGTTTGTGGAATGATACACAATACTCATAACACTGTTTTCTTTGAGAAAGAGAAACTGAACTGCTGGTCTAGAGTGGAGAACAAGTTTTCACTGCACACTTCCTTTACACCTTCTGATTCTTGAACTTTGTGAGTGTATTAACTGTTCAAAAATGAAGTGGCATTTAACAGTTTTAGACACATATAAAAATCAAATGCTTTTAAATATTGTAAAACTTGTTTGTTGTTGTTATTTACTTTTCCTCACAGGCCATCACACAGTTCAAGCTCTGAAGCCACACAGGTCAGAGCAGTCACCTAAAACACTGGTCAGTCACACTGGCTGCACAGCCCCAGATGGTCTGGGCCTAAACCCCAGCCCCACCAGTTACATCTGTGTGGTCTTGAGCCAGTTAATTACCATCTCTCTGCCTCTGTTTACATGCCTGTAAAACAGTAGTGTCTATAACTCTTTTGCGAAATAACTAGGAAAATCCCTGTTCAATGTTTTATCCAATGCCCAGGTAGAGTTACTATAGTACAATTATCCTACAGTGTCTTTCAAGGCAAACAAAAGATGGAGGGGGACTGTTTCTGGGGATATTTATTACATACATTAGAGAACCATAAAGAGCCTTCCACCTGAGACTGACCTTCAATTTGAGAAAGACTACTACTAGGTCTTCCTATAATGCAGGACAGGAGACCTGTTTGACCCTGTTAAAGCCACCTGGTAAATGCAGTTGTTCTCAATTTGTTTGACAATGGTACCCTGACCTCCAGGAAATCAACTATCTCTCATCAAACTAAAATTGTAGCAGAGCTTCTCAAATTTTTCTTTTATTGATTTTTACAGAGAAGGGAAAGAAGGGAGGAAACATGGACATGAGAGAGAAACATCATTTTGTTGCCTCTCATACACCCCCAGCCGGGGACCTGGCCTGCAACCCAGGCATGTGGCCTGATGGGGAATTGAACTGGTAACATTTTGGTTTGTGGGACAATGCCCAACCCACTTAGCCATACCAGTCAGGGCAAGCTTCTCACATTTTAATACTCATAGGATCATCTGGATTTATTCTTAAAATATAAATTCTGATTCAGTGGGTGTGGAATGGGGCCTGGGACTCTTCATTTCTAACTATTCCCCTATTTTGAATCTGTTGATTCAAATACAGCTGGTCCACAGACCACGCCTTCAGGAGGAAAGCTCTTTGGCAGTGACTCAGCAAATGCTGATGTGCATCATACTCCTATGGATTCACTCATGTAGAAGGCACTATTTATCTCTCCACTATTCAAGTGCATTGAGTTGTCAACTTGTGTTTAATTTATTTGCATCTTTTGCAGGGCAGGTTTTATTAATTAAATGTACCAGTCAGCTTACTATGTAGTCAAGGGAAAAAAACCTCTCAGTCAATCCCAATAATAGTGACAGATATCAAAACTTATAGCAATGCATACAGTGTCCTTCAAATAAAAAAAGCCCTGGCTGGCATAGCTCAGTGGATTGAGCACGGGCCTGCGAACCAGACGATCGCAGTTCGATTCCCAGTCAGGGCACATGCCTGGGTTGCAAGCCGGTTCCTTGCAGGCTAACTACCAGCAGGGGACGCACAAAAAGGCAACCATACATTGATGTTTCTCTCCCTCTCTCCTTCCCCTCTAAAGATAAATAAATAAATAAAATCTTTAAAAAAAATAAAATAAAATAAAAAAAGCAACAACAAATATGCTATTTTAAAGGACATTACCATGATATCTGTTAACTGCACATTCTCTGCATTTTGTAAATCTTAGGATAGTGGATAGAGCTCTGGACTTAGAACTGCTCATTTTTCTGAACTTCAATTTCTTCATTTGAAAGTAAGGATAGTAATTCACATATCAGAAAACTAAATAGAAAGATCTTGGCACTTAGTAGTTAACCAATACATTAATTTTTAATTGAAATCATTAAATGTTGCATTGGTTTAAGGGCTCATATCACATAATTTAGGATCTCTCTAGAACAATTATTCTCAAACTTTTAGTGTGCAGCACAATGACCTTAAGAGATTTTTACACATGAAGATAAAATCCTTTTTAAGTGTACTTTATTTATTATACTATTATAGTTGTCCCATTTCCCCCCTTTATTCCCCTCCACCCTGCATCTCCTCCCACCTACATTCCCCCCCTTAGTTCATGTCTGTGGGTTGTACATACAAGTTCTTTGGCTTCTACATTTCCTACACTATTCTTAACCTCCCCCTGTCTATTTTGCACATACTATTTATGCTTCTTATTCCTGTACCTTTTCTCCCATTCTCTCCCCTCCCCCTCCCACTGGTAACCCTCTATGTGATCTCCATTTCTGTGATTCTATTCCCGTTCTAGTTGTTTGCTTAGTTTGTTTTTGTTTTTGTAGGTTCAGTTGTTGATAGCTGTGAATTTGTTGTCATTGTACTCTTCAAAGTTTTTGAACTTCTTCTTTTCCTTAGATAAGTCCCTTTAACATTTCATATAATAAAGGCTTGGTGATGATGAACTCCTTTAACTTGACCTTATCTGGGAAGCAATTTACCTGCCCTTCCATTCTAAATGATAGCTTTGCTGGATAGAGTCATCTTGGATGTAGATCCTTGCCTTTCATGACTTGGAATACTTCTTTCCAGCTCCTTCTTGCCCTCAAGGTTTCTTTTGAGAAATAAGCTGACAGTCTTGTGGAAACTCCTTTGTAGGTAACTGTCTCCTTTTCTCTTGCTGCTTTTAAGATTTTCTCCTTATCTTCAATCTTGGCTAATGTAATTATGCCATGCCTTGGTGTGTGCTTCCTTGGGTCCAACTTCTTTAGGACTCTCTGAACTTCCTGGAAGTCTATTTCCTTTGCCAGATTAGGGAAGTTCTCCTTCATTATGTTTTCAAATAAGTTTTCAATTTCTTGTTCGTCCTCTTGTCCTTCTGGCACCCCCATGATTCAGATGTTGGGACATTTAAAATTCTTCCAGAGGTTCCTAAGCCTCCCCTCATTTTTAAAAAATTCCTGTTACTTCATTCTTTTCTGTTTGAGTGTTTCTTTCTTCCTTCTGCTCCAGACCATTGATTTGAGTCCTGGTTTCCTTCACTTCACTGCTGGTTCCCTTTGCATGTTTCTTTCATTCACTTTTCATAGCCTCCACTTCTTCCTCTATTTTGTAACCATACTCAATCAATTCCGTGAGCAACCTGATTACCAGTGTTTTGAACTGTGCACCTGAAAGGTCGGCTCTCTTCATTGCTTAGATGTATTTTTTCTGGAGCTTTGATCTGTTCTTTTATTTGGGCCATTTTTGTCTCAGTGCACCTGTTACATAGTGAAAGGCGGAGTTTTAGGTGTTTGCCAGGTCACTGTGTTCCAGCATCATCTGTGGGGGAGGAATCCTAGAGGGAACACTGCTGTTTGCTCCACCCTTGGCAGCTTTCAGTCACTTCCCCTGCTACCCACAAGCAAATTGGGCTCTTCTGGTGCTGATTCCCAGGTGGGTGGGTTTGCATACATTGTAGGACCCTGTGGGTCTCTCCAATGAACTGTCCTATGAGGCTGTAATTTTCTCCTGCTGCTTCAACCCCCACAGGTTTTTTAGGTCAGAGGTTTTGAGGCTTTATTTCTCTATGCTAGAACCCTGGGTTGTGTTGCCTATCACGCTCCCCAGTTGTTCCTCCCAGTTTATCCATGTGCAGATGTGGGACCATCTGCTCTGCAAGCCACTGCTTTCCTACCCCTGTCCTCCAGCCACCACCTTGCTGCAGGTCCTCTCCACCTGGCTGCCAGTATCCACCCAGCTGCCTATCTCCACCCCTCCTACTGGTCTGGATAAATATTTCTCCTTTAATTCCTTGGTTTTCGGACTTCCAAACAGTTCAATTTTCTGGCAGTTCTGGTTGTTTTTGTTTTTAAATTTTTTGTTGTTCTTCTTTTGGTTGTACAAGGAGGCACAGTGTATCTGCATATGCCTCCATCTTGACCAGAAGTGAAAAGGAACTCTTAAAGTTTCTAAAATGGTTAGTCTAGATCCAAGAATTTGAATTTCTGACAAGTAGCCAGATGATGTTCATGCTGTTAGTCCAGGGACAATGCATTAAGAACTACTGCACTAGAAGAAATTAGAACAATGTGAGAGGTTATATACATTTATAGGAAAGACTAATATGGTAAACAGGGCTTTATCACAGTACTATTGATAGGACTTTGTAATACAGGATGATGTGGAGGAGCACATTCGGTGTCCTAATTCTATTTGAATTTGGCCCTTTGGATGTAGGTGTCCTTAGGACCTAGAAAATAAAGCCCAGAGTAGGGGTGACTGACACTTTTTCAAGTATGTTACCTTAAAAATAAAAATAAAGCCTCATTTTTTCTATACTGTTCTGGTGTTCATAAATACTTTTAAATTCATTATTTTATATAGCACTAATAATCATTCACTTGGGAGGTAGGCAGGAAAAGGATATGAATCTGAATTTTATAGGTGAAGTCCTGCGTCCACAGGCACGAAACAGTTCATGCCAGCACAGCTAGTGAGGAAGAGCCTGAGCTCGAGTCCAGGGCTTCTGATTCCAAGTTGCACTGGTTGCAGTGAGCCCCCCTGAGTTTAGGGAGATGATATTCAATTGTATCTTTGCTCCTATGCAATGTTTTCCATTTCTCCCATCTTAATGTCTTAATTGTATTGCTCTATAACTCATAGTCATAAATGTATATAATTGAGCCTTAGTATGTCTTTACTACTATTAGAGTAAATTTTCCCATCATCACTCCAAACTCTGAAATTTAATTTATGTGAAAATCTACCTCCACCCCCATGTATTGATGACATTAAAAATTCACTCGGTGTAGGACTGAGAATAAATTTAAATAGTCAGTAAAGCTTCTAGTCCTATAACTAAAATGTATCACCAAGATTCAGGTAAAACATAGATAATTCTTTTTAAAATATTTCATCATCCAGAGAGTCTGCAATTATCACAAGCATGCCATACAATACAGTTCCAATATTTAGCTAGAATGCAACTCATTAGAAGAAATATTTTAAGCATTAACATTTTATGTCTTTTTCTTTTATTGGTGTAAATATATGCACTACAAATGATTAATTCCTTGCTTTAAAATAAATAATGCATCTCTTCTTAAAACTGCATGTCTGTAAATTATATCAGTTCTCAAAGTTTATACTACAACACCATGAACTCTGAAAAGTTTTGAAGCTCAGTAATAGAGATTTTTTTTAAGTGTAGTAAAAATACTTCTGTTGTAGAAAGGGGAAAACCTTTCAGAAAATCAGAAATAGGGGATTCTGAAAATGCTTAGGCTGACCTGATGCTATACCTGAGCGAGATCAGAGAATGATAAAGGGATCCAAATATATGGTGACAGAAGATGATTTGACTTTGGGTGGTGGGCACCTAGGGAAATATACAGATCATGTATCATAGAAATGTACACTTGAAGTCTATATAATCTTAAAAACAAATGTCACCACAATAAATTTAATTTTAAAAAGGATGCTCCGGCTAGTGGATCCTGAACTGACAAATGAAGACTAGCCTTGTCAGAGAAACTCAAGATAGTTGTCCTAAATGTTAGAGGGAACTCCACTAAAATAAACTGTTTTTTACATCGAAAAACATTCAAATATTCACTTAACAGGTGAGCATTGGCCCGTAATAGCTTCCCTCTCTTCCGAATATTTTGCTGATGACCAACTCTCACTGATTTATCTACAAATCTCTCATTGCAGAGGCATAGCCTCTAAAATTTAGCCCCAAGTTTTTGTTCCCATACCCCAGTATTCCCTTTTTTATGCTGAACATTTCAGCAAAATGGATTGCATACCATTCTCCATATATACCCTAAGCTTCCCTATCTCTGCCTCTATTTGTACTATAGCCCCTAAAATTCTCTCCCTCTATCCTATAACCCTCCTCTGTATCAAACACGAGGTTGGAAATCTACTCAGAGTACACTTGGATGTAAGAGAAAATGTTGTATTTATTTTGTGTCTTACTGAACCAGTGGTCCTCAGAAGACTCTACCCAATAGTTAAGTAAAAAGGGAGTCTGGATGTAGTTGAATCCTAAACAATAATCAAAACTGTCCCTTTCAGGAACACTTAGTGTCTATAGAAAACTGAGTGCCCACGTTCTCACATTGCACAGGCTCAGCCTTCCTCTCCAGCTCTTCTCCACAGTGGCATCCTGTCCCCCTCCCTTCCTCTCTTGTGCATCCCTTCTATTAGAATCCTAATCTACCTCTAGGTAGATAGACACAGGCCAAAAAGAACAAAAGACATCAGCAAGATGAAGAGCAAGGGAAAGACAGCAAGCCAGGCCACTCTAGAGGGACCAGAAGGAAATGTGACAAAAAGGGGAAGAGAGAAGTGAAAAAATGTTTAACTAGTAGGTTCAGGAGAAAGAGAATAACAAATGAAATAGAAAAAGCACTTTGGCAGAAAAAGTGCTTCCTCCAAGAAGCCTTCTATGATTCTCCAACTCTGAACTGGATACTTCTCTGAATGTGCTTCTACTGAGGTAACCCTAAAAGGATAGGACCCAGGCAGTGAAATCTAAAGTCTTGGCATGTTTTCCTATGTTCTGCAAGTGGCATGATAGAGCAGGCCAATATTCCTGAAAGGACAAACTCATGGAGACTTGGGGCCACTCGGCAGAAAATGGCTGGCTGCTGTTGACCAGAATGGCCTCCCCAGTACTTTACTCTGGACATTCTTGGTGAGAGGAACTACAATAATCACTGAGACTTAATTTCCTTCCAGCAAGTTAATTAGAGAATTTGAGTTAGATGAAATCAAACTTAAAGGTAATGAAGGAAATTGATGTGCTCTGCACACCTGGGTTTATACACTGAGTTCAGTTCCCACTCTAACAGCGTCACTTGTCCTTAGGGAATCTGAATGAGGAGGTGAAGCTGTCCTTGCTGTCTTTTACTAGGTCCTTATGTTCTCTCCCCATTGGCCAGTCAGCTAGGGCTTGGTGCTCAGGCTACTCTGCTTATCTCATTATCTGATCATCTCATTGCAGCTGATGTGAACACAGCTGAGTGACAAATAACAGAAGACTTCCTGACTCTTCCCTTGTAAGGCTTACAACCCATGCCAGGCACCCCATAGCTACCACAGTACCCACCACACAATACAATACCTTGCTTGCTTCCAACAGTGAGAATAAGACAATTGACATTATTTTTGAGTCTTAACCATCTTTGCTAAGTGATAGCTCTCTCTTCTTTTTTAGCCCAATCAGCAGGTTCCACACACCCATACCCTCATTCAAATTCCTGCATATAAATGTTAAACAATGTGTTCAAATCAAAGCACCCCCCAGGAGTTCCTAGACCTTTAGCATCCTAACCTTCTTCCTTACTCCAGACTACCTGTGCAGCTTTTCTTCTACCACCCACTTGCTGTGGGGACACACACACACCACAATTTAAATATACCTGCCTCTTCTTTCTCCTGTTTCTGCCCGTGGGCCAGATTTCTTCCACTTACACAGTCAGAATCTCTCTGTCTACTCTCATTGTGAAGCTTTCTTAGCAGCCAGTTCCATCTTCATAGGGTTCCTGCATCCATCTCCTTTCTCCTGCCCTGAAGCATTGCACCTTTCTCCCAGTGACCTCACTGCCTCCGGTCCTACCTGGTGGTAGCAGACCCACACAGCCAGCAGGGGCTTCTTATTCTCTCCTGGACACGAGTCCACTCTTTGCCCCCAATCCCCACAGGTGTATGTGCTGACAAGTGCTAGCAGTGGACCGAGTGCAGCGCATCATCCTTGGGAGGAGGAGAGGGCACTGAGCCCCTTAGAACTGGTGTTGTCACCAGGGTGAGCATAGGATGGTCTACTGGCCACATGGGACCTGCCCCCGGAGCTAAAAACGGTATCCACATTTTACTGGCTGAAAAAAGAAGAAGAAAATTGTGTGACACCAAAATTATATGAAATTCAAATTTCAGTGTCCATAATAAAATTTTAATGGAATACAACCACGCCATCTGTGCACCTACTGTCGTCGGCTGCCTGGTGCCTTGGCAGCAGGATTGTTGTCGTGGCCCAGGTCTCATACTGACCACCCGACCCTTTGGAAAGAGTTTGCCAACCCTGAGCTACACTGCACCTCACCATCTGGGTCACTACACAGTGCTTTAAAGTGTTTTCTGATACACATTACCTTTGGTGTTAATTACATATCTGTAAATGTTAATATTGTGAGAGCAATTCATCACTGTTTAATTTCAGGGTTCCTTTGCTTTTATGCTTGGAAAGATATCATCTTTTATTAGTATCAGTAAAATACTCAAAGTTTTTTTAAACTCTTTAATGCTTTGTTTTTAATCTTTTAATTTTTAATGAAGATGGATTTGTGTCTGTTTTGTAACTTAAAGAAAACTAACTTTTTCCCAAAGTATTATCCAATTGTCCTAGAACCATTTGTTGAAAATATATACATTCCCTATTGATTTGAAAAGTTGTCATTGATGTACACTGTTTCATTTATTAATGTAATTATTAAGCATTATATTCTAGCTTTAAAGTTAAAGCAATGCTCACAGTCTGTACTATAAATGCATAAAATATTTTGCAGATGAGAAATTTATTTTTAATGTATAAATATGATGTTAAAAGTGAGAATGTAAAACTGGTATATTTATACTTTTTATTTAATTAAATTATTGGGTAACAGTTAATAGCTTTATATAAGTTTCAGGTATAAAATAGTATATGCTCTGTAATTCTATGCCTGTATATTGCACTGTGTCCACCACCCAGAGCCTAGTCTTCCATCACCATATATTTGACCTTCATCACCCTCTTGATTCTCCCTGATCCCTTCTTGTCTGGTAACAATTATTCTGTTGACCGTGTCTATGAGTTTGTTTCTGTTTTGTTTTCTCATTTCTTGCTTTCTGTTTTATAACCCACATATCAATGAAATCATATGATTCTTATTTTTTCTATCTTACTTATTTCACTTAGCATGATACTCTTAATCAAGATCAACCCATGGTGCAAATGGCAATATTTCATCTTTTCTTATGGCTGAGTAGTATTCCATTTTATATATATATTTTTTCACCTTTTTTATTCAATTGTCTCTTGGAGGACCCTTAGGTTTTTCCATGTCTTGGCCATTGTAAATAATCCTGCAATGAACATAGGGTATGTATATCTTTATATAAATAAGTGTTTTCAATTATTTTGGTAGATAACCAGAAGAGGGATTGCTGGGTAATATGGTAGCTATCTTCTTAATTTTTTAGAAATCCCCATACTGTTTTACATAGTGGCTATACCAATTTACATTCCCACCAGCAGTGTATAAAGGTTTCCTTTTCTCCACAACCTCTGCAATACTTGTTATTTCTTGACTTCCAGATGGAAACATAGGTAGACACACTGTGCCTCCTCGCACAACCAAAATAAGGACAACAACAATTTAAAAACAAAAACAACCAGTACTGACAGAAAATTGAACTGTATGGAAGACCGACAACCAAGAAATTAAAGAAGACACATTCATCCAGACTGGTAGGTGAGGCAGGGCTGGGCAGCCAGGGGAGAGGGCTCACAGCAAAGCCGTGGCTGTTGGACCGGGGCATGCAAGATGGACCCAGCAAGGCTGCGGATTGTGGAGTGGGGTGCAGTGAGCAAGGCAGCTGGCAGACCAGGTGGTTCCACATTCGTGTGCAGATAGACCATGCAAAATTGGGGAGTCAGACAGACTGCACAACCCAGGGTCCCAGCATGGAGAAATAAATCCTCAAATCACTGACTGAAAACACCTGTGGGGGTTGAGGCACTGGGAGAGACTCCCAGCCTCACAGGAGATTTCATTGCAGAGATCCACAGGGTCCTAGAATGTACACAAGCCCACTCACCCAGGAATAAGCACCAGAAGGGCCCAATTTGCTTGTGGATAGCAGGGGAAGTGACTAAAATCTGCAGACAGAGGAGCAAGTGCCATTGTTCCCTCTCAGCCCCGTGTCCCACATACAGCATCATAACCCAGCAACTAGGTTGCTCCACCCAGGTGAACACCTAAGGCTCTTCCCTTCACTATATAACAGGCATGTCTAGACAAAAAAAAAAGGCCCAAATGAAAGAACAGATCAAAGCTCCAGTAAAAAATACAACTAAGCAACAAAGAGGTAGCCAACCTATCAGATGCACAGTTCAAAACACTGGTAATTAGGATTCTCACAGAACTGGTTGAGTTTGGTAGCAAACTAGATGAAAAAATAAAGGTTATGCTAAGTAAATAAAGGAAAATGTACAGGGGACCAATAGTGATGGAAAGGAAACTGGGACTCAAATCAATGGAATGAAACAAAAGGAAGAAAGAAACATCTAATCAGAAAAGAATGAAGAAACAAGAATTCAAAAAAGTCAGGAGAGGCTTCAGAACCTCCAGGACAACTTTAAACATTCCAACATCTGAATTATAGGGGTACCAGAAGGAGAAGAGGAAGAGCAACTATAGAAAAAGCTATTTGAACAAATAATAAAGGAGAACCTTCCTATTTTGGCAAAGGAAATAGATTTTCAGGACGTCCAGGATGCCCAGAGTGTCCCAAAGAAATTGGACCCAAGAAGGAACACACAAGGCACATCATAATTACATTACCCAATTTTAAAGATAAGGAGAGAATCTTAAAAGCAGCAAGACAAAAGGAGAGAGTCACCTACAAAGGAGTTCCCATAAGACTATCAGCTGATTTCTCAAAAGAAACCTTACAGGCAAGAAGGGGCTGGAAAGAAGTATTCCAAGTCATGAAAGGATCCAAGATTGTTCTATCCAGCAAAGCTTTCATTTAGAATGGAAGGGCAGATAAAGTGCTTCTCAGATAAGGTCAAGTTGAAGGAGTTCATCATCACCAAGCTCTTATTATATGAAATGTTAAAGAGATTTATCTATTATCTAAGAAATAGAGGCTTCCCTGGCTGCCTCCAGAATTCTATCCTTGTCATTAACTTTTGGCCACTTTCATATAATGTTCTCAGAGGTCTTTTTGCATTGATATAATTAGGTATCCTGTTAGCTTCTTGGGTTCGAGGTTCAGCTCTTTCTATAGGTTTGGGGAGATCTTATAGATTGTTTGTGTAAGCTCTGTTCTCTTCTCCCTCTCTTCTCCTTCTGGTATGTGCATTATCAGTGTATTGCTCTTTTTAGTAGAGTCAGATATTTCTTATAGAGTTCTTTCATGAATTCTCTCCCTTCTTCCACCTGAGTCATGTCTAGATTTCTATTTTTAAGATTATTAATTATTTCTTCCATCTGGTCTGCTCTGTTTCCTAAGCTCTCTAATTTATTCTTTATCTTATTTACTGATTTGTTCCACTCCAGGATTTCTGTTTGGTTCTTTTCCAGAGTTTCCAACTCTTTGGTTAAAGTACTCTTTTTGCTGGTTGATCTTATTTCTCCCATACAAGTACTAACCAGGCCCAATCCTGCTTAGCTTCCGAGATCAGACGAGATTGGGCGCATTCAGTGTGGTATGGCCATAGACATGGTTGATCTTATTTCTGAGTGTGTTGAACTGCCTTCCTGTATTTGCTCGTATATCATTGAGGTTTTTTGTTTGTTTGCTGAGTCAAATCTTTAATTCTCTGTCCTTTAAATCACAGTCTTTCATGTCTTTGACTTCACTTTCTAGAGACTTTTTTTTTTCTGAATCACCTTATTATCTTGGTCTTAACGGTATTTGATTAATCATTTTTCTTCGTGGGTATTGGAGGGATTGAAATCTTTTCAAAGGACTTTATTTTGCTTTTAACAGTTTAGCAGTTTGGTAAGTAGAGGAGTTCCTTTCGTTTTCCAGTAGATGGCACTTGCGGCCATATTGCCTGTTGCTGTCCTAAATGCCTGTATTCCCTGAGGAGGGGGGCATCCCCTTTCCTACCCAGTTGCCTCAGTCTCGGGCACCACCCCGGTGACAGTGAGGAGACTTGGCAGCAATGTGACGCCAGGCCTACAGGCTCCCTGGCCCTGCTTCCCGGCAACCAGAAGCTGCCAGCTCCACTCTCCAATAAGTGCCTCCATCTCTACCATGCTTGGCACGTAGTGTTGGGAGGTGACTTCATGCATCTGTGACTTTGTCCTCTCCACCCAATTGAGCTGCTGCGGTACCAGCACTTAGGCTCAGGCTGAAATGTTGCTTCTGTCCCTTCACAACCAGCCAAATGATAGCTGTCATCTGACACCTGCACCTGCAAGGCTCCCACATCTGCTAGAGCAAGGCGGCATGGGGGGTGGGGAGTGGGGCACAGGTAAATTCGTGCCCCAGTGGCATTGTTCCTTTCCCTGGTGATGGCACTGCCACCCCACTGCAGCCACGCCTCTGAACTGCGTCTCCACCTGAATCCCTCCCTCCTGCCACACCCTGCATCGCCCTCTGGTGCCCTCTGCTTGGTGGACGCTCCAGTCCAACGCTCTGCTGCTGCCTGTGGGGACCAGGGCAAGGGCAGCTCTCGGCCAGAGCACTCGTTCTCGCTGCCGCTCCCTCTCCAGCATGCCCGCCTTCATAGGTGCCGACCTGCGGCTCTCTCCCACATGCTGAGTCACAGTGGTCAGACTTGTAACTTCGAGAGGAAGACCGGGAGGCCGTCTCACAGCACCGTGCTGCCAGCATCATTCCTATTTACTCCTTCTCTACGCATTTCGTCAGCCTTGTTATGAAATCATGAAATTTTGGGTGCACGTTAAAGTTTGTTGTGCCTATCTCCTTAAGAAAATACACCAAAAATAAATTCACTTCCCTGTCTGTGGACTCTCCATTCTGTGTCACTATGTTCTGTCACTAGTGCCACTGTTTTCAGTGTAGTAGCACTAGATGCTTTACTACCTGCTACAGAATTTCCTTTATTGTTCTGTTTTTCAAATTGCCCTTACCATTTCTCCTGCTTCTCCTCATGGGCAAATTCAGAAGTTCGAAGTAATTGCTCTGTGATTTTGATTACATGTTAATTCGGGGAAAATTTTCATGATGCAAGCAACACGTGTAGTGAAAAAACTCCTGTGTTTCTCCTCTTAAATGTACAAGTCAAACAACAATAACTCAACAAACGACCCCCTGCTCCACAAACAAGTACACCTGAGGGTTTGACTCACTGGCACAACCGAAGGTGGGGATTTTGGCACAAGCAGGGGAGCACGTTGGGAGGGACACAGGGACTGCGACCTCAAGGGCTGCTGGGCGCAGTGAGAGCGGTGGTGGTGAGAGTCGGTCTGCACGGCCGGCCGCCTGGACTGTGAGGGGTACAGAAGCAGGGTCCTTTCGGGAAAAGGCGGTTCCCTATTTCCGCCCCATCGCAGCAGAGCCTAGGAGGGGCAGCCAAAGTGCCCTAGACATCACAGTAAGGCCCTTGCTGGCAAGGAGGCAGAGCTGCAAAATGTCGTGCTTCCCTCCTTTGCCCCACCCATTCCAGCTCTGCGTCCCAGTGGAGAGAGTGGAGATGACTCACACACTGCAGTGGGACCAGAAGCCTTTAGGAGCAGGGAGGCAGTGCTGGGAGTGTGCAAATCTGGTTTTCCACCCCTGCCACATTCCCCCACCATGGTGGGGGGGGGGGCGTAACTGAGGTGAGCTAGTCACAAAGGGACACTTCCCACTGTACAGGGTATATTGCATTTATCTCAACTGTATCAACACCATTCTACTGTGATCGCGGAGGTGCAAATAGGGGGGAAATAAACAAAAACTTGCTCTACAGCACCATCTACTGGAAAACAGTAAACAAGAAAAATTTTCACTGCCTCAGATACATAAGCAGAGAAGAAAGTCATCAATACCATGAACAAACAAGGCAATATAGGAACACAGAAAGAAAATGAAAAATCTCCAGAAACCAAACTCAATGCATGGAGCACTGCAATTTAAATGATAGATACTTGAGATTGCAGTTCTGAAATGACTCAATGGGACAGAAGAAAAAGCAGAAAGGCAGTTTAATGAGCTCTTGAATAAAATTAATGAACACAATGTAGTACTCTACTAAAGAGGCTGCAACTATTAAAAGGAATCAAACAAAAACATTCTGGACCTCAAGAATTCAATTAATAAAGGAAATGATGAATATATTAGGGGGCAATAGAAATAGGGGAGACCAAGTGGAAGGGAGAATTGGTGAGCTCAAAGATAAATGTCAGAAATGATCTAATAGGAAGAAGAGAGAGAACTAAGAGTCAAGAAAAACATTGAAGATCTCTATGAGGACTATTGGATTCCATTAGAGAGAGCAACATAAGAATAAAACATTTACAAGGAGGAGAAGGGAACTGACAGTCTATTCAAAGAAATACTTGATGAGAACTTTCCAGACTTATTGAAAAAACTGAACCTTAAAACTCAAGAAATTAACAGAACACCCAATTATCTCAATGCAAAAAGATATTCTCCAAGAAACATTATGTGAAAGAAAGCAAAGAATTCTCAAGGCAGGTGGGGTCAGGGGGATGTGACCTGCAAAGGAAACCCCCTTAGATCACCATCAGAGTTTTTGGTAGAAACATTACAAGCCAGGAGTGAGTGAAAGAAAATGTTGAAAAATTTCAAAGAGAAAAACCACCAGCCAAGAATAATATATCTAGCAGAGTTATCCTTTAGATATGAATGAAAAATAAAGGCTTTCCTACACGTACACAAAAGCTTAGAGAAATTATTACCACAAGGTCTGAATTACAAGAAATGTTAACAGCTCTTTTGCCAGAAACAAAATGACAAAAGTGTTAGCAACACAACAGCACAAGATTGTTACCAGTGATTGAACCTCAGTTCAGCAATCTCAGTACTTGAATTCTGGCTAAGAAAGAATTCAGAGTTGAGACTTCAGTACACGCAGAAGTCTGTTTAAAGTCTCAGAGGTAGAAGAAATGAGCCCATTGGGCTTCATTGGCTCAGGAAATGAGTCACAGAGACACACAAAGGGCCCTTGGAACTTAGGAGAAAGACAGGATATACTCACCTGGGGAAAGTAGGGGGAAATGCTCCAGTGTGCTTCAGAGAAAGTGTGAGCTGGGGCATGAAAAGAAAGGTGAAGAGATGGAGAGAGGGAGAGAAGGAAAGAGAGTGGGCTGAGCCCTTCATTGAAGGGTTTTAAAGGAAGGGATTTTAGGGGAGGTGTCGGGGAGAATCTCAATAGAATATTTATCAGCTTTCCAGGTGTGTGCCTTCAGGACATTGGTCTCCACTGTTTGAGACATGGGTCATTAATCATCGTAGCTGGTCCTGATGCCAGCCATGGTGTTGCCCCACTGGCCTGGAGCTGAAACACAACTGAGGCCTAGATGTTACTTCTAGTTTGACCGAAACTCTTTCTCCATGGTCAACAGACCCGGGCTTTGTTCCTAAAATTATTCGAGGTGGGTCAAAACCTCACTGTCCTGAAGGCTTAGTGCTTAAGGGAGTGGTCATGCAAGACCTTGTCTGTGCCCCCCTTCCTCCTCTAAGAGGGTCTACCACATGATTGGCAATATGCCAGGGGAGAAAAGGTCAGGGTGGATCTGAACTGCACAGCCAGACACATGAGAGGTCAGGGTATCCAAAGTTCTGTGTGCCAGGGGAGGAAAGGTCACCCTGGGGTGAGATCCTTGTTTTCCCAGTTTTTCCCTGTGCTAGGCACTCGGGGCTTTCTGCCCTGGTGGCCTTCTGTACCTGGCCATCGGTCCTTGCTCTGCCCATACCTGTCTAACCGCCTCCCACAAAAGCACACAGAACTTTGAGTTGGATAACAAACAGAAGCATGGAATTGAAATTCTACTTCAGAATAGGATATTTAAACAGTTAATTATAACATAACAGTTAATGGGAAAACAGCATGAGTAACTAACAGCAATTTGGTAACAATAATACCAAACATAAAAAGGGATAATTTGTGACACAATATATAAAAGAGGAAGAGAAAAGAGACTAGTTGTGCACATGTGAATAAAGATAAGATGTAAGAAAGACAACTATTATATGTATAAGATACTTTACACAAATCCAATGGTAACCACAAAACAAAAATCAAGAGCAGAGATGCAGAATATTTTTTTAAAACAAATGGAGATAAAAATAATAGAAAATCACCAAAGTAATATAGCAGACAGAAACACAGGAGAAAAGAACAATTGAGATATAGGGCAACTGTAAAACAAAACCTAAAATGGCTGTAGTGGTCCTCATATGTGAATAATCATCCTAAATGTAAATCGAATGAATGTGCCAATCAAAACACACAGAATAACCCTGGCTGGTGTGGCTCAGTGGATTGAGAGCCCGCCTGGATTGCTAAGGGTTACTGGTTCAATTCCCAGTCAGGGCACATACCTGAGTTGTGGGCCAGGTCCCCAATACGGGGTGTATGAGAGGCAATCACACACTGATGTTTCTCTTCCTCTCTTCCCTCTCT
This sequence comes from Sturnira hondurensis, assembly GCF_014824575.4. NCBI lineage: Eukaryota > Metazoa > Chordata > Mammalia > Chiroptera > Phyllostomidae > Sturnira > Sturnira hondurensis. The sequence goes on along the minus strand of NW_028092815.1, from coordinate 1,318,674 downwards.
CTAAAACTAAATAAATAAAATCATTTTTAAAAACACAAAAAAGAGCATAGATTAAGAAGAAAGATCAGGAGACTCTTCTCACCTCCAAAGACATACATAGGCTCAAAGTGAAGACATGGCAGATGATACTCTGAGCCAATGGTGTTCAGAGGAATCTGAGTGGAGCAGTACTTTCATCAGACAAAATAGATTTAAAGGCAAGAGAGGTAATAAGAGACAAAGATGCCCATTTTGTAATAATAAAGGGGCAAGTCATCATGACATATAATGAATCAATATATGTACACCCAACCTGGAAATACCAAAATATATAAAGCAATTACTAACAGACCTAAAGGGAGAAACCAAAAGAACACAATTATAGTAGAGGACATGACTTACAGCAAAGGGTAGATAATCAGTACAGAAAGTCAAGAAGGAAGTATATAGGATGCATTAAATGAAGTGGTCTTAATAGTTATGAAAGTTTCCATCCCAGAACAAAAGAAAATGCACTGCCCTCAAGTGCACCCAAACGCTGTCGAGGACAAAGTACTCTCAGTAAATGTGACAGTGCTGAAGTCACAGCAGTGATGATTTTTGACCTCGACAATGTGAACCTGGACACCAGTTCCTAGAAGAAAGCTGGAAAAACCATGCATCTGTGGGATTTAAACAACATGCTACTGAACAAATATTAAGTCAAAGAAGAAATTTAAAAAGAAATCAAAAGATGCATAAAGAAAAACGAAATGACCACGTGACATTAAACTTTGGGGAATGCAGCAACAGTGGTACTAAAAGGGAAATTGATAGCTTTACAGGCCTATCTCAAAAAAAAAACAAGCAAAATTTCATTAACAATCTAACACTTCACCTTAAAGGACAAAATAAATGAACAAACAAAAGCCCAGTAGAAGGAAAAAAAAATCAGGGGAGAAAAATAAAATAGAGAACAAAAGTACAACAGAAACAATTAAAAACAAAGAACTGGGTCTTTGGAAAGAAAATTGATGAACTTCTGGCTAGACTCACTAAGGGAAAAAGAGAGAAACTCATATAAGTGAAATCAGAAATGAAAGAGAAATTATGATGAAAACCACAGAAATACAAAGGATCATACAAAAATACTATGAAAAAGTATATGCTATCAAATTTAATAATCTGGAAGAAATGGACAAACTCTTAGAAATATATAACCTCTCTAGACTGAACTATAAAGAACAGGATAATTTAAATGGGCCAATCAATTGTAAGGGAAGTGAAAAAGTAACCAGACTCTGAAAGGAAAAAAACCCCTCCAGGGCCAGATGGCTTCACAAGCGAATTTTGCCAAACATTCCAAGAAGGTTTAATACCAATCTTCTCCAACATCTTGCAAAGAAAATGATGATGAGGGAACTAATTTTATAAGGTTTACATTACCCTGATATCAAAACCAGGCAAGAACATCACAAAAAATACAAATCATAAGCCAATATCTTTGATAAACACAGATGTAACAGTTCTAAAGAAAATACCAGCAAATCAAATACGATGATATGTTAAAAGGATCACAGATCACAATCAAGTAGGTTCATTCCAGGGATGCAAGGATGGTTCACACCTGCAAATCAATCACAGTGGTACACCACAGTAACAAAATGTAAGATAAAATGATGTTACTTTATCAACAGGTGCAGAAAAATCATTTGACAAGATCCAACACCAATTTATGGTCAAAACACTCAATAAAATGATACTACCTTACCATAATAAAAGTCACATAACAAACCTTCAGGAACATTCTACTCGATGCTGAAGAATTGAAAGACTGTCCTGTAAGATCAGGAACAAGAGAGGATGCCCACTCTCACCACTTTTCTTTGGCATGGCACTGGGAGTCCTACCCAGGGAAATCAGGAAGTGAAGGAAATAAAAGGCAGCCCAATTGGTAATGGAGACATGAACGTGTCCTTGTTCACAGTTAGAATGATTCCATGTATCAAAAAAAAAAAAAAAACCTGAAGACTCCATCAAAAGTCTATTAGAAACAATAAGCACAGTAAATTTGCAGGAGACAAAATCAATATAGAAAAATCTATTGCATTTCTACCAACTAACAATAAAATATCAGAAAAAACAATCCCATTTGCAGTCATAACAAAAAATACAAAACATCTAGGCATAAACATAACAAAAAGAGAGAAAGTACCTGTATGCTGAAAACCACAAAATATGGTTGAAAGATATCTTGTGTTTTTAATGGAAAATATTGACTGTTTTAGATTGAAGAAGACAGAAAGAAATGGAAAATATTGACTGTTCATAGATTGGAAGAATTAACATTAAAATGGTTATATTACCCAAAGCTATATACAGATCTAATGCAATCCCCACCAACATCTTAATGGTATTTTTCAAAGAAATAAAACAAAAAAATCCTCAAATGTGCATGGAAATACAAAAGACCTCAAATAGCCAAAGCAATGCTGAAAAACACACAAAGCTGCAAGCATCACAGCTTTTTACTTGGCTTAAAATTATACTACAAAGCTATAGTCAAAACAGTATGATACTGACAAAAAAATGAATACACAGGCCCATGAAACATAATTAAAAGCACAGAAATAAACCTACACATATATGAGCCATTGATTTCCCATAAAAAGGCCAAAAACATACAACAGAGAAAGTAAAGTTTATTTAATTAATGATGTTGAAAAACTGGAAATCCATATGTAAAAGATTTAGACTAGACTCCTATCTGACATCACACAAAAATTAACTCAACATGGATTAAAATTTTGAATATAAGACCTGAAACAATAAAACACATAGAAGAAAACATGCATTCAATTTATAGACCTTGAGCTTGGAGAGGTTTTTGTGGATTTAACACCAATGGAAAGTATTTAAAGGAAAAAGGAACAAGTAGGACTACATCAAACTAAGAAGCTCTGTATAGCAAAAGACACCATCCACAAAACAAAAAAGCAACCAACTGAATGGGAGAAGGTATTTGCAAGTGATACCTCTGATGAGGGACTGATACCCATAATATATCAAGAATTCACACAACACAACACAACAACAAAACAATTTGATTCAAACATGGGCAGAGGACCCGAACTCTTCTAAGAAAGACATACAAATGGCCAACAGGTATATGAAAAGATGGTCAACTGTACTGGCTTATTTTGCACATCAAAACTACTATAACATACCACCTCCCACATGCTATAATGGCTACTATCAATCAGACAAGAAATAACAAGTATTGGATGTGGAGAAAAGGAAATCTTTGTATACTGCTGGTGGGAATGTAAATCGGTATGTCCACTATGGAAAACAGTACGAAGTTTCCTCAAAAAATTAATAATAGACTTCCAGCCAAGACAGAGGCCTCCTCACTGTGCCTCCTCACACAACCAAAAGAAGGACAACAAATTTAAACACAAAAAACAACCAGAACTGACAGAAAATAGTACTGTATGGAATCCAACAACCAAGGAATTGAAGAAGAAACATTCATCCAGACCTGCAGGAGGGGCGGAGTCGGGCAGCCAAGTGGGGAGGACTCCAGGCAAGGCAGCAGCTCGAGGACTGGGGTGGGCAAGGCAGAGGCTGGCAGACCAGGTGAGGCAGCAACTTGTGGACTGAGAGGTCCCACATTCGCATGCAGATAAACCAGGAGGAATGACAGGGAAGTGAGACAGACCATGCAACCCAGGGTTCCAGGTGAAGAAATAAAGCATCAAAGCCTCTGATTGAAAACACCTGTGGGAGTTAGGGCTACAGCGGGAGAAACTCCCAGCCTCACAGGAGAGTTCAGTGGAGAGACCCACAGGGTCCTAGAACGTACACAAACCCACCCACCCAGGAATCACACCTCATGGGTCCAATTTGATTGTGGGTAGCAGGGGAAGTGACTGAAAACTGGCAGAGAGCAGAGCAAGTGACACTGTCCCTCTCGGACCCTCCCCTACATACAGAATCACAATGCAGCACTGTGGTTTGCCCCACCCTGATGAATATCTAAGGCTCTGCCCCTTACTACATAATAGGCCCATCGAGACAAAAAAAAAAAAGGCCCAAATGAAAGAATAGATCAAAGCTCCAGAAAAAATACAACTAAGCAACGAAGAAATAGACATCCTATCAGATGCACAGTTCAAAACACTGGTAATCAGGATGCTCACAGAACTGGTTGAATATGGTCACAAATTAGAGGAAAAAATGAAGGCTATGCTAAGTGAAATAAAGGAAAATGTACAGGGAACCAACAATGTTGGGAAGGAAACTGGGACTCAAATCAATGGTTTTGAGCAGAAGGAAGAAACATTTGACCAGAACAGAATGAAGAAACAAAAATTTTAAAAACTGAAGAGAGATTTAGGAACCTCCAGGACATCTTTAAACATTCCAACATCTGAATCATAGGGGTGTCAGAAGGTGAATAGGAAGAGCAAGATATTGGAAATTTATTTGAAAACATAATGAAAGAGAACTTCCCCAAGCTGGCAAAGGAAATAGACTTCCAGGAAGTCTAGGAAGCTCAGAGAGTCCCAAAGAAATTGGACCCAAGGAGGAACACACCAAGGCACATCATAATTACATTAGCTAAGATTGAAGATAAGGAGACTATCTTAAAAGCAGCAAGACAAAAGGAGACAGTTATCTACAAAGGAGTTGCCACAAGACTATCAGCTGATTTTTCAAAATGTCTCTGCCCCTTCTACTAGTCTGGAGGAATGTTTCTTCTTTAACTCCTTGGTTGTCAGATTTCCATACAGTTCTTTGAGGCCTTCTTTGGCAAGGAGGGGCTGGAAAGAGGTATTCAAAGTCATGAAAGACAAGGACCTACATCCAAGATGACTCTATCCAACAAAGCTATCATTTAGAATGGGAGGGCAGGTAAATTGCTTACCAGATAAGGTCAAGTTAAAGGAGTTCATTATCACCAAGCCCTTATTATATGAAATATTAAAGAGACTTTTCTATGGAAAAGAAGACAAAAAATATGAACAGTAAAATGACAACAAACTCACAACTACTAACAACTGATCCTAAAACAAAAACAAAAACAAACTAAGCAAACAGCTAGAACAGGAACAGAATCACAGAAATGGAGATCACATGGAGGGTTATCAGTGGGGTAGTGGGAGGGGGAGGGAGGAGGAAAAATTACAGAGAATAAATGGCATAAATGGTAGGTACAAAATAAGCAGGGGGAGGTTAAGAATAATATGGAAAATGTAGAAGCCAAAGAACTTATATGTATGACCCATGGACATGAACTAAAGGGGGGGAAATGCAGATGGGAAGAGGTGTGAGGGGCAGACTGGAATAAAGCAGGGAAATGGGACAACTGTAATAGCATAGTCAATAAAATATATTTTAAAAAATTAATAATAGATCTACCATATGGCCGAGGTATCCCTCTTCTGTGTATGTACCATAAAAATTTGAAAACACTTATTTATAAAGATATATGTGCCCCATCTTCATTGCAGCATTATTTACAATAGCCAAGACATGGAAGAAGCCTAATTATATAAAGAAGGTGTGAGATCTCACACACACACACACACACACACACACACACACACAAAATGGAATACTACTTAGCAAAAAGAAAATATTAAATATTGCCATTTGCAATAACATAGATGAGTCTTCAGAGTATTATGCTAAATTATATCAGAAAAGGGCAAGAACCACATGATTTCACTCATATTTGGGATAGAAAACAAAAAAGCAACAAGTAAACAAAGCAAACAAAAATCAAACTCATAGACACAAACAACAGTATAATGGTTACCATGGGGGAAGGGGAGTGAGAATTCAATAAAGAAAAAGGGGAATGAAGTGAGTCCAATACTCTCTGTGGTGAGGAAGGAAATTGGACTTTCCACTTTCCTTGGATGGTGAGTATGCAATTAAGTACACAGATGTTATATCATAATGTTGTACACCTGAAATTTATATAATATTATTAACCAATATTTCTGTAAGAAAGTTAATAAAATGCTTTAAAACAATTTTATTTCTCCTAATGTGGGGCAATAGTAATGCATCTAATGCATTTGATGTCCTGATAGAAGTATTTCATAAATACTGTTTTTATATTTTATTCTACTAATGAGGAAAATAAGGTACTACGACCCTTCAATTCAATTCTGACACTAACTATACTCAGTTATCAAACATCCCTAGACTAAGTGACACAGTCCCCAAGAGACTGCCCTCACTTCAGATGCCAGCCACATATATGGTGCATTATGAACTTTACACTATGAACTTCATAAAATGATTACACATATAACAAGTGGTTAGTACGCACACATTATTTCTGCAAGAAAAACTAGGAGACAAGTGAACCAAAGGAACACGTTACCACCAGTAAGTTACTGTGACAATACAAGAGCATAATTAATTGCTACATCTTGAAAGGATGGAAAAAATGTAAGAGACCCATAGGAATATCTAAGACTCAGAAACTGTGACATGACAAAAATTTTTAAAGACAATATTTTGTTAAAATAGCCACTAAAAGACCGTATTTTGAATATGGTGGTTTAACTCCCTTTGTTGAATATTTCAGAGACCCCAGATATTTATAACTGATTTAAACCGATTGTACAAAGTGTTTTAGACCAGGGGTTCTCAAATATGAATCTCTACACTGATGCTAAACTTTCATAAATGTTTCACCCCTTTCATAACAAAATTATAAAATGAAGAAAAATGCAATGATAGCAATATTAATCTAAATATTCATTTTAAAGGGCTGCCCTTTTTTCTGAGAAAATGCTTTCTGGGAATTACTGGTCTCTAAATGTAAGATGATGGTAACGATGGATGCTAAATGTGTGTGTGCATATGTATGTATGTATGTGCAAAATAAAAAGCTGGCAACCATACATTGGTTTTACTTATTTATTCAGGATTTCTGTGGGCCTTTTTTATTTTTGCTTGATAGTTTATTTTATACAGCAGATCCTTGAAAAATGGTATTTCATAAAGAACAAACTAACAGTAACCAGAGGGGAGAGGGGACAATGGGGGAAATAGGGGGAGGGTCCTCAAGGAACATGTATAAAGGACACGTGGACAAAGCCAAAGGGGGTAGGAGGCAGGGATGGGTGGGCGTGGGCGGGAGTGGTGGGGGCAAAATGTAGTCAACTGTACTTGAACAACAATTTTAAAATAACAAAAAAGTAAACTAAAATAAAATTAAAAAAATAAATTATTAAAATAAAAAACAAAAGTGTTACTTCATTCAAAGGCATTTCGTTATTACATTGATGAGATGTTACAGTAGCAAATTAACTTTTTTTAAAATGTCAATTAACCTACAGGAAACCTACAGGTTTCCTCGTCTGAGAACCTCGCCCCCTGTTCTGTGGGCCGCAGACTGTAAGCTGCAGCTCCCACCTTCTCCACCAGGGGGCAGAGCAGCCCTACACTTCGCGGCGAAGCGCCGCCGTGGTTCGGCACCTCTGTGGATTCTCCCTGGGTGAAAATAGTTTCCCGTTTCGAAAAACATCTTATTTCCTTCTCTCAGAATTTCTCCTCAAGGAGTATTTTGAGCTGAAGTGGTTTACATTTCAGCCTAGTCGTGAATTGCCCAGGGTTACGCTGAGGCCTGATTGCTTCTTGGGGGTTTTAATTCACCATAAACCTCTATTAATACAAAGACCTAAGCGAGCCGTTTCAGAAGCTAGAGACCGAATTCATCCTTAATCCTCACCCTCCTCCCTCCGAACCCGCACCGCGCGCGCGCGCACAGGCACGCGCACGCACGAGACATTGCTCCGGCGCGTTGGAAGGGGCGTGGGGCGGCCGTTGGAATCGGCTCCCTGGGTCCGAAAACCTAGGCTGCACGAGAGGGCGCCGCGCGGAGGCCCCGGTGTGGAGGGCGGTAGTACCCGCTCCTGGGTTCGTCCCCGGGGCCCCGGTGCAGCTGGTCCGCAGATTCGTTTTCCTCCGTACCCGAGTCGCGCGCGCACAATCCCGGCTGGTGGACTCGGTTGGAGACCCAGCCGTGCGGCGGCCACTCCTGCACCCGGCGACCTCCAGCCGGGCCCCACGGCCCTGCTCCTCTGTGACCCGGAGACTCGGGGTTGCCGCACTTGCCCTGCGTTTTCTAGACCCTCCACTGAAGGAAGGCGGAGGGACCCCGAAGTTCCTCCTCGGCCGCGCCGCAGGACGCTGCGGGATCCCAACGCGCCCGCTGCAGCGCCGGGCCTGGGAGGGGACCCGCCGGTGTGCGCGCGCGCGGTCGTTGCGCGTCGGCCGGGTTTGTCCGGTTGGGTCCGGACTCCGTGAGAGTGGCCGGGTTCGTGGCGGCTCCCCTCCTTCCCGCCTCCCTCCCGAGGTTCTCTCGCACTTCCCAGGGCACCTCCCGTCTCTACTTCGGGGTTTGGCAGTCCCCGATTTGAACTCAGACCGCCTCCTTCCGGGGCTGGGTGGCGTCACACGCGTTTCTGGACCCAGCTTCTCATCCGTAAAATGAGGATAACAGAACCTCACCCACGCCTTCCTGTGGGGCTTCGTCCGCTCAGTTTAACCATTACTGAAAAAATAAAATAAAATTACATGCTCTATGCCTGCATTCTAATCAAAACTTATTTTTCCACAGTGTCGGTCTACGTCATTTCTGAGAAAGCGATTTGTTTGAATTAATTTACAGTGATGAGTAAATGGTTATTAATAGCCTCTGCCTCCCACAGCACGTAATCCTGTGCCAGAACTGCAGGATGTTAGTCTTGAGATGAAGCGGGAGGCCTTCTGGTTGAAGTCACAGCTCCTCCCACTGAGGCTACGTCCGGGAGACGCTGAGCAGACTACCCCCTGCGGTGTCGCCTGGAGGAGCGCAGTCGCCTCGCTGTGCCCATCTCCGTGCAGATGCTTCCCACAGTCCCACAGGAGTTACATTCTCGCCTGCTTTCCTCGGCTTCTCCTATTGTCCACTCGGGAGCCCATTGGTACAAGTCTTTTCCCCCCTATTCCTAAGGATCACCACCGCGCTTAGGTGGCACGAAGGCCTCATTCTCATTTTTCAGACAGCAAAGCTTGGAATTCTGTAGGAAAGGGCTCCAGTATCCGCAGTCAAGATACCTAAGGATGGAGTTATTTTGCAAGAACAAAAAGAAGAAATTTCTGGATGTGAAAAAGCTACCTGAGCAAAGGCATGCAGGTGTGGAGTGTTTATACCAATGAAGGTGAGACAGTGCAAACTACATAAATACTAACTGAAAGAAAATAGATCTAATTTTCAAGTGTGAAAATAACTAATAACAGAAGAAGAGCAAGATCAAATGATGTGGTTAAGGATCCAGCTGCCTAATCTAATAAGTCTGTTAGGGGAGAACATTGGAAAATGGGGTAACAGGTGAGAACAATGTCAGTGAAGAGGTGTGGAGAGGTGAGAGTTCTCAGGCAACACAGCTTCACAGGGCACTTGGCCTCACCTCTGGTTCTTCCTTTGCTGCCCCCACAGCCACGGGGAGCTGTAACAGGTAGGAATGCTCAGGCCTTCTCAGGCAAATTACATCAGAATTTCTGAGAGTGAGACTGCTATGTACAATGTTTGTGCCCCCAACCCCACCAACAGTCCTGTCTAGAAATCCCAGCTTCCAGTGTGATGGTGTTAGCAGGTGGGGCCTTTCAGAGGCAATTATGTCATGAGACCCCTCTCCTGCCCTTCCCACCATGTGAGGACACAGAAGATGACTATCAAAGAACCAAGAAGTGAGTTCTCACCAAATATTAAATCTTGCCAGCATCTTGATCTTGGATTTGCCAGCCTCCAGAATTATGAGAAATTAATTTCTGCTTTTCAAATCACCCAGTCTGTGCAGTATTCTGCTACTGTGGCCTGAACAGATAGAGGACTAGGCATTGGTGGGGTTTTTTTAAACCCCATACATTATGTAAAATTTGAAACTTAGAATAATACATTTTAAAAATTTGAGACATCTTTTAAAACTACATAAATAAAATCATGAAGTAATATCAACTCTTTTTGGTACATAGGTCTTCGAATTACATACTCAAACACATGCATGTATTCATGTAACCACCACCACAGCCAAGATACAGAACAGCTCTACCACACAAAGGCATCACTGAAGCACTGTTTGTAGTTATACCCTGTCTGTTCTCCCTACCCCTGGCACTCTCTCATCTGTTCTTCATAAAGAGTTGTGTCTTTTTGAGAATGGCATGTAAATACAAATGACATGTAACTTTTTAAGACTGGTTTCTTTCACTCAGTGTAACACCTAATTTTCTAAAACCTCACTTGAGGATGTGTTTATTGCTTTGAGGGGGTGGGAAACACTGATGCGAGAAACATTGATTGGTTATCTCTCATAGGCACCCCGACCAGAGAGGGAACCCTGTATATTTATTAACCCATTGAAGAATCTTTGGGTTGTTTCCCATGTTTGACTATTACAAATGCAGTTGCTATAGATACTGTGGACAAGTCCTCGCGCACCCAGACCTGGGAGCAGTGCGTGGAAGTTCCAGTCGTGCATCTTTCCCAGCACTTGATACTGTCAGTATTTTAACTATTCTAAGGTGTAGTGTGGTTTCGATTTGCTTTTTTTTATTGGCTAGTGATGTTGAATATCATTCCATGGTCTCTTTATTGTCTGTACTTCTTCATTAGTGAAGTGTTTATTTAATGTTTTGCCTAGTTAAAAACTTTTTTGTCATCTTACTCTTGAGTTTTAAGGTTACTTTGTATATTCTGATACAAGGTTTCATCAGATATGTGATTTACAAATATTTCTCCCATTCTAGAACTTATCTTGTTATTCTTTTAACAGGCTTTTACACTGCAAGTGGAATGTATAAATTCTACCATGATATAGGCTTATTTACACACACACACACATCTTTATGTTATGGTTGTCTTTTATACATTGAAACTCCCTCAGGCAATGTTATGATTTTTGTTTTTAAATATCAAACATAGTTCAAAGAACTTAAGATGAGAAAAATATTCTGCTCACCCAGGTATTTACCATTTTTATTTCTCTTCCTTCATTTCTTTATTCCAAGTGCCCTTCTGGTATTACTTACCTTTTGTGTAAGACCTTTCTTTAACAATTCCTTTAGAGTGAGTTTGCTATTAAGGAACTTTCTTGTTTTTATTCTGAGAATGCATTTATTTCTTCTTCTTTCCTAAATGACATTTTTGCTAAATATCAAGCTTAAGGTTTACAGTTCTCCCAGCAGTTTAAAAATACTGTACCATTTCCATCTGGCCTCCATGATTTCTGTCCAGAAATTTGCAGTTATTTGAACCATTGTTTCTCTGCAGGTAATGTGTCATGTTCACAGTCTGCTTTCAAGACTGGTTTTGTCTTTAGTTTTTCAGAAGTCTGGTTGTGATGTATCTGGATTTGAATTTCTCTGAGTTTATCCTATATGGGGCATTCAGTGACTTTCTTGGATCTGTAGGTTTCTATCTTTACCAATATTACAAAGTTTTCAACTATTTCTCAATATCTTTTTAAATATTCTTGCACCTTTTTCTTCTCCTTCTGAGACACCAGTGACACAAATATTGAGCTGATTATTTTTGCCAATGTGTCCCTAAAGCTCTGTTTATTCTTTTTTTCTACATCTGTTTTTCTCTATGTTGTTCAGATTGGATAATTTCAACTGGTCTATCTTCAGGTTCACTGCCTCTGTCCTTTGTCATTTCCATTCTGATACTGGTCCTATCCAATGTCATTTTTTTCAAAGTCATTTATTGTATTTTACAGCTCTAAATTTCTGCTTAACCCCATAAATAGAAGACATGTATGTCTTCCATTCTTCGATGAGAGGTTTTATTTTCTTCTCACTTCAAGAGTGTTTGTTATTGCTTGTTGGAACAATTTTATAAAAGCTGCTTCAGGATCTTTGTCAGAAATGTCCACCCCCTGTGTCATCTCAGCATCTCAGCATTGTACCTGTTGTTTGTCTTTCCCCTTGTGAGTTGAGATTTTCCTAGTTTGCCTGGTAATTTTGGACTGTATTCCGGACATTTTGAATATTATGTTACAAGACTCTGAATCTTGCTTAAATGCAATGGAGAATGTTGATAGTTTTCACAGGCAATCAATCTCATTAAATTCTGGTCACAAGTTCCAACCTGCTTTTTGTGGGCCTCCAATGTTAATTCTGTTTTCAAAACATTTTGTGTTACCAGGAGCAATCTCACATGTGTGCCACTCTGTAACTGGAATCTGGACAATAACCTATCAGTTCAGTTCTCAGTTTCTTTGACGTGCTGATTAGGATAAAAGGCACGTGCACAACTAGGAGATGTGCCCTGGATCTCAAAAACAACTTCACGGGTCATCTTCCTGGTGCATCCTCATGCCATGGTTTCCATGGTTTTCTGTTTGCTGCACTTTCAGTCCTCTGTTGAGAAGTCTGAGCTTATACTTACCTCTGCTGAATGTTTTTGTGAGGACTGTCCTTGTATCTGGAGAAAACAGCAGAGGATAGAAGTGAAAAAAGGGAATGAGGGTTGCCTCGCCCTCTTACAACCACAGTTCCTCCCATTAGAGAGGAAGGTTCTACTTCCTCAGAGTTTTCACTCCTGCTGCCACTGCTCCTGTGGGAAATTGCTGGAGGGACGGGGTTTGATAGAAGGGAAATAAAGGGCAGAGAGCAAGAGGGACTTCTGCATTCTGAGGGTTAGAGTTCTGTGCTCCTAAGACAGAGGAGCTCAGAACTAAGCTCCTGTCTTAGCTTCTCCTGGAATTCTATCTACACACCAGCTCCTGTTTCTGGACTTTAGGTTGTGTTGAGTTTAGGCCTGGGAGATACAAGAAAAAAATACTGGTAAAGTCAATTCCAGTTAAGTGGCTTTGAATTCTAGTTTTTATCCCTATTTCACTTGTCACTATTCCCTTTTTAGATTTCTCAAACATCTGCTCCATTCAGTCTGTCCATGATTTTTAGATGCAGTGGGGAGGGCAGGGTAGAATGTAATTACTCCATCTTACCCAGAACCAGAACTCCTGGGAGTTTTGTAAGTGCTAGGTGATATCAAGATGCATTCAGGTGAGAACTTGCTGGCTGCCATTGTGGCCCTTCTTTTCCCCCACCTATTCCGAGAACTGGCACATTGATCACTGGAGTCCAAGCTCAAATACCCCTTCTTTCATGGTGGTTTTGTGAACTCTCAGCCGGAACCAATCTCTTTTCTTCCTCTGAACGTGCACACACTGACATATGCTTTTTAGAATCATTTGATTTTAACTATGGACTTACATTACTTATAATATTGTGTTACTTATAATTAGAAAAAATAATGAAATGTTTCAGAGTGTTCATTTCAAACAGGCAGGTGACTTAGGTGATCTGTTATTCTGGGAGCCAAAAGAGATGCCCTCCTCCATGTTTGGGGAGCCAGGCCCATTGCCTTGGACTGAGCAGGTTCCAGATGGGAGTAATTACCCAACTTCCTGAAAAGTCTCCCTTTTTGTTAGAATATTTAGCACATCAGGCTTTTAAGACCCTCTGAAGCCCCCTAACAGTCTCTGTCTTCTCCTACAGATGCCCTGCTTTGGCCAGGTTAATAGGCTCCTTTTTCTGCACACAAATCGCTTCCTACTCCCAGGTGTCTGAATAATAATATTTCTGAAATACCTTCTATGCCTATAACATTTTCTATTGTACCCTTCTGTTACAGCAGTGATAAGCCATTTTACTTAGGTGACACCTCTGTATGGTCTCACCAGTCTTATTGGACTTCTCATAATATTGAGACTCATTTACAGATGCCTTGATGTGTCCTTGATAAGTTTAGCACCTGGAAAAATTCTAGGCTGGTTGGCATTTGAAGAATATTTGTTGTTTTTTCAATAAATAGTTTTCTCATGTGTCACCTACATTTAGTCTCTCTGACTAGATTGTCAGAGCAGGTCAAGTGTAGCCACCCTTTTTATCTGTTGCCCATCATTTACAGAGTCACTTTGGCTAGATTATTTGAAAAGAGTAGTAAGTAAAGCAAAAAAATAATGCTGTGGCCCTTCTGGGGGTGCCTAGTGTGTCTCTACTTCATGGTTTCTCAAACTGTGAGTTACAGAACAGTGTGGTCCCCTGAAATGTTAGTAGATTTTCTGTACAAAGGAAAAGCATTTTATGGTAGGCAGCCTCTGTAATGGCTCCAATTATTGCTACCTCTGGTATTCATATCTTATGTAATCCCTACCCTTTGAGGGAGGGTTTGACTTATTGACATCTAATGAATAGACTTAAAAAATGGTTGTCACTTTAAAGATCATAAAAACTCTTATGTCTTAAAAGAACAAAGTCAAGGGCTCATGCTTCTTGGTTTCAAAAGTTACTATAAAACTACAGCAATCAAAGTAGTATGGTACTGCCATAAAGACAGAAAGATATACCAATGGAATAGACTAGAGAGGGGAGAAACAAACCTACACATCCATGGTGAAGGCATGCTTGAGAAGATGCCAAGATAATTCAGTGGGGGAAAAAGTCTCTTTAACAAGTGGTGGTGGGAAAACTGGGTGTTCATTTGCAAAAGAAAGATGTTGGCCATTTCTCCGATTCTATTCCTATTCCTGTTCCTGTTTTTATTATTTTTATTTTGCTTAGTTTTTGTTTTCATTATTTTTCCTTTTTTTAGGTTCATTTGTTGATAGTTGTGAGTTTGTTGTCATTTTACTGTTCATAGTTTTTGATCTTCTTCAATTTCTTAGATAAGTCCCTTTAACATTTCATATAATAAGGGCTTGGTGGATTTTCAGTAGGGAGGAGGAGGGGAGGAAGAGTGGGGAAAAGGTACAGGGGAGAAGAAGCATAATTGGTAGGTATAAAGTAGATGGGGAGGAGTCAAAAATGGTATAGGAAACAGAGAAGTCAAAGAACTTATATGTACAACCCATGAACTAAGGGGGAGTATTCAAGAGGATTGGGGGTGCAGGGTAGAGGGGGAATAAAGGGGGGAAAGGGAAAACTGTAATAGCAAAATCAATAAAATATACTTTTTTTAAAAAAAGAAGTTGGACTGTCATCATGCACCATATATAAAAAGCAACTCAGAGTGGATTAAAGACCTAAACATAAAAGATAAAACTATAAAACTCTTAGAAAAAAATCAGGTTAAAAACAGGAATTCATGACAAATCAATCCAATCAATCCAATCAATTCATGACATTGATTTTGACAATGATTTCTTGGCTATCACACTACAGGGACAGGTAACAAAAGAGAAAATAAACTAGAGTTCATCAAAAATTTTTCAAAAGTACATTAAAAAACAAGAGAGTAAAAAGGAAACCCACAGAATGGGAGTAAATACTTGCAAGTTATATATCTGATAAGAGATTAATATTTAGAATATGTAAAGTACTTCTAGAATTCAACAATAACAACAAAAACAACCTAATCAAAAAAAGAAAAGGACTTAAATAGATTTCTCCACAGAAAATATTAAAATAGCTAATGAAAAGCACATGAAAAGATGTCCAATACATTAGGGAAATAAAAATCAAAACAGAGGTGAGATACCACTTCAGACCCATTAGGATGGATGTTATAAAACAAACAAACAAAGACCACAGAAAATGATGACTTTTGACAAGGATGTGCAGAAACTAGAACTTTTGTTCACTGTTGGTGGGAAAGTAAAATGGTTCAGCCACTATAGAAAATAGTATGATGTTTCTCAAAAAATTCAAAGTAGGTTTATCATATGATTCCATAATCCCCTTGTGGATATATACCCTAAAGAATTAAAAATAGAGATTCTAACAGGTATTTGTACACAAAAGTTCATAGCAGAATTAATCACAATAGTTAAAATGTGGGAGCAGTCCAAGTGATCTATGACAGATGGGTGGATGAATAAAACATGATATATATGAACAATGGAATGTTATTATATAGTCTTAAAAAGGAAGGAAAACCTGACAAGGCCACAATGCAGATGAACTTTAAAGACATGCTAAATAGAATCAGCCAGACACAAAAAGACAAGTGTTGTGTTATTCCACTTATATGAGGTACCCAATAAAAATTTTACCTAGTAGTAAAATTCATAGAGATAGAAAGTACAATAGTGAGTTCCAGGAGCTGGGAGGAGAGGGAATGAAGACCTATTATTTCGTGGGTACAGAGTTTCAGTTTTGAAAGATGGAAAAATGCTCTGGAGATGGATGGTGTGGTGCTGGTCACACAACAGTGTTAATACACTTACAGCCTCTGAACTGCACACTTAAAATTGTTAAAATGGTAAATTTTATGTTCCGTATATATTATACCCCAATGAAAATGTTACAAAACTCTGGTCTCCATCTTAGTTCCCTCTGTGTGTCTCTCTACTCCCACTGCTCATGCTGGGGAAAGCCAGTGGCCAGGGGAAGGGACAGCTGTGTAGAAAGGCCCAGGTGACCAGAAACTGAGGCCTGCCAATAGCCACATGAGCGAGCTGGGACGTAGGTCTTCATAGGCCTGTCAAACAGCCAGGTAAGAAAGCCTAGACTGGATCCTCCCAAACGGAGCCTCGAGATGCTGAGCCCCAGCCAACACCTTGCTGGCAGCCTGTGAGAGACGCTGGGACAGAAGCACTGGACCAAGCGTCTCCCAGACTCCTGGCCCATGTGTAGTGTGGGATAATAAATGTTTGTGATGGGTGGAACCATGTGCTCCCCAAGATTACTCTGTGCTCCCCAAGATTGCACTGTGCTCTGGGACTCTCTCCTAAACTTTTGAACTAAAGGATTAAGTGGGATTTTTCTAACTAGGCTTCAAAAGATATATAAGGGCAGAAACAAATGTTTAGAAAAAGTGATTACCAGATACAGGCCTGGTATATATCTATATATCTAAAATTATTTAGATAATTAAATAATTATCTAAATATCTAAAATTATTAGATATCTAAAATTATTTATGAAAGAACAGAGTTTCGGAATTGAGAAGAGTCACGTGTAGATGCTACATCACAGAAGACCATGGAGGCAAATGGGCCCAGACATGGTGGGAGTGTCACTTGGCTCCTTTCACAGAAGAAACACTTGTATGTGTGTTTGTGACAGAAAACGAGTTTACTTGAAATATAATTTTTAACATGGTTAGTGCCCTAGTGATGAGTAAAGCAGGACCCAAGGTTGCTCCATAGTTTCCATGTGACCCAAATACCCTGCCATTCCTGCTGTCCTTCCTGCCCCCATCAACTCCCCTGCTGCCTCACCAGCCAGGGGAGGGAGATGACAGTGTCAATCAAACACTTCCTCTGTACCAGCCTCCAGCTTGCACAGTGCCTGAACTGCATCACCCTCCTGCTCTATGTAGGCAAGGAAGCCACAGAGGAAGGAAAGTGATGTTCTCATCCTTCAGAGGTCAGACTGTGGGGAGGCGTATGGTACAGAGGGCTTGGGAACAGCTTTAAGCCAAAAACTCCAGTGCCCCTTCTGCCACTGACCTACTAGGCAAATCATTTAAGACTTTTGAGCCTCAGGCTTCTTTTAATCTGTAAATGGGAAGAAGATTCCATTCAATCCCAGAGCTGCTCTGTAGATGAAAAGGTGATGTTACACTCAATAGTGCTTTGCAAGCTGTGATCATTATAAAGGATTATTACAATGACATTTTCCCCTAATTAGTTGGATATTTTTTCCTTACAGGAGTTTCCCAATTTGGCTACAGATATATTTCATGGCACTTAGATAAAGTTCAAGACGAAACTGTATTGTCAGCTATCTATGAGAGAGGCGTTCTACAAGTATGATGGACTTCACGTAGGGAGTTGCAGAGAGGGTATCAAACCAGGTTAGCTGGGCTCCACCTAACGCTCATAGAGCATTTCAAAGCTTACAATAATCATAGCCTAAATGCTGAACCACAAACAAACACATTCCCAACAATGAAAATAAGCCCTGCAGATGTCTGGAAGCAGTGACACTGGCCTATACAATTTCAGAGAGTTTTGCTCACAGGAAAAGCAAAAGGGCAATAAAGGGAAACATGAACATGAAAACAAAGTATTGGCTCGTCAAGATGGAGACATAGGTAGATACACTGTGCCTCCTCACACAACCAAACAAAGGACAATAACAAATTTAAAAACAAAAAAACAACCAGAACTGACAGAAAATCGAACTGTATGGAAATCTAACCACCAAGGAGTGAAAGAAGAAACATTCATCCAGAATGATAAATGGGATGGAAATGGGCAGCCAAAAGAGAGAGGAGCCATGGCAAGATGATGGCAAGCAGACCTAGTGGCCCCACATTTGCATGTGGATAAACTGGAAAGAACAACTGGGGGACTAGACAGACCATGCAACCCAGGGTTACAGCTCTGGGAAAGAAAGCCTCAAAAGTTCTGACTGAAAAAACTTGTGGGTGTTGCCACAATGGAAGAAACTCTCAGCCTCATGCAAGAGTTTGTTGGACTGACCCACAGGGTCCTAGAATGTACACAAACCCACTCACCCAGGAATCAGCACCAAAAGGGCCCAGTTTGCTTGTGGGTAGCAGGGGAAGTGACTGAAACCTGGCCAAGGGCTGAGCAAGTGGCACTGTTCCCTCTCAGACCCCTCCCCCACATATAGCATCACAACACAGCAACATGGGTTGCCCCAACCTGGCAAATACCTAAGACTCTGCCCTTTACTATGTATCAGGTATGCCAAGACAAAAAAAAATATGGCCCAAATGAAAGAACACATCAAAGCTACAGAAAAAAACAAAACTAAGCAATGAAGAGATAGCCAACCTATCAGGTACACAGTTCAAAACACTGGTAATCAGGATGCTCACAGAAATGGTTGAGCATGGTCACAAAGTACAGGAAAAAGTGAAGGTTATGAAAAGTGAAATAAAGGAAAATGTACAAGGAACCAACAGTGAAGGGAAGGAAACTGGGACTCAAATCAGTGATTTGGAGCAAAAGAAAGAAAGAAACATTTAACCAAAAATAAAATGAAGAAAGAATTCAAAAAAATGAAGAGCAGCTTTGGAAACTCCAGGACAACTTAAATGTTCCAACATCCAAATCATAGGGGTGCCAGGAGGAGAAAAGGAAGAACAAGAAATTAAAAACTTATTTGAGAAAATAATGAAAGAGATCTTCCCCAATCTGGCAAAGGAAATAGACTTCCAGGAAATCCAGGAAGCTCAGAAAGTTCCATAGGAGTTGTATACAAGGAAGCAAATGCCAAGGCACATCATAATTACATTACCCAAGATTAATGAGAAGGAGAGAATCCTAGAAGCAGCAAGAGATAAGGGGACAGTCACCTACAAAGGAGTTCCCATCAGACTGTCAGCAGATTTCTCAAAAAGAAACTTTACAGGCAAGAAGGGGCTGGAAAGAAGTATTCCAAGTCATGAAATGCAAGAACCTACATCCAAAATTACTCTACCCAGTAAAGCTATCATTTAGAATGGGAGGGCAGGTGAAGTGCTTCCCAGATAAGGTCAAGTTAAAGGAGTTCATCATCTCCAAGCCCTTATTATATGAAATGTTAAAGAGACTTATCTAAGAAAAGGAAAATGACAAAAATATGAACAGTAAAATGACAACAAAGTCACAGCTATCAACAACTGAACCTACAAAAACAGAAACAAAAAAACTAAGCAAACAACTAGAAAAGGAACAGAATCACAGAAATGGAGATCACATGGAAGGTTATCAGCAGGGAGGTAGAAGGTGGAGAAATGGGAAAAAAGTAAAGGGAATAAGAAGCAAAAATAGTAGGTACAAAATAGACAGGGAGAGGTTAAGAATAGACTAGGGAATGTAGAAGCCAAAGAACTCATATGTATGACCCATGGACATGAACTAACGACGGGGGGGGGGGGCAGAATGTGGGTAGGAGGGGGATTCAGGGCAGAGGGGAATAAAGGGGGGAGGAATGGAATAACTGTAATAGCATAATTGATAAAATGTAGCTAAAAGAAAAAATGCAGTTTTGAAGTGATTTGTTACACAGCAATAAATAATGCAGACCCCATGATCAAATTAACTTGGGAAATGTTCTAAACTATTTCCCTCTTTTGTTTATTTTTTAAAAACACATTAAGTTGAGGAGGAAAAAAAACACATTAAGTTGTAAAAAAGAAAGAAAGAAAAAGTCCGTTTGTAAAGAAAAGAAAATCCATCAATTTTTGGTTGTATTGGTCTTACCCAAATTTACTTGACCATCAGATCATTTCATGATGGAATAGCCATTAACATTTCACAATATGATGTTCTAAAAACAAAATTCAATTAATATATATCTTTTATGCCTGTATGAAATTTGTAAATTCTTTATGATTAGTAAATCAAATCATTTTGAGAACCAGAAGCATTTATTTTCAAATAACAGAAAACTTAACTTTAATTGTTCAATGAATATCAATTTATTTTTCTGACTTAAGAAGCCTGGCAGTGGCAGCTGCCGGCACTGGTCAACCTCAAGGTTGAATTCTTTGTGACCCTTCTCTTTCTCTTATGCTTGATGCTTCAAGTGGCAGGAGGGATGCAGCTTAAGGCACAGTAAGGATCTTCAAGTCAAGAAGACAAGTCACGGCTTGACACCAGTCGTGTTTGTCCTTTTTTTTTTAACCATGAAAGAAGTTGGTAAAATGAGTATTTCACCTAGGGGTGCACACATTTCTGTCATGAGCAGAAGTAAGATTTATCAGCAAGAAAGAAAGGGTGCGTGGATGTTGTACAGGCAAATAGGGTCTGCAGTGGGTAGCATGACAGCAGCAGCAAAAACACACCTTTCCTCCTAGAAAGAAAGTTCAAGGTTCATGTGTGTTCCAGATGTATGTGTTCATGAAATGGTTAAACTACAAAACAAAATAAGGCAGAAATTTAATTTTTAAGGTCAAATGCTCCAAAAAGATAGATATTTGAGAGGGGGGCATATGAAGCAATTGTAGGATAAACAGTTTACAGTTGTAGGGTAAAAGTCTCAGGAATAACTCATCTGGGAAGGGTTTTTTTTTCCTGCCAGATATCAAACATTCTAAAAATTCTCTCACAAGCCCTGGCTGATGCGGCTCAGTGGATTGAGTCCTGGCCTATGAACAGAAATGTTGCTGGTTCAATTACCAGTCAAGACACATGACTGGGTTGTGGGCCAGGTACCCAGTTGGGGGAATGTGAGAGGCATCTGACCTGTGTTTCTTTCACACATCATTGAGGTTTCTCTCTCTCTCTTTCTCCCTCCCTTCCTCTCCCTCCAAAAATAAATAAATAAAATCTTTAAAAAAATTTCCTCACTTAACAACTGTGGAGGGTATAAATATGAATCTAGAGCAAAACTATGAGCATCTAAACAGATTTCAGGTAAAATCGGAAGGACAGAAATTGCTAGGGAAATGCTAATCCAGGTGCTGAATTAGAAGCAGTTCTAAGATGAGCAACCAAAGACGCTCAGCACTCGGTGCTTCCAGAGTTCATGAGAAAAGTGAGGTGGGTGCTTCTGGAGCACACAGAGTATAAACAGACAATGACCACCAAGGGCAGATAGGCAAGCCTTGGCCAAAATCAAAACAGACATTTCCTGGTCATTCCTGACCAAGAGTTTCATCAATATCCTGGCAAGTAGGTATTGGCCAGAATGAGTTTATGGTGCTATCATTGAAATTGCTGTATCTATTATTATTATTATTATTATTATTATTATTATTATTATTATTTGGGATACTCTGTGGCCAGAAAGAGAATTATGTATTTTACCTATATTATCTTTACTCCTACAGTGCCTCTGCACAAAAATATTATTTACCCCAATACAAAAATGAACAGAATAACATTCAGAAAGTTTTAGAAATGTGCCCCAAACTGCATTAATAGTAAGTGGCACATGCGATATTCTAATATCTGCATGTCTCCAAAGCCCAAGTGTTTCCCACTCTACCACAGGGCCACCTGTGGCCAGCACAGCACAGGCATTCTGCATCAGTATCTTTTTGTTTTGTGATTTGCCAGATTTTAACTGCACAGTGTATTCAGTTCAGTCTAGTCTGTAACACTTCACTATGTCATTATTTTGTTTTTATGATTTAAGAAAATCTTGTGGTATTAGAAACTGTTAGATTGCTAGGGCTGTTATTACAAAATAACATACTGAATGGCTTCAATGACAGAAATTTATTTTCTCAGAGTCCTGGAGACAGGAAACCCAGGATCTGGTGTCAGAAGTATTGGTTTCTTGTGAGGCCTCTCTCCCTGGATTACATCTGGTCATCTCGTTGAGTTTGCCCATGGTCTTTTTTCCATGTACACACATCTGTGTCCAAATTTCCTCTTCTTTAAGTTTACCAGTCATATTGAATTAAGATCTACCCTAACAGACTGATTTTAACTTAATTACCTCTTTACAGACCTTGTTCCCAAGTGTAGTTATATTCTCAGGTACCAAGAGTTAGGATTTCAACATAAGAATTTGGGGAGAACACAATCCATTCATAACAGAGACCTCCAGTCAGATCCTAAAAAACACCTTATAGACAGGGCACTGATTAAATGACTAACAGGCACTCCCCATTATTTGGCCACCAGATAACCCCAAAGTGTTGGTAATTATGACTCTTAGGCAGTTCTGAAATGAATTAGAGACCAAAATATTTGGCCAGAGGATTTATAAGAACATATGGAACAACACTGCATGGAAATTAGGTAATGTTCCAGCTTTCACATGAACCACATAGTAACATCTTCAAAATATTTTACTCTGGCTCCCCAGTGCCCACCCTAATCACACTCTTTATTACATGTAAAGCCAATTGGGGGAAGCCTTGAAGTCCCACTGGTACCATCACAAAACAGTTTCTTATTCTAATGTGAACTGGGCACAATCAACAGACCCTAAAAACTGTCATGTTGTTCCTGACAGAAGTGCTAGAGGTATCTGTGTATGTTTTTCCAGGACAGAAGCTTAGACTTACAACAGAGATGGACTATGTTACCTTTGCAAAGATCCCATGAAAAGCACATCTTCACCAAGCAATTATAGATATTTATTTTCTGAATGCTTTGTTGAAGCATAAAGAAGGAAAATGTTTCAGTGTCTGGGTGAGATTTTTTTCCAACTTTTTCATTTAATTATTTTTCAAGTACAGTTTTCTGTCTATTACTCCCATTCCAACCCCCGTGCTCTCCCCTCCCTTCCATTTCCACCTTTCTCAGTTGTTGTCCATGTATCTTTTATATATGTTCCTCTAAATCCATCCCCTATTTCCCCTGAAATTCCCTCCCCTCTCTCCTCTGGTCACTGTCAGCCTGTTCTCTATTTCAGCATCTTTGGTTATATTTTGCTTGCTTGTTTGTTTTGTTGTTTAGATTCCTGTTAAAGGTGATTGCTGTCATATGGTATTTGTCCTTCAACACCTGGCTTATTTCACTCAGCATAATGCTTTCCAGTTCCATTCATGAATTTGCAAAAGGTAGGAGCTCCTTCTTTCTTTCTGCAGCATAAAATTCCATTGTGTATATGTACCATAGTTTTTTGATCCATTCATTTACTGACGGGCACCTAGGTTGCTTCCAACTCTTGGCTATTGTAAATTGTGCTGCTATGAACATTGGGGTGCATATGTTCTTTGGGATTGGTGTTTTAGGGTTCTTAGGATACAATCCTAGCAGTGGAATTGCTGGGCCAAAAGGCAAGTCCAATTTTAGTTTTCTGAGAAAATTCCATACTGTTTTCCATAATGGTTGTACCAGTCTGCAATCCCACCAACAGTGGACTAGAGTCCCCTTTTCCCCACACCCTCTCTAACATTTGTTGTTTATCACAGCCATTCTCATTGGTGTAAAGTGGTATCTCATTGTGGTTTTAATTTGCATCTCTCTGATAGCAAGCGATATTGAGCATCTCTTCATGTGTTTCTGAATCCTCTGTATGTCCTCCTTGCAGAAGTGTCTGTTCAAGTCCTTTCCCCATTTTTTAATTGGCTTAGTTGTCTTCTTAGAGTGGAGTCGTGTGAGTTCTTTGTATATTTTGGAGATTAAACCTTTGTCTGAGGTATCATTGGCAAATATGTTTTCCCATACAGTTGGTTGTCTTTTCTTTTTAATGCTGTTTTCTTTAGCTGCCCAGAAGCTTTTTATTTTGATGAGATCCCATTTGTTTATTCTTTCCTTTATAGTCCTTGCTCTAGGGGACATATCAGTAAAAATGTTGCTGCATGAAATATCTGAGATTTTCCTGCCAATGTTCTCCTCTAGGACTTTAATTGTGTCACGGCTTATATTTAAGTCTTTTATCCACCTTGAGTTTATTTTGGTGTATGGTGTAAGTTGGTTGTCGAGTTTCATTTTTTTTTTTGCATGTAACTGTCCAGTTCTCCCCACACCATTTGTTGAAGTGGCTGTCTTTACCCTATTTTATGGTACTGCCCCCTTTGTCGAATATTAATTGACTGTAGAGAGTTGGGTTTATTTCTGGGTTCTCTATTCTGTTCCATTGGTCTATATGCCTGTTTTTATGCCAGTACCAGGCTGTTTTGATTACAGTGGCCTTGTAATACAGTTTGATATCAGGTATTGTGATCCCTCCTACTTTGTTCTTCTTTCTTAACATTGCAGCTGCTATTCGGGGTCTTTTATGGTTCCATATAAATTTTTGAAGTGTTTGTTCTATGTCTGTGAAATATGCCATTGGCACTTTAATAGGTATTGCATTGAATCTGTAAATTTCTTTGGGTAGTATGGACATTTTGATGATGTTAATTCTTCCAATCCATGAGCACGGTATATGCTTCCATTTGTTTGTGTCTTCCTTGATTTCTTTCTCCAGTGTTGTGTAGTTTTCTGCATACAGGTCTTTTACCTCCTTGGTTAGGTTTATTCCCGGATATTTTATTTTTGTTTTTGCTGTATCGAATGGGATTTTTTTCTTGATTTCTGCTTCTGCTGATTCATTGTTAGTATACAAAAATGCCTTTAATTTCTAGATATTGACTTTGTATCCCGCTGTTTTGCCAAATTCATTTATTAGTTCGAGCAGTTTTTTGGTAGAGGCTATAAGATTTTCCAGGTACACTATCATGTCATCTGCAAACAATGACAGTTTTGTTTCCTCCTTTCCAATTTGGATGCCTTTTATTTCCTTTTCTTGTCTAATCGCTGTGGCTAGAACTTCCAATACTATATTGAATAGAAGTGGTGAAAGTGGGCAACCTTGTCTTGTTCCTGATCTTAGTGGAAAAGCTTTTAGTTTTTGCCCATTGAGTATGATGTTGGCTGTAAGTCTTTCATATATGGCCTTTATTATATTGAGGAATGCTTCCTCTATTCCCACTTTGCTGAGTACCTTTATCATAAATGGGTGTTGTACCTTATCAAAAGCTTTTTCCCCATCTATTGATATGACCATGTAGTTTTTGTCTTTGCTTTTGTTTATGTGGTGTATTACATTTACTGATTTGCAGATATTGAACCATCCTTGCCTCCCTGGGATGAATCCCACTTTGTCGTGGTGTATGATCTTTTTGATGTATTGTTGGATGCGATTTGCCAATATTTTGTTGAGGATTTTAGCATCTATGTTCATCAGTGATATTGGCCTAAAGTTTTCTTTCTTTGTTGTGTCTCTATCTGGTTTTGGAATTAGGATAATGCTCGCTTCATAAAAAGAGTTTGGGAGTTTCCCATCATTTTGGATTTTTTGGAATAGTCTGTGAAGAATAGGGGTTAGCTCTTCCTTAAACGCTTTGTAGAATTCTCCTGTGAAACCATCTGGTCCGGGGCTTTTGTGTGATGGGAGTTTTTTGATTACTGCTTCAATTTCATTTGCTGTTATTGGTCTGTTCAGGCTTTCTACTTCTTCTTCATTGAGTTTTGGAAGATTATATTTTTCTAGAAATTTGTCCATTTCACCTAGGTTTTCAAATTTCTTGGCATACAGTTCTTCATAGTAATTCCTTACAATCCCTTCTATTTCTGTGGTATCAGTTGTAATCTCTCCTCTTTCATTTCTGATTGTGTTTATTTGTGTCCTCTCTCTTCTTTTCTTAATGAGCCTACTTAAAGGCTTGTCTATTTTGTTTATCTTTTCAAAAAACCAACTCTTGGATTCATTGATCCTTATAATTGTGCTTTTGGTCTCTATGTCATTTAATTCTGCTCTGATCTTGGTTATTTCCTTCCTTGTACTTGCTCTGGGCTGTCTTTGTTGTTGTTCTTCGAGTTCTTGCAGGCATCGGGTTAGGTTGTTTGTTTGAAATGTTTCTATTTTCTTTAGGTAAGCCTGTATTGCTATGAACTTCCCTCTCAGGACTGCCTTCGCCATGTCCCATAAGTTTTGGGTTGTTGTGAGTTCATTTTCATTTGTTTCCAGAAACTTTTTGATTTCTTCCCTAATTTCAATCTTGACCCATTCGTTGTTTAATAGCATACCATTTAGTCTCCATGATTTTGGGTGTTTGGGGTTTTTTCCTGTGGGGTTGGTTTCTAATTTCAGTCCTTTGTGGTCAGAGAAAATGCTTGGTATGATTTCAATTTTCTTGAATTTGTTGAGGTTCGTTTTGTGTCCTATCATGTGGTCTATCTTTGAAAATGTTCCATGTGCATTTGAGAAGAATGTGTTTTAGCTTCTTTGGGATGAAGGGCTCTATATATATCAGTCAAGTCCATTTCATCTAGGGTGTTGTTTAATGCTGCAATCTCTTTGTTGATATTTTGTTTGGAAGATCTGTCCATTTTTGACAGTGGGGTGTTAAAATCTTCTACTATAATTGTGTTGCTGTCAATATCTTTCTTGAAGTCTTCTAGGATTTTTCTTATATATTTGGGTGCTCCTATGTTGGGTGCAGATATATTTATGATGTTAATGTCTTCTTGGTGGATTCTTCCCTTGAGTATTATGAAGTGACCTCCTGGGTCTCTCTTTATGGCTGTTTTTTTGAAGTCTATTTTGTCTGATATTAGAATTGCTACTCTGGCTTTTTTTTTCTTGTCCATTTCCTTGGAAAATTTGTTTTCAGCCTTTCACTTTTATTCTGTGATGGTCTTTTGTCCTGAGGTGAGTCTCCTGTAGGCAGCATAAGTGTGGGTCATGCTTTCTTATCCATTCAGCTATTTATGTCTTTTGATTGGAGCATTTAATCCATTTACAGTTAAGGTTATTATTGATAGGTACTTATTCATTGGCATTTGTGTACCTGTGTTCCTCTCTGTCTCTCTCTTTTCCTTCCTTTCCTTAAAGCACTCCTTTTAGTATTTCTTGTAGAGCTGGTTTGGTGGAGACATATTCTTTTATACTTGTTTTGTCTTGGAAGCTCTTTATTTGGCCTTCTATCTTGATTGAGATCCTTACTGGGTACAGTAGCCTTGGTTGTAGGCCTCTGGTTCTCATTACTTGAAATATTTCTTGACATTCTCTTCTTGCTTGGAGTGTTTCCATTGAGAAGTCAGTAGCTAACCTTATTGGGACTCCCTTGTATGTTATTTCTTTTTTCTCCCTTGCTGCCTTTAAGATTCTCTCTTTGTCTTGGAATTTTGCCATTTTAATGATGATGTGTCTTGAAGTGGGCCTCTTTGGGTTCCTCTTGAATGGGACTCTCTGTGATTCCTGGATTTGTGTGACCTTTTCTCTCATCAAATTAGGTAAATTTTCCATCATTACTCTTTCAAATCAGTTTTCTATCCCTTGTTCTTCTTCTTCTCCTTCTGGTATTCCTATTATTCAGATATTATTACGTTTCATATTATCTTGCATTTGTCTTAGTCCCTCTTCATTCTTTTTGAGCCTCTTTTCCCTTTCTTGCTCTTTCTGGGAGATTCTTTCTACTGTGTCCTCCAACTCGCTGATCTGATCTTCTGCCTCATCAATCCTGCTTTTCATTCCTTCTACTGTGTTCTTCAGTCCCGAAATTTTATTCTTCATTTCCTCTTGGCCTTTGCTGATAGTTTCTAGTGGACTTGCCTCTCTTTCATCTGACATTATTTCTGAGACTTCCACCTTTTCTTTCATTTGGGCATTGTTTCTTTGTCTTCCCATTGCTTATGAGACTCTTCTTGTTAGCTTCAGCTTCTTAAATTGATCTGTTCTGACTCCCTAGGTTTATGGTGTGAACTTCTGTGGTAGAATACCTGTGAAATTCACTGGTGCAGTCTCTTGCAGATATCTTGATGTTCTCTGCTTCCACCTACTCCTTTCTTTGTGTGTGTGTGATCAGAGGTGCTGGGCTCCCAATGAGTCCTCTGTGGCAGATGCCCCTCTCACTGGGCGCAGGCGGAAGCCTCTGGGCCCTGACCGCTATGGCAGCCACGTCTCTGAGGTCTTCACGCACTGGCCAATGGCTGCCGTCCCACTGCAACCGCCGCCACCACCACCACCGCCGCTGCCCTTGACTTTACTCAGGGTTGCCGGGCACCTGATGAGTTCTCCATGGCAGACATCCCTGTTGCTGGGAACAAATGGAAGGAAGCCTCTGGGCTTTGACCGCTGCGGCAGCCACCTGGGTGAGATTTTTAAAAACCAGCTGAGACAGTGACATCAGTGTCATGACACAGTGGGAAGAACTTCCTGGTCACTCCCCTTAGCCCTGCAGAGGTCACTGTCAAAAGTATTCCAGCATAGTTGTCCAGTGTCTGAGAGATATATTCATTACTAATATGTGCTGAAATGCAAAAAACAATTAAAACATGACAAGTTTGCATTTGTTATATTTACATAATAAAATACAAAGTTTTTATTTATTTGCAGTTATGATCTTAAAATTATTAAACAAAGAAATAGAAAAATATAAAGAATAAAACTCTTACTTTTCAAATAACAGAAGCATGGACATTGCTAAAAAAATACAACCAAAGAAATGTTTTTGACATTAATTAATCAGGATCTTCAATAGTTGTCTTTGCAGAACTTTTGAACAGTCATCACAAACAATATTTGTACTCAAGGCATAAGTACTTTTCTTAACGATTGTAAAAATATCTTGATAGTGACTCATTTTGGATATATAACACCTAATACATCTTTTCCTTTTCCTGCTCATCAAGGGAGCCATATCTACAACATCATTAGAATTTCCTTCAATTTGTGTTTAAATTGATGAAATTTCAAGTGTAAAGACTTATGCACACCTGCAGAGATTTCTGAATGCCTTTTTATTTGTTCTGACACTGACTGCATTATAAGATTTTTAAATAAATATTCTGCTGCTTATTTTCACATTGCTGTTCAGCATAGGAATAGTCTGAGCATTTATTTCTGCAATGTTCAAAATTGTGTAGGGTATAACCATGGGCCACCTGATAGTTTTCCCGGCCACCTCATATGTACCTGGCATTTGGTCCACAGAGTCAACTCCTGACTTTGTTTGGTTGTGATACCCTATTATGTCAGGCTTTTGCAAATTTAAATTTGTGGCATCATTGAAATGCATACTTGAAACAAAAATGACATTTTTCCCTCTTGGGGAATATGAGATACAAGTGTGCAATTTGCACCAAAATCAAATAAGTTGGATTTCTGGGGCTTGTTTTTAGAAGACACCAATTCAGGGTGTAGTTGGCAGTTATTCTTGTGAACAGTACCTGCATATGAAAGTCACTTCTTCTATAAGTCAGAGATAAAATTCATATCAGTGATCCAGTTACCTGCTGTAATACTGCATCCTGATGAGTAAACAGATTCTGAAAGTCTCTTAATTATGTTTGCTGGTTTACCACTAATCAAGTAAAGACCTTCAGGCTTCTTACTGGTATATAATTCAAGATTTCCTGTGTAGAATACTTTTGAATCTACCATAGCAAAAATTCTTATACCATATTACTGGGCTTGGATGGAATATATTGTCTCAAGCCACATTTGCCTCTAAGTCCAGGTATGATTTTGTCCATTGTTACATTCTGTCCCACAGAGTAACACAATTTTCAATTTTCTACCAATGTTGAGAAACTGCCTGTCACAGCCACTAATTTGTCCACTTTTGGGCATTCTGGGGAAATAAGTCTGTCATTAAACCTAATACAATAATGAATAAATCTAAATCTCTATAAAGATACCATTAGTTTAGAAAGTTCACTCCCATTACCATCTGCAGCCCATAAGTCCTGCAAATTCAGCCAATAGCTGCCACATAAACCAGCCAGATATGAGGCCTAAAATGCTTTCAGTTTGGCTAGGCCTATTCATTTAGCCTCTCTTTCTTGCAGAAACCAGCTTAAGTTAGAATCAACACATTTATCTGTATATAATAAGATTAGATCTGCAATAGCATTTGTGGTAAAACAGTTCCAAGTTTCACGTGTTGTGGCATTTTTTGCATTTGGCCAAACTAATGGAAGTTGACACAAAATATTCTGTGGCTGCTTTCTTAATTTGTCTTCTTATTGGATTTTTCCTTCATTTTGATTCTTTATTTTTTCTAAAAAAATACTCTTCTTTCGTGTTGGTTCATCTTTACTTCCTTTACTAGAAATATCTTGCTTGGTATCTGAATCTTTTGGATTTACTTTCACATGGTTTTCACCTTCTAAATCACTTCCATTTTCACATTCGAGTCTCTCATTCTCATCATCAGACATGAGTAGCATTCTCTGAAGTTCTTAAACATCTCTTGGATTATCGAACAGTGTGTTTTCACAGCCATTTTCAGTGGTAAATGAAAATAAGCACAGCATGGACTTCGATGTTTGCAAACAAAACAAACAAAAAACTGCACCACACTGACTTTGGAGTTTGTGGTATCTTTCAGTACAATTTACTAACTATCAAATATCACACACACTTATGAAACACGTGTTATAACCAAACTGAAGGCTTAAACATTGTGGCTTAACATTAGTTACGTGCAAACATGAAGCCAGTCATGACCTTGAACCTATGCACCCAATACATGTAACAATATTTAGGAAAAGAGTTTGTATCTCTCGGATCAGCCATGACCTCTAACAGGGTTAAGGTTACAGGTGTGACAACTGTAATTCAGCAGAGGACTCCCTGCTGTGCACACAAACTCATCTGAGAGGCCCACTACGTTGTGCCTGTGATGGGCCATGTCAGAATGAGCAGGGAAGCCGCTTCCCACTAGGGCAGCGACAAGAGGAACGGACACATCCGTGGCTGAAGCAGATGCAGTCGCAGGGAGCGCAGGGTTGCAACATTCACCTGGCAGCCCTGAGAGGACCAGAGGGGCAGAGGCAGCACTGCTGTGTGAGTAACCAGACACACTGGGGCTGAGCTCAGTGACAGGGACACAGAAGCAGTATGGAGCGGGAAAACCAAGCCACAGATACACGGGTCTACCCCCTGCACCCTCCCCTAGCCAGCCTGGGTCCGGGGACAAGGGAGCCATGGGGGTGTTTGACTGCAGCCCTCACTCTATGGTCCGGAGGGTCCAGAAACAGCGTGCGCCTTGAGCGACCTGCATTCAAGGCTGACACCCCTGTAACCCGGCAGGAACAACAAAGCTGCAGATGCGTGTTCCTTCCTCCTTCTCCCCATCTTCCCCTACCACCCCTGCCTCTGGGACACTGGCAGGGGGAGCGGGGCACCTCAGAGAGTCCAGCAAGCCTGGCAGCTGCTGGTACGGGGTAGTAGACCAGGAAGTTACAGGCCAAACAACCACCACCCACCATATCACTGCACCTGAGCGGTGCCCTGAGAACAAGGACACGCTTTCATTCTTGAGGAGTACAAGGCAATTTCCACAGCCCTGCAAGACTTCCCAAGAGATGTCCCTATGGCCCAGTAGAGCAAGTGAGAGGCCCCCACCTCACACCCCAAAGAGAAAACCCCTGTATTATAGCACTGCCCACTGGAAAACAAAACAAAAAAAAGATATCTACTTACCAATCTGCTAAATTTTTAAAAACAAAATACTGTACTTAAAAAAATGACCAAGCAAAGAAATAATCTATCAGTGCTATGACTAACCAAGGTAACAAAATAGCTCAGAAAGAAAATTAAAAGTCTCCAAAAAGCAGAGTTGAAAACATGGAAGATTGTGATTCAAAAATGTTGGAGACTTTAAGAGTATAGTTCTGAAAAAAAACTCAACGAAATACAAGCACCTCATGAATAAAATCAACTAACAAAAGGTGTACTTTACCAAGGAGATTGAAACAATTTTTTAACAGACATGCTGGAGCTGAAGAGTGCAATAAATAAAGTGAAAAATGAGTTGGAAAACTTAGGAAACAGAGCAGACAAAATGAAAGAAATAATTAGTGATCTTGAAGATAGAAATCTATACATGATATAGGTGGAAGAAGAGAGAAAATTCAGAGTGAAAAAAATGAAACGACTCTAGGATAAATCTCTGACTCTTTTGAAGAGAGCAATACAAGAATAATGGGTCTACAAGGAGAAGAAAATAGCCTCTTCAATCAAATAACATATGAGACCTCCCAAAACCTATGAAAAGAGCTGAACTCTCATCTACAACATGTTAACAGAACACCTAATTACCTCAATGCAAAAAAAAAAAAAAGTTCTCCAAAGTGGTCAAAAGTTAATGACAAAGAGAGAATTCTCAAGATAGCCAGGGAAGAAAACACTGTAACCTGTTAAAACAATCACAGACTGGCCCTGGCCAACTTGTTCAGTTGGTTGGGCATCATCCCATGCCCCGGAATTTTGCGGGTTTGAGTCCCAGTCAGGGTACACGAAAGGCTGCATGTTTGATCCCCAGATGGGGTATGTACAGGAAGCTACTGATTGAGCTCTCTCTCTGAACTTCCTCTGTCTCTCCTTTTCTCTTTCTCTAAAATCAGTAAAAACATTGACTAAGGATTTTTTAAAATTTCATTAGATCATCATTGGATTTTTTAGCAGAAACTTTACAAGCTAGAAGAAAATAAAACAAAATATTCAAAATATCAAAAGAGAAAAATCACCAGCCAAAAATACTATATCTAGCAAAGATATCCTTTAGATATGAAGGAGAAATATGTCTTTTCCAGACAAACAAAAGCTAAAGGTCCTGACCACCACAAGAAGCGCATTACCAGAAGTGTTGGAAGGAGTTCTTTTACCTGAAAGAAAAGGAGAAGAGGATACAAAACTGACGTGACAGACAGACAGACAGAAGCAGGAAAATCATGACTTCTTTTCAGAATATGTCATTAAACACTCAGATAGAATAAAAGTTAAAGGGGATAAAAGCAATAAAGAGACTACAGCCACTGTAATCTGGAAATGAACTAATACCATGAAAAGGGGTAATCTGTGACAAAAATATAATATGGGAGGGAAAAAGAACTGAATTTTCACAGGTGAATGGAGGTAAGATGCAATCACAAGAAAAAGAATCATTGAACATATAGAACTATATTTTCATAAATATAATGGTAACCACAAAGTAAAACTCTACAACTGAGACACTTAACATACAAAACAAAGAAAAATGGGGGCTCATTGAAAACTATCAAACTAAAATAGCAGATTGAATAATAAGTGAAATTTAAGAAGTAATTAAAAATCTCCCAGCACATAAAAGCCCTGGACCAGATGGCTTCACAGGCAAATTTCACCAAACATTCAAAGAAAAACCAAATTATTTTACAATGGATAATGCACACTCATGCTTTTGTGTGCATTACACACAAGATTTATACACATGTATAGTGTGCATCATTATTTTTCCTCAAAAATTTAGGCAAAAAAAGTGTGTATTATATGTAGCAAAATATGGATAACACTATCTTTATCAAACTATTTCAAAAAATTCAAGTATGAAGACTTCCAAACTTTCTTTATGAGGCCAGATTTATCCTAATTCCAAACCTAGGTAAAGACACAACAAAGAAAGAAAACTACAGGCCAATATCCTTGATGAACATAGATGCTAAAATCTCAACAAAATATTAGCAAACTGAGCTAAGCAATACACCAAAGAGATCACACACCATGGTCAACTGGGTTTTACTACAGGGATGCAAGGATGGTACAATATCCACAAATTAATAAATGTGATACATCAAAGAAACAAAATGAAAGACAAAAATCACATCATATCAACAAATGTAGAAAAACCACTTGATGAAATCCAGTACCCATTTATGATAAAAATACTCAGACAAGTGGTAATAGAGGGAGCATTCCTCCACATAATAAAGGCCATAAAAGAAGACCTACTGCCGACATCGTACTCAATGGGCAAAAACTCACAGCATTTTCCTTAAGATCAGGAGTGAGACAAGGGAGTGTACTGTCACCACCTTTACCCAATATAGTACTGGAAGTCCCGGCAGCTACAGAGATCAAGCAAGAAGAAGAACTAAAAGGCATCCTAACTGGAAAAGAGTCATTAAAGCTGTCATTTTTCACAGGTGACATGATACTATACATAGAAAACCCCATCTATTGGCTCCACCAAGAAAACTACTTGATACAATGAATTTGGCAAAATAGCGGATACAAAGTCAATATTTAGAAGTCAATGGCATTTTTATACACCAATAATGAACTATCAGGAAGAGAAACTAAGAAAAAAATACCAATTACTATACAACAAAAAAATAAATTACCTGGGAATAAATTTAACTATGGAGGTAAATGACCTGTACTTGGAAAACTACACAACACTGAAGAAAGAAATTGAGGAAGATACAAATAACTGGAAGCACATACTGTGTGCATGGATTGGAACGATAAACATCATTAAAATGTCCATAATCCAAAGCAATCTATAAATTCATCTCAATTCCTATTAAGATACCAATGGCATATTTTACATATATACAACAAATATTTCAAAAATTTATATGTAAACAAAATGACCCCTTCTTTTTCAGCAATCTTGAAAAAGGAGAACAAAGTTGGAGGGATCACAATACTTATATCAAACTATACTACAAGGCTGCTATAATCAAAACAGTCTGGTATTGGTAAAAGACCAATGACACAGAATAGAGAGCTCAGAAATAAGCTCATGTCTTTATACTCAATTAATATTATACAAAGGAGGCAAGAGCATACAATGCAGTAAAGACAGTCTCTTCAATAAATAGCGTTGGGAGAACTGGACTTGTACATGCAAAAAAATGAAGCTAGACTACCATCTTACACCACATCTTATCCATTTTATCAAAATTTAAAAGTCTTATCAAAATGGATAAAAGACTTAAATATAAGACATGATATAAAAATATAGACAAAAGAATAGGCAATGAAATTTCAGATATCTCACACAGCAATACTTTTGCCTAGGGAAAGGGAAATCAAGAAAAAATAAACAAAGAGGACTATATCAAACTAAAAAGTTTCTTCACAGGTTGAAAAAAATCATTATTAAGTGACGTGGAAACACTGTATGGGAGAACACATTTGCCAACAATACATCACACAAGGTTTTAATATCCAAAACATATAAAAAAGTTATGCAACTCAACACCACAAAGACAAATAACCCAACTTAAAAAAATTACCAAAGGACCTGAATAGACACTTCTCTGAGGAAGACATATAGATGGCACCTAGACATATGAAAGGATGCTTAACATCACTAGCTGTCAGAGAGATGCAAATTAAAACCACAATGAGATACCACTTCACACCTGTCAGAATGGCCATCATTAGTAAATCAACAAACAATAAGTGCTGGTGAGGATGTAAAGAAAAGGGAATCCTAGTGCACTGTTGGTGAGAATGCAGACTGGTATAGCCACTGTGGAAACACCATGGAATTTCCTCAGAAAACTGAAAATGGAACTGCCTTGTGATCCAGCAATTCCCCTGCTGGGACGATACCCTAAGAATCCTAAAACACCAATCCAAAAGAACCTATGCACCCCAATGTTCATAGCAGCATTATTTACAATAGCCAAGTGCTGGAAACAGCCTTAAGTACCTATCAGTAAATGAGTGAATCAAAAAACTGTGGTACATTTACACAATGGAACAGTGCACAGCAGAAAGAAGGAGCTCCTACATTTCTTACAGCATTGATGGAACTGGAGACTAGTATGTTAAGTGAAATAAGCCAGGCAGTGAAAGACAAATACCATATGATCTCATTTATAAAAGGAACCTAATGAACAAAATAAAACAAGAGAGCAAAATATAACCAGAGACATTGAAATAAAGAACAAACTGACAGTAACCAGAGGGGAGGGGGTAGGGAATAACAGAGGGGAAAGGGACAGGTCATGAAGGAACATGTATAAAGCCAAAGGGGGTAGGTTTGATGGTGGAAAGTAGGAAGGGGTGTGGGGAGGCATGGTGGGAGGAGAACTGAGACACCTGTACTTGAACAATAAAAAAGTAATAATAATAGATATTTGTTTTAAAAAAGAAAACAAGACTCATATATATGCTCCCTCCAAGAGCCAATTCTCAGATTGAAATATACACACATACTAAAAAGAAAGGGATGGAAAATACATTTAATGCAAATGGAAAACAAAAAAAAAGCTTTGGTAGCAGGACTTATATCTGACAAAATAGGCATTAAAAATTAAGGCTATTTAAGAGACAAAGAAGGACACTACATAATGACATAGAGGATATAACTCTAGTAAACCTTTATGCACCCAACATAGGAGTACCTAAGTATGTAAAGCAAATGTTGATGGACATAAAGGGAGAGATCAACAGAAATACAGTCATAGTTGGGGATTTTAACACCTCACTGACTTCAATGGATAGATCTCCAGGCAAGAAAATTAACAAGGAGGCGGCAGCCTGAAATAACACATTAGATCAACTGGATTTAATCTTCGGAGCATTTCACCTCAAAGTGGCAGAAGATACATACTTTTTGAGTGTACATGGAACATTTTCTAAGATAGACCTCATGTTGGGACACAAAACAAGTCTCAATACTTTTTAAAAAGATTGAAATCATATCAAGCATCTTCTCTGACCACAATGCTTTAAAATTAGAAATCAATCACAAGAAGAACACTGAAAAACACACAAAAAAAGAAAGCTAAATAACATATTATTAAACAAGGAATGGGTCAACAATGAGATCAAAGAAGAAATCAAGAAAATACATTGAAACAAATGAAAATGAGGACACAACAATCCAAAAATCTGTAGGACACTAAAAAAAAAAAAATAATCCTAAGAGGGAAATTAATAGCATTACAGGCCTATCAAAAAAAAAAAAAAAAAAAAAAAGAAAGAAAGAAAGAAAAAGCTCCAAGCAATCTAACTTCACACTTAAAGGAACTTGGAAAATAAAACCAAGCCCAAAGTGAGTAGAAGAAAGGAAATAACAAAGGTCAGAGCAGAAATAAATAAAATACAGTTTTAAAAAATGAACAAAAGATCAGTGAATGCAAGAACTGGTTCTTTGAAAAAATAAACACGATTGAGAAAGACTTATCCAGACTCATCAAAAAAAGAAAGAAAGAAAGAAAGGAAGGAAGGAAGGAAGGAAGGAAGAAAGAAAAGAAAAGACCCAAATAAATAAAATCAGAAATGTAAGAGGAGAGATAGCAACTGACACCAAAAATATGCAAAGGATTGTAAGGAAATGTCATGAACAATGATACGCCACAAACTGGACAACCTTGATGAAATGGATAAATTTCTAGAAACATGCAATCTTCCAAAACTAAATCAGGAAGAATCAGAAAATCTGAATAAACAGATTACACCTAATGAAATTGAAGCAGAAATTTAAAACAACAACAAACCCTCCCCAAAACAAAAGCCCTGGACCAGATGGCTTCACATGTGGATTTTAGTAAATGTTCTGAGAACTAATATCTCTCCTTCTCAAACTATTTCATAAAATTCAAGAGGAAGGAAGACTCCCAAACTCACTTTATGAACCAGCATTACCCTAATTCTGAAACCAGATACAGACACTACAAAGAAAGAAAATTATAGGCCAGTGTCCCTAATAACATACACACTAAAATCTTCAACAAAATATTAACACACCTAATACAGCAATACATCAAAAAGATCATATGCCATGATCAGCTGAGATTTATTCTGGGAATGAAAGATTGGTATAACATTTGAAAATCAATAAATGTAATTCATCATGTAAAAAAGAAGGATAAAAACCACAGTATCACATCAACAGATGCAGAAAAACTTTTAATAAAATACATTTATGATCAAAACTCTCAGCAAAGTGGGAATAGAGGGAACACACTTAAGTTTAATAAAGGTAACATATGACAAAACCACTGCCAGCATCATACTCAATGGGAAAAAGCTACAAGCATCCCCCTTGAGATCAGGAACAAGACAGGGATGTCTGCTTTCACTTCTATTATTCAAATTAGTAGTGGAAGTTCTAGCCACAGCAATCAGACAAGAAGAAGAAATAAAAGGTATCCAACTTGGAAAGGAAGAAGTAAAGCTGTCTTTATTTGCAAATGACATGATACTGTATGTATAGAACCCCAAAGATTCCACCAAGAAACTACCAGAAGTGATAAATCAATCCAGCAAAGTAGCAGAATACAAAATTAATATGCAGAAATCAGTTGCATTTTTATATGCCAATAAGGAACTAACATGAAGGGAAATTAAGAAAACAATCTCATTCATAATTGCCACAAAAAGAATAAAATACCTAGAAATGAATCTAACCTAGGATGTACAAGACCTGTACTCAGAAAATTATGAGACACTGAAGAATGAAATACAAGATACAAAAAAGTGGAAGCACATACCATGTTCAGGGATAGGAAGAATTAATATCATTAAAATGTCCATACTACCCAAAGAAATCTATTTATTCAATGCAATTCCTATCAAATTTCTTATGACTTATTTCATAAAACGAGAACAAGTATTTCAAAAATTTATATAGAGCTACAAAAGGCCCTTCATAGCAACAGCAATCCTGAGAAAACCTACAAAGTTGGAGGAATCACACTACCTAATATTGAACTATACTACAAGGCCACAGTAATCAAAAAAGTTTGGTAGTAGCTTAAGAAAAGACACATAGATCAATGAAACAGAATAGAAAGCCCAGAGATAAACCCATAATTTAATAGCCAGTTAATATTTGACAGAGGAAGCAAGCACACACAATGGGCTAAAGATAGTTTATTCAATAAACGGTGATGCGAAAATTGGACAGATATGTGTAGAAAAATGAAACTAGACTATCTACTTATACCATCCACAAGAATAAATTCAAAATGAATCAAAGACTTAAATGTTAGACCCCAAACCATAAAAATCCTAGAAGAAAACATAGGCAGTAAAATCTCAGGCTTAGCAATTTGTCAGATGTATCTCCCCAGACAAGGGAAACAAAAGGAAAGATAAACAAATGGAATGACACTGACCTAAAAAATTTTTGCACAGTAAAAGAAATCATCAAAGTAAAAAGGCAAACCACAAAATGGGAGAATATATTTGCTGATACATCTGATAAATGGTTAATATCCTGTTGTGGACTGCTCTGCCTGGTTTCAGGAATTGTAACTCTACCCCCTGTGGCTAAGGATGAGTGAGCAACCTCAGGAATTCGAGCCTAGGGAGACAAGGTTTGTCTCTGGTAGCAAATGCTGCCTCAGTTTCCTCCCTGCCCCCAAAGCATGGTCTGAAGTCCTTGACAGGTAAGACCCCTCAGAGGAGGGGCAATCTAAGCCAGAGACTACCACTTGGAATGAAAGACTTGGGAGGCTGCAACAAAGAGGGAGCAATAGACTCTTCCCCCTCCCCCACCCCGGCTTTGACAAAGTCTGAGTCCCCACAACTTCTGGGAGAAGCGCTTCCTGGCTCTAATCCCCTTAAGCCTGAATACCTGTTGGGGAGAGGTGCAGCTCCTTGCCTTGCTAGGTGTCCTGGGGAAAAATCTGGCATCACAAAGACTTCCTGATAAATCTGTGAAATCTGCTCTGCTAAGAGTGCTTTCATTCATATGTTAAGGGTTCGAGCAGGAAACCCTAAAACTCTCTTCCTGACAGACTATGACTTATACTAAGCCCTCAGAGTTCTTTGAAATGTTATCTACTGTTTGATCCTTACCATCCTGTATTCCTGTGTATACAACCCAATAAAAGCCCTGGAGGAGGGAGCTTGAGGCCTTTTTCCCCTGAGAAACTGGCCACTGCTCAAGGCCATTTTTCCCTGGGAAACTGGCCACCTCTCCTCCCCAAGCAGATCACATCATGTTTCTGTCATGTTTACTTTCATCTGTGGTGGACTGGGGGACATACAGGAAAAGTTGCCCCACAATATCCAAAATTTATTAATTACTTACTGAACTCAACACCAAAAACACAAATAAACCATTTTAAAAATGGGCAAAGGAACTGAATAGACACTTTTCCAAAAAGGACATACACATGGCCAATAGACATATGAAAAAATGCTCAACATCACTAATCATCTGAGAGATGCAAATTGAAACCACAGTGAGGTTCCTGCCAAGATGGAAGTGTAGGAAGCTTCGCTTCCTCGCACAACCAAAAGAAGGATAACAACCAATTTAAAAGCAAAGAACAACCAGAACTGCCAGAAAATCACTTTCATGGAAGCCCAACAACCAAG
Organism: Sturnira hondurensis; assembly: GCF_014824575.4. Lineage (NCBI taxonomy): Eukaryota > Metazoa > Chordata > Mammalia > Chiroptera > Phyllostomidae > Sturnira > Sturnira hondurensis. The sequence goes on along the minus strand of NW_028092815.1, from coordinate 1,278,291 downwards.
GATTTAAAGAAACATTCATCCGGACTGGGAGAAGAGGCAAAGAGGATGTGGCAAGGCAGCAGCTGGTGGACTGCGTTGGCGATCCCACAATTGTGGGCAGACAAGCAGGAGGAAAAATGAGGAAGCAAGACAGACTGCAAAATCCAGGGTTTCCGCACAAGAAAATAAAGACTCTAATCTCCTGGATGTAAAAAATCTGTGGGGTTTGCGGCAGCAGGAGAAACTACCAGCCTCACAGGAGAGTTTGAAATCCACTTGTGGGAAGGGAGGGAAGTGATGAAAAGTGAAACCAGAGTGGAGCAAGCAGCATTGTTCCCTCTGAGACCCCTCCCCCATAGACAGAACCACATCACAGCAAAGAGGGTTGCCCAGCTCTGGTGAATGGCTAAGGCTCCACCCTTTACCAGGTAACAGGTGCACTGAGTAAAAAAAAATATGGCCCAAATGAAGGACAAATAAAAATGCCAGAAAAAGAACTAAGCAACAAGGACATAGACAACGTATTTCATGCAGAGTTCAAAGCACTGGTAATCAGGATGCTCACAAAAATGATTGAGCTCAGTCGAAAAATGAAGGAAGAAATGAAGGCTACACAAAGTGAAATAAAGCAAAATATACAGGGAAGCAACAGTGAAGGACAGGGAACTAGGACTCAAACCAATGATTTGGAATAAAAGGAAGAAAGAAACATCCAACCAGAATGACATGAAGAAATAAGATTGCAAAAAAAAAAAAAATGAGAAGAGGCTTAGGAACCTATGGGACAACTTTAAGTTCCAATATCTAAATCATGGGAGTGCCAGAAGGAGAAGAGGAAGAGCAAGAAATTGAAAACTTATTTGAACAAATAATGAAGGAAAACTTCTCCAATCTGGCAAAGACAATAGACTTCCAGGAAGTCCAGGAAGCCCAGAGAGTCCGAAAGAGACTGGACCCAAGGAGGAACACACCAAGGAACATCATCATTAAGTTACCCAAGATTAAAAATAAGGACAGAATCTAAAAAGCAACAAGAGAAAAGGAGAGGGTTACCTACAAAGGAATACCCATGAGGCTATCAGCTTATTTCTCTACAGAAAACTTACAGGCAAGAAAGGGCTGGAAAGAAGTATTCAAAGGTATGAAGGGCAAGAATTCTAGAATACTCTATCCAGCAAAGCTATCATTTAAAATGGACGGGCAGATAAAGTGCTTCCCAAATAAGGTAAAGTTACAGGAGTCCATCATCACTAAGCCCTTATTATATGAAACATTAAAGGCACTTATCTAAGAAATAGAAGATCAAAAACTGTGAACAGTAAAATGACAACAAACTCACACTATCAAAAACTGAAACTGAAAAGCAAAAACAAAAGCCAAGCAAACAACTAGAACAGGAACAGAATCACAGAAATGGAGATCACATGGAGGGTTATCAGTGGGGAAGGGAAGGGAAGAATGAGGGGAGAGATACAGGGAATGAGAAGCATAATAGGTAGGCACAAAATAGACAGGGGGTGTTAAGAATAGTATAGGAAATGGAGAAGCCAAAGAACTTGTATGTCAAACCCACAGACATGAACTAAGGTGGCAGGAGGAAATGCTGGAGGGTCGGGGGTGGTGCAGGGAGTAGAAGGATAAAAGGGAGAAAAAAGTGGGACAACTATAGCAGCATAACCAATAAAACATACTTAAAAATATATAATGAGATACCATCTCACACCTGTCAGAATGGCTACCATCAATAAATAAACAAACAAGTGTTGGTGAGGATGTGGAGAGAGGGAGACACTTTGGCACTATTGGTGGGAATGTAAATTGGTGCAGCCACTGTAGAAAGTAGTGTGGAGACACATCAGAAAATTAAAAAAGGATCTGCCTTTTGACTCAGTGATCCCACCTCTGAGAATATCTTTGAAGGCATCCAAAACACTAATTGGAAAGAACTTAATTACCCCTGTGTTCATTGCAGCATTATTCACAATCACCAAGATATGGAAGCAGCCCTAGTATCCATCAGCAGATGAGTAGATAAAACAATTATGGGATGTTTACACAATGGAATTCTACTCAGCTGTAAAAAAGAAGAAAATTTTAACCTTTGCAACATTATGGATGGACCTGGAGAACGTTATGCTAAATAAAATTAGCCAGTTAGAGAAAGACAAATCCCACATGATTTCACTCATATGTGGAATATAATGAACAAACTGAACTAACAAGCAAAACAGAGACAGACTCATAGATGGAGAGCAGATGACAGCTAGTATGGGGTTGGGGGGAGTTAGTAGGTACCGAAATTAAGCAAAAAGGAAAAAGGATTCAGGGACATGGACGACAGTGTGGTGATTGCTGGGGAGAGAGGGCATAAGGGGCTAAATGATAATGGAAGAAATACAATAAATATTAAATCCAAAAAAAGAAAAAAAACCTTACACACAAGTTAGCACCTAGAGAACTCAGAGCACGCAAATAGAATCAGCACATGAGAACATGGAGAAGAACACAGCAGACTCCTGGGTTTCCATGCCATGTTTTCATGTTTGAGACACTCACAGTTACACACTACGGTTAGTCAAAACATGTCCACATGTTTCATTTAAAAGAAAAATGTTCAGCCCTGGCTCGTGTGGCTCAGTGGGTTGAGCACTGGTCTGTGAACCAAAAGGTTACTGGTTCAATGCCCTGTCAGGGCACATCCCTTGGTTGTGGGCCAGGTCTTCAGATGGGGGCCTATGAGAGGCAACCAACTGATATTTCTCTCCCTCTCCTTCTACCTCCCTACCTCTCTCTCTAGGATAAATAAATAAAATCTTTAAAAAATATTTGGAAACCCAGCTAAAGTAGGGCTGATGGAAACTTGGAGGGTAACCACAGGGAATGGGGCCCGAGGCAAATTTCATGCCTACCTGTTGGACAAGAAGCGCAACAGTGATCATACACAAAGCACCTGCTCAGGGCTAGACACTCGAAAGGCACTGCATTTCTCATTGTCTCTGCACCCTCCACAAGGCACATACTAATATTATCCTTGTTTTTCAGATAAAGATTGCTGGAGCTCAGAGGCAGTGAGTAACCCAACCAACTTTACTCAGGTATAATCCAGAAAAATCTGCATTCACTCATTCAACAGATATGTACTTGGCATCTACAAAATGTCGGGCATGTGGGTGCTGAAGAGTGAGTAGGGGACTAGAAGGGCAGTCTCCACCTTACGGAGCATAGAGTCCATCCAAAGAAGATACGGGCATGAAAATAGTCACAGTGAGGCGCCTGGGGAGCTGCTGGGGCTCAGCTTCAAAGCCCCCTGTTCTCATGAATGCTGAACTATTCCCGAAGAAGCACGTGAAACCAGAGCATCCAAGAACCTCCTCTGAGCTTCCCAATAGGAGGGCTTCAGGTCGTAGGAGCCTCCAAGTACAAAGGAGTAGTTTTCTCTCTAGGAGGGGACAATATAAGCACCCAGGGAGGACATAGTCAAGCAGCTGAAAATTAAAAATTTTACTTGCTAATAATAAATGGACAAATAGCACCTGGTATACAAATTCCATGTAGGAAACCTGAGCAATGCATCAGTAAGGACTTGTTCTCTTCCCTTAATGAGTCACCGAGCATGAGTGTCCCAACACACACTCTCCCGGCGGTGGACCCCTGTAGTGCAGCAGCTACCGCCCGCCACATCTTTGGTGGCACTGTTCTCCTAAGGCTAAGCCCTCCCACCACCTTCAGTGGTGTCCAAAGTCCTCTCACTACAGCCACCTCTGGGGTTCTCCCCTCCTTTGTCCCTCCCTCAGTTTCCTCCTCATCCTCCATCTGCTTTTACACCTTCTCTGCTCTAACCATCTTCCTTATTCTGACCTCTCCAACCTTTTGCAGTTTTTTCTTCCCCATTTTCCATAAAAATCAATATAAAGGGAAGCAACAAGGAAAACCAAAGAGCCTGTTCTGCCTCGCTTTATGGACATGTGCCCATTTACCTCTCAGTGAGTCATAAACTTGCTACACATTGAAATCCCCTGGGATCTTTAGGAAACTAATGCTTGGGCCTAGTCTCACTGGGAGGGGGTACAGCCTGGGCATGAGGATCCAAAAGCTCCTGGTATCATCTAACGTGCAGCAAACTCTGGGGCTACTGAACTGTGTAGCCCTTCTCAGGCAGGAGATGTTGTCCACATTCCGTGGACCCTTCTGTCTGAATGACAGAACATGAGGGATTTGTGGCAGATGGGAGTGTATTTAGCCCTGGTTGGTGTGGCTCAGTTGGTTGGGTGTCATCCTGTAACTGGAAAAGACACCAGAGTTTGGGCTGTCTGTCACTACCAAACCCAATAAGCAATGACAGCAATTGAATCTTTTTGGGGTACTTCTTCAGATGGCCAGCAATCTGAGAAGATAGTGGGTTCATACTCTAACAGACCATCTTGTCTTTTCTTTCCAGGCCAGAGCTTTTTATAAAGTGGGGGGTGGGGGGAATAAACAAGGTGTGGTGTGAGCTTTGAGAATCAGAATCTGCAACATTCCTGTCCTGGGCAGTTAGCTATTCCCAAGGGAGGGTGGTGGTCTGCTCTCCTTAGAACACAAAGGCCAACTTGTCCAACTTGTCCCCAGGCGGTGATCTGTATCAGTGCCTCAGGAGGCCAGCTGTTTCCCAGGAACCAGGATGGACCTTATCTGTAGTTTCTTAAACAAAAGCTTTAACATACACATGACTTGCTAGACTTCTAACTTTTTACCTTAAGCTAAAATTTTCCAAGTCTTGAGTCCCCTATCAGTCCTGCAAATTGGAAGGTCTCCAGTTTGATTCACAGTGAGGCCACATGCCTGGGTTGTGGGTTTGATTCCTAGTCAGAGCATGTGCAGAAGGCAGTTGATTGATGTTTCTCTCTCACATCAATGTGTTTCTCACTCCCTATCTTCCTTCCTCCCCCTCTGTCTAGAATCACCTGTTTTTAAATCAGAGTTCATTTTAAAGATTCACAGCTAAACTAATCCCCTCAGAACAGAGCCCTTCCCCTTTGCTAATCTCACAATTCTAGTTGTTATCCTGGTGCAAATACAAAAACAAACAGGATTAAGTCAAAACTAAAAAGACTGAGTTGCTCAGTCAAAGAAAAAAGGGGGGAAGGGGAACTTAACTCATGATTAGATTAGTCTGTCAGGTACAATCTTTTTTTACATTTATTTTATTGTATTTTTTCCATTACTATTTTTTTAAAGATTTTATTTATTTATCTTTAGAGGGGAAGGGAAGGAGAGAGGGAGAGAAATATCAATGTATGGTTGCCTCTGGTGTGTCCCCTGCTGGAAACTGGCCTGCAACCCAGGCATGTGCCCTGACTGGGAATCGAACCGCGATTGTGTGGTTTGCAGGCCCGAGCTCAATCCACTGAGCTACACCAGCCAGGGCTAGTTTTTCCATTACTATTTATCCCTCTTACAACCTCTTCTACCTCCACCCACCCACACTGCTCACAATTACCACACTGTTGTCCATATCCACGAGTCCTTTCTCTTTTTTGCTAGGTCCTTCCACCTTTTAACTCCCACCCCCAGAGCTGTCAGCCTGCTCTCCATCTATGAGTCTGGCTCTATTTTGCTTGTTAATTCAGTTTGTTCATTAGATTTCGCATATGAGTGAGACCCTATGGTATTTGCCCTTCTCTGATTGGTTTATTTCACTTAGCATAATGATCTCCAGGTCTATCCGTGCTGTTGCAAAGGGTAAGATGAAGCAATATAGAGTCACTTGAAAAAATTAAAAATGGAACTGCCTTATGAGCCAGTGATTTCACTTCTGGAAATATATCTGCAAAAACCTGAAACACTTATATATTTGAAAGAATATATGCACCTCCTATGTTCACTACAGTGTTACTTACAATAGTCAAGATTTAGAAGCAGCCCAAGTGTCCATCAGTAAGTGAGTAGATAAAAAAGCTGTGGCACATTTATAGAGTGGAAATGTACTGGGCCTTACAAAAAAAAGAAAAAGAAAAAAGGAGGTAAGACTTCAAAGCTGTGTCATTGCTCTTTCCTCTCACCTTCTGGTACAACTTAGGAAGCTGGTTTTCTTTCTCTTTTCTCTCATTGTCATTTCTCTGTTTCTTGTCAGCCCTTCTTGTCTCTTCCCTGTATCCATGTGCTCCAGCCCTGCCTACCTACCCCTCAGCACATGCACATGCACATGCACACACGCACATACACACAAACTGTATTTTCAAAGTTAAAGAAGTGTGGAGATCATCTCTTCTGATTAGAGCCCAAGACAGAAGCTTCTGCAAGGACATTTGCATTAATTTCCAGATTAATTTCTTTTTCCAGGGAAAGCTCAGCAAACCCTAAGCCTTCCTGCAGGCAAACACCTGGGAGCACAGGCAGTGGACCCTGGGGCACTGGGTGAGTGAGGTAGCAGGGAGAGTGCTGGAAAGGAGCCCAGCCAATGCCTTCCGCACAGGTGTTCCACATAACAGGGTGTTAATTGGATGACAGGTGGGAGCACAGAGGGTAGGGTGAGCAGTGGAGGACAGCACAGAAGCTGACCACCATAACCTGATTTTAAATAAAGTGGAATTTTCCTTCTCCTCACTTCAGTGTGGGCTCAGAAAACTCGGTCACAATGGAACTCAACAGCACATTATCATTTATAACAACTAAAAATTATAGTTGCTACCTAAATGCCTGGCTCTGTGCTTTACACATCACATGCTTTATTCCAGATCTTCCAAGCAATTCTGCATGACAGATGTGAGAATCTGGATTGTTAGAATGATGCAGAAGCCAAGGTTCAGCACAAAATGAGTATCTGCTCAAGGCCATGCTGCTGGTGTGCGGCAGACTGAGTGCACCCTGCGAGGTGGCCCCTGCACGAATTGCACTGTTTGCCTGTACCAGGACGCAAGAACTCTGTTGGACTTGGTGCTGGTCGCTCTTATCTGGAATGCTGTACTCAAATATGGAGGCTATATTTTAAGAGGGTATGGAAGGACAAGGGAGTTGATCAAACAGGTAAGAGTCTAGAAGTCATGGCTAAACAGAGGATCGGCAAACTACTGCCAAAAACCAGCCTGCCCTCTTTTTTTTAAATACAGTTTTATTAGAACACAGCCATGTTGTCTGTGGTTCCTTTCATGCTGTGATTGCAGGACAGAGTGGTTTGCAGCAGAGACTATATAGCCCACAAAGTTCAAAGTATTTGTGATCTGGTCTTCTGTGGGAAAATATTGCCTACCCCTGTGCTAAATAAGTCATTGCCCTAGCTTAATTGCAGAGACTTTGCCATAAATCACTACAAAATGCTGAAAACCGTGGGTATTTTGCCCCAAACAGAAAAAACTCAAGTGCACATACTTATATCACATAGAAGTGGATTTGTTTTGCAAGCAAATGGGTATAAATTTCCAGGCTATGTTTTTAGCCACAACCTAAAGAACTTTCTGTTCCTGATCCTTATATAGCAAAAGCTCCCCATCTGTAAAAGCACCCAAGGAACTAGATGAACATCCATCAGAAAGTCCTAGAGTTTGTTCCAGATGCTCTCACTGTCCCTTCACAACACGCATGGTTTTATGACTTCATGAGCACAACTGGTGAGTCACGGGGTCTTGCCTTTCCTGAGTCCCTGCCATAGTCCACTGCAGTGAGTTCAGCATCGCCTGACCCCCGTTAAGTGCAGCAACAGTTATCAGTGTCAGCATAAAATAAGCTACCGCACTTAGGTGGAGTTCTAGATAACTGAAGTAAGTTCAGCCTGCGGACAAGGTGCATTCATCTTTAAACATCCACGTCAACAATGGAAAAGCATTATTAAAGCCAAAAGTCATAGCTGCTCTCAAAAATAAGGCTACTTAACTCATTTAGTTAAACAATATTTATTGAGTGCTATTACGTGCAGAGCCACAAGTGGAGCTCTAAGTAGGGGTTGAAGCCAGTCCAGGCACTTGGCTCCTGCTCTGATTTCAAGGCCTGTGGGAAAACAAGGAGGGGAGGGCCCAGAACAAGGCTTGCTGGCAGGACAGCTGTGAGCACTTGTGGCTTGTGTAAAAGGTGCCTGTGGTCAGAGGAAAGGAGACACCCAGAGAGAGGCACACAGAACGTGGGCCGAAGCGTATGCAGCACCTGGGGTAACTCCCGTTACCACCAATGAGGAGGAGCCCTGGCTGTCAGGTTAAGACCTAATTTCTAACCTGGAGGTTTGGGGGGGTGGGGGACGGGGGTTGGGGGGACAAGGGGAACCAACCTCAAAACTACAAATAGGGAAGAGGACCTGTAGAGAGGGAGACATTCTCACTCAGAAACCTGCATTTTCAAGTTATTCCAAGATTGTTCTATTACTTACACTTTATTGAAAATGAATCCAGCTGTTGAATGTTGATTTTGTTGGCCATTTTCCAAAGCACATGAGAAAAATTAACACAAAGAGAAAAGAGCCAAGAAAATCAATCCTGATAAAATTTAAATGATAGGACAATCACATGATTTTTAAATAAGTATACAGAAAATCTCAAAAAGAAGAAAGAAAGAATAACCTTTTTAAAAAAAGAGGAGCTATAAAACAAAAACATAAATTGAGTTCATCCTTTGGTGATAGAGGAAAAATGGTTGATGTGGCTGTTGTCTGGGTTCTCACTCCCCTACCTCGCTAGGGATTTGGCTCGGCTCAGCTGCGTTCCCATTTTTCAGGAGGAGTGGCTAGGACCATGAGACACTGCGGTGCCCAATCAGGATAAAGTACACAACTAGGCAAGAGAAGAGGGTGAAAATCTGGTAGGTGCTAAAGCTGAGAATAGGGTGAGAAAGGAGTGAGAGCCCTTGATTTTGCAGAAAGTTGTGAGGGGTTAGAAGTGTTGCTGCAATGCACATGTTCACCCACATGTGCATAAGACACAGGATTAAGTAATATTATTTTAGAATTATTTGTGCTGCCACAGTGTATCTTTTTAATTAAAGAACTTCCCTGAGACTGGACAATAAGAGTTATGGCATTATATTCATATAACCTTAATTTATTTATTTTTAAATTAATTTGGTGGGAACATATCTAGAACATAACAGATATGTCCCTACTCTCTGGACAAGAATAGGCAACAATTTAACTTTTCTTTATCAAGTTGCATTTAGAATTGTTTCTCTCTTAGAAGTGTTTCTCTCTAAACAAGATGACCTCCCTTGCCTGGGGATCTCACCCTGTTTTTCTGTCTGTGGCCACTGCAGAGGGCGTCATGGAGGAGCAGCATCTCACCTCCACTGTGAGCCCCCACCACCAGACACCAGACAACCAAGGCCACTCACTCAGGTCACCTAAAGATGTCGAAATCAATAGGCCTGAAGGAAGTCCTACTCTCTGCTGAAGCAGAAAGCAAAGGATACAGCTTCGTGAAATCTATTTTCTGGCTATGTTACACCCTTTCACTCTGGGTTAATGGCTGCACTATAAATGCTTGAGAATGCTGGTCAAATTCGGAAAAGTGAGGCATTACTGTAATGTGAGAATCTAAGTATAAATTGTCAGCCAAAACTGAAAATGCTTCATCCATTTTGAGTGTCGGAAAAGGAGATACATCCAACCACAATACAAAGTCTCTAGAACAATCTCCCTCAAATGCACTTAAGACCACAGGCCAAGCTCAACAATGAGTGAGGCTGATTGCTCAGCGATGTAAGACTGGTGTTGCAGGGGTCATTATGCCAACCCCAGAGGAAACCCAGATGTCTGGCCACAGAAACATTCAGTAGCTGGGCAGCCGTTCCTCATCCATTGAGTCAAGGGGAATGGACAACTGAACCCAACCCACCCTTTCTTCCCTCTTATCTGGTCCTTCCCCATGCAAACCCAATTCACTGACAACTTACTTTGTGCCCACCATTTCACTAGGCACTGGAGGAGTATGAAGATAAATAAGGAGGAAAAACTTCTTTCAAGAAGCCTCAAGTTGAGTAGGGGAATAAAGGAAACTAGACAGATAGCTAAAGACTAAGACAGAGTGAGAGCAGCAATAGAAACAAAGCAATAAGCTTTGTAAGCACAAAGGGAACAATGCAATTTTTAACTGTTATTACATTGAAGAATACACACACACAAAGGCTGCATGTATTTAATGTACACAATATGATGAGTTTGGACCTATGCAAACCCAATTCCACCACTACAATCAAGGTAGTAGACACATCCAACACCCTCTTGTGTCCCTTTGTTTTTGTTTTTTGCAGTAAGAACACTTAACATGAGATTTCCCTGTTAACAGAGTTTGAAGTGTGTGATACCACATTTAACTATAGGCACTATGTTGTACAGCAGAGCTCTAGAACTTACTCATCTTGCACTGCTGAAACTTTATTCCTGCTGATCAAAAGCTCCCCATTTCCCTCACCCCCTGCCATGAGCAAACACTGTTGTATTCTCTGCTTCTATCAGTTTGACAATTTTAGATACCTCATATATGGAATCATGCACTAATTGACCTTATGTGACTGGCTTATTTAATTTAGCATAAAAGCTTCCAAGTTCTTCTATATTGTCACAAATGGCAATATTTTCTTTTTTAAGACTGAATACTATTCCATTGTATATATGTATATACATTGTGTGTGTGTGTGTGTGTGTATCACATTTTTTTATCCATTCATCTCTAGATGGGCACTTTTGTTGTTTCCATATTTGGGCTATTTGAATAATGATACAATGAACATGGAAGTGCAGGTATCTCAACATGATACTGATTTTGATCCTGAGGAATGACTAATTTTTAATAGAAGAACAGAGGAGTCTCACAAAGAAGATATCACTGGAGTTTGATCCTGAGGAATGAAAAAAAATCGAATCACCAGTAAAGGATGGAAATTCATGGTGAACAGAGGGAGCAGCATGAATGGAAGCCCAGGAATGGGAAACAGCAGGGAGTATTCATGCCAATAGCCTGTGAGGCTGCAACACCTAATGAACATAGAAGGATGTGAAGACAGAGGGGACTAAATAAAGCAGAAACTGGTTAGCTCATAGGTGTTGTTGAATTTGGTTTTAGTTTAAAATTATTCTTCAGACAATGGGAGGCATTGGTCAGTCTTCCTGAGGGAAGCAGTGCCGTCTGCCCCAATCATTCCACTGCATGTGCTGCCAACAGAGAAGGGAGGGGCCAGAGGCTGTTTCATGAATTCTCCAAGGAGAAAATGCTGTAAATACTAGGTATTTCTCTCTGCCTTCCCTTGAAAGGTTCATCTATCTCATTATGAAAACATAAGCAGTTGCAGCATTTGGAGCCAAGCTCTCAGCAGGGACTAACTGGGCCTGCGTGCTCAGGTTGACCTCATCCTATTCATTCAAAGTCTTTTACTACATCCCAACTGCTGTGGACTCCATGTTCCTGTCCCCAAAATTCAGATGTTGAAACCTAATCCCCAGTGTGACAGTATCAAGAGGTGAAGCCTTTGGGAGCTGATGAAGTTCTGAGGGTGGAGCCCTCACCAATGGGATTAGTGCCCTTATGAAAAAGGATGCCTCAGAGAGCTCTCTTGTCCCTTCTGCCAGAAGACAGCCTCCACCCAATCTGCTGCTGCCTTGATCTTTGCCTCACAGGCTCCGACACTGTGAGAAATAAATGCTTGTTGTTTAAGTCACCCAGTCTATGGTATTTTCCTAAAGGCAGCCCAAACTGACTGAAATATTGGAATAATTCCTATTGACCTCTGCTGATCATCTCAGCACAGCATTCAGAACTGCCTGGCACAAAACCAGTGCTACATGAGCGGTTGCTGTGGTCTGACTGCCTTCTGGGTCCCCTATCCTTTCCATGTGAACTGTGTGTGACAGCCTCAGTCCTCAGCTGCAGGCTGCAATCTTCCAGCAAGTTCCCAGTCTAAGCCAAAAAGACCCCAAACTTGGCCAAGGAGTCCAACTTGCCAAGCTAAACTGAACCTAGGGTCTCCACTGGCTGGTTTGTCTCAGGTTAAAATAGGTTTTCGGTGACCCCCCAGGTATTGCACTTATTAGGCAATTCCCTGAGATACAAGGAGGACTTTCATGTCAGCAGGGCTGCTCGAGTTGTTGCTGGAGTCTCAGCTGGGGAGCTCAGCACATCTTTCTCATGTGGTTACACTTCTCTGTCTTCATTCTTTACCCTGCAAACCAGAGCTAGTGTCTAAGCTGCAAATCCCTTTATACCACCTGTGTTAGTTATCTATTCCCATGTAATAAACAACCTAAAAGAATGGCTGAAAACAATAGCAATGACCTATCAGTGATATTTCTCAGGGCCCTGGGGTTCTACTAGGCTCAGTTAGATGGTTTCATGTAGAGTCTTTCCAGGACTGCCATAGCTGGGGCTAGGCTCACCTGATGCCTTGCTTGCTCCCACGACTGGTACCTAGACTGGGACATCGCAAACACCTGGGGGCCCCTTAAGCTGCCCTATTTTTATCTGGTCTTTACTTGTGGTCCCTCCAGCATGGCAAGTGCAAGTTAGTCAGAATCTTTACCTGGTGCCCCAGAGATCCAAAGTCCAGAACCCTGAGAGAGACCCAGGTGGAAGCTACCTTGTCTATTCTAACCTAGCCTCAGAAGTCATTCAGTATCATTTCCATCACTTTCTGTTCAATAAAAATGAGCCACTAAGTCTTGTCCACATTCAAAGAAGGAAAATTTGACTTCGTCTTTTGGAAACAAGGGCACTGCTGACAGTTTAGCTGAACTACTCCAGGTTATTGCTGCCTCAGCACCCATTTTTGTATAGTAAGCAGCCAGTGGGGACATCAGCCCTTCAGCAAACACACATCCTAGATAATAGCCTGCAGAGTCACAAGTGAATATTGGTGACACCCAACAGCCCTTGTGATCAACAGTATCCTCTGCCTCCCAATGCCTTCCCTCCCAATGCCCGAGTTTACCCAAACTCCATGTATCCTAGTTTGCATTGCCCAATATGGCCCAAGCTCAGGAACATCGAGGCACTCCCCTCCACAGTCCTTAATAGAGGCTCATGCCTTGGTCCTGCCACTACCTGTGCCTGCACCCTGCCCTGCCCTTCATATGTAGCCCTTCCTGGAGTGCTGTATACTTTCTTCCGGACTTGAGAGTAATACACTTCTTTATTACAATTTCCCTGGTGGTCTTGAGTTGTGGCTCACCATATGACACCCTGGGGCTATTCTTAGAAAGTGATAATTTGACAAAGTCACAGAAGTGTCATAGACTTCGTAGTCCTACTTTAAAACTATGGCACCATTCCCCTGCTTAACATCTTTCAATTGTCCCCCGTTGACTTCAAGATGAAATTCAAGCCCCCTTAGCCAACTCTCGGGCCCCTGATAGAGCTCCCAGGCTTCTGGACATAGATGCCATCTTTGCTTGGAATGGTTCTATCCCCACAGCACCCTGCCCCTGTGCAGCTCACTGAAAATCATTTGTGTGCAGCTCTGGAAAGGTTCCCTCTGACCATCATCTCATTCTGGGGGTTTGATGCCAGCCTCAGGTGCCCCCTCATGTATGTGTACACTTCTACCCCCCTTACCTCACTGTAATATTTCTGCCTTGTGCCTGCTTGCACCCTCCATAATGTGGTGGCCTCCTTGAGCACGTGGGTTAGGTTTTACTCATCGTGGTCTCCTACTCTCAAACAGCATATTATAGGCCCTCAAAACATGATTAGTGAAAAACCGAAGATGAAAATGTCTTAAAAAATTCTGCTATGGTACCTAGAATTTAAATTTGTATATTCTAAGGATATATTTATCTTCTTAATTCTGTATATTTATCCTTATATATGGAAAAATTATTCTGAAAGCTGTTTAGACACTATATCTATAGTCATGTTTAGTTGGAGTTCCCTAGAATCAGAGCCTGATATTTTGCATGTGAGATACAAATCTAGGTGTGGAACAATAAGGAAGATGAGACAAAGACTAGAGACAGTGTGTTAGTTCTGGCTACTATTCATGAAAGCCACAAAGAGACATAGAAGATCTTTGTAGACGTGTCAGTTTGGCACATAGGATATCTCTAGAAAGGCTATTTAAAGAAGACAGTAGGGAATCAGTCCACTTTGCACCTGCCAACTTCAGGTGTCCCATCAGTCAAAATTCACTCCATGCAGAGTGAACCCTTCCACACCTTTAAGTTGCAATAAAGGAATTAAGTCACAACAGAGAAATCAGAAAAGATGCCAAAGGTGTGCGCCATGTACAAGTAGCAAATCAAAGTGCACTGTAGAACAGTGCTCCTCAAACTGTGGTGAATGAATTTTTTTTTAATTTTCAATCTATGACAAACATATTTTGTAACATTCAACAAGGATGGATTACTTGAAAAATGAAATGTCTAAAATGTCTTACACTCCGAACAGTATTGCTACAGAACATATGAGTCTCTCTCATCAGGGGGCAGAGGGAAGTTTTACAGCCAAATAAATGTGAAAACACACCTGTACATTCTGTCTTCCTCTCAGAATCTCTGCATGCCCTTGATTCCAAGACATTCTGCAATAATGACACTGGTCCCCATTTATAGGCTGGCCAAGATGGAGGTATAGGTAGATATACTTCACTTCCTCCCACAGCCAAAAGAAAAATAACAACTAATTTAAAAACAAAAACAACCAGCACTGCCAGAAAATGGAACTGTATAGAATCCAACAACCAAGGAGTTAAAGAAGAAAGATTCATCCAGACTGGTAGGACAGGTATAGCCTTCCCTCTGGGAGAAAGCTGTCCCCCCATTCTTGCTGTGGTGCCAGACACTTCAGTTCTTCCCTGTATATCCCTAGTGTCTTTCAATCTGTTGCCCCGGTGCTGGAGTTCAGGGAGAGTGACTCTGGGTGAGTCTGTGTGTGGGTTCTTTAAGAAGTTCTTGGGACTTCAAACCTTTAAGAGGTTCTTGGGACTTCAGGAATTTCTTCCACTAACTCAATCCCCGCTGCTTTTTACAGCCAAAAGTCACTGAGACTATCTTCCTGGCATTGGAACCCTGGGCTGGAGGGCCTGGTGTGGGGCAGGGACTCCTTGCTCCTGAGATATTCCTCCTGAATTTGTATCCAGTCCACATGGATGTGGAACCAGCCCATTCTACATCTTCAACATGCCCCCACCAACAGTCTAGATAGATGTGGTTTCTTTAATTCTGTAGTTGTCAAACTTTCATTCAACTAGATTTCTGATGGTTCTGAGTGATGGTTGTTCTATAGTTTACTTCTAAGTTTGTTGTGGTTATGTGAGGAAGTGAGCCATGCTTATTTGTGCCATCATCTTGATTGGAAGTTCTTTACTGTTTTTTTTTTTTTAGACTTTATTTTGTTAGGTTCTCAGAAGTATTGTGCAGGGAGTTCCTATATACCCCTTGCTCACAGGTATGGACAACCTCCCCACCAGGGCAGTATATTTCTTATAATTGATGAACCTACACTGACACATCATAGTCACCCAAAGTCTATAGTTTACCTAAGGTGTTACTCATTTTGTAGATTTGGAGATATGTATAATGAACAATGACATGTAGCAATATTACAGTATCATACAAGAGTATTTTCACTGCTCTAAAAATCCTCTGTACTCCACTTATTCACCCTTCCCCTTTTCCCCAGCCCCTGGCAACCAGTTTTCACTCTCTCCATAATGTCATATGGTCAGAATGATGCAGTACAGCCTTTTCAAATTGGCCTCTCTCACTTTGTAATATGCATTTAACTGTGTTTTCCTGATGTAAGAGCTCATTTGTTTTGGGGGCTGAATAATACTCCATTGATGGGTGTGCCTCAGTTTATTGATCCGTTCACCTACAGAAGTTTATCTCAGTCAATCCAAGTTCTGGCAATTATGAATAAAGCTGTGAGTGTCATAAACATTCATGTGCAGGTTTTTGTGTAGACATAAGTTTTTAATTCCTTTGGGTAAAATCAATAAGCATAATTACTGGATCCTATGGGGAGGGTATGTTTGGTTTTGTAAAAGCCACCAAACTGCCTTCCAAAGTAGCTGCACCACTTTGCACCCCCACAGGCAATGAATGAGAGTCCTTCTTGCTGCACATTTTCACTGGTCTGTGTTGGTGGTGGCACTCCTGATTTGGAGCATTCTAATGGGTGTGTAGTGGTATTCCATTGTTTTCTAATTTGCATTTCCCTGATTACATGATGTGGAGCATGGTTCTTTGCCATCTATATATCTTTTTGGCAAGGTTAAGGTCACTGGGCCATTTTTAAATTGGATTCTTTGCTTTTCATGTAGTTGAATTTTAAGACTTACTGGACATCTGCCCTTTCTTTATCAAATATTTTCTCCCAGTCTGTGGCTTGTCTTCTCATTCTTTGGACAATGTCTTTCTTGGAACAGAAGTTTTTATTTCAATGAAATACAACTTATCAATTATTTTTTTTCATGGATTGGACTTTTTATGTTGTGTCTAAAAGCTCTTCACCATAGCCCAGGCCATCTAGGTTTTCTTTTATGTTATCATCTAGGCATTTTAGAGTTTCATACTTTACATTTAGGTCTATGATTTATTTTGAGTTGATTTTTATACAGAGTTTGAAGTTTATGTCTAGCGTGATTCAGCAAATGGACAGTTCTCCCAGCACTGTTTCTTGGAAAGCCCCCCTTGCTCCATTGCACTGCTTTTGCTCTTTTGCTAAAGGTCTGTGAACCATACTTAGATGGATCTATTTCTGAGCCCTCTGTTCTGTTCCACTGATTTATTTGTTTGTTCTTTCATCAACACCACATTGTCTTGATTACTTTAGCTTTAAAGTAAATCTTGAAGTTGCTAAGTATCAGCCCTCCAACTTTGTTCTCCTTCAGTACTTCTTCAGTATTGTGTTGGCTGCTTTGTGGTCTTTTGTCTCTCTATATGAACATTAAAATCAGATTCTCAGTACTCACAAAATAACCTGCTAAAATTTTTGTTGGGATTGCACTGAATCTACAGATTAATTTTGTAAGAACTCACATCTTGACAAATTGAGTCTTTCTATCCTTGAACATGGACTATCTTTACAATTATTTAATTTCCTTTGATTTCTTTAATTTTCTTTTTGGTTTTCCTTATGTAGATCTTGTACATATTTTACTAGATTTATAGCTAAGTAGTTCATCTTGGGGTGTCAATGTAAATAGTTTTGTGTTTTTGATTTAAAATTGCACTTAGTGTTGGCGTATGAAAAAGCAATGACTTGTACACTAACCTTATATTCTGAAAGCTTGTAATAATCACTCATTTCTCCCTGGAGGGTTTTTTTGTGTGTAAATTCCTTTAGACTTTGGTGTCATCTGTGTACACAGACAGTTTCATTTCTTTCTTCCAATGTGTGTATCTTTTCTTTCTTCCCTTGTCCTGTTGTGTGAGCTGGAACTTGCAGTATGCTGAAAAGGAGCGGTAAGGGGGGCATTCTTGCCTTGCACCTGAAATTAGTGGAGACACCTACGGTTTCCTGGCACTGAGTATGATGTTAGCTCTGGGGAGGGGGGCAATTTATAGATATTCTCTATTAAGTTGAGGAAGGTTAACTCTGTTCCTAATTTACTGAGAGTTTTTATCATGAGTACGTGTTAGATTTTGTCAAATATTTTTTCTATATCTATTGATATAATCCTGTGATTTTTGTACCCTGCTTTTATAATGGATTACATTAATTTATCTTTTAATGTTGAGCCAGCCTTGTATAGCTGGGATATATCCCACTTGGTCATGGTGTATAATTCTTTTTATACACGGTGGGATTCAATTTGCTAATATTATTGAAGATTTTTGCATCTATGTTCACAAGAGATACTGCTCTGTAATTTTCTTATGTCTTTGCCTGATTTTGATACCAGGATAATGTGGGTCCCACAGAAAAGTATTCCCTCGGTTTCTATCCTGTGAAAGAGATTGCAAAAAGTTGGTGTAATTTCTTCTTTTAACTGTGTGGTAGAATTCATAAGTGAACCTAACCCATCCAGAACTGGTACTGTTTGGGGAGTTTAAAATTATTGTTTCAGTTTATTCAATAAATACAAAACTGTTCCGTTTATATATTGTGTGAATGTTGACAGCTTGTGCCTTTTAAACAATTCAGTCTAGATTATCACATTTGGGGACATCGTCTGAAGTTGTTCATACTAGTTCTGTTTTAGCCTTTAATGTCTAAGAGTTCTGTAGGGATACCCTCCCTGTCATGTCTGATATTAGTAATCTGGGTCCTCTCGTTTTCTTCCATTTTCTTTTTTCTTAATTTATTGTTGTTCGGTTACAGTTGTCCTGCCTTTTTCCCCATCACTTACCCCTGCCACATCCCCCCTACTCCCGCAGTCAATCACCCCCATTGACCGTGCCCATGTGTCCTCTATTTCTGTTTCTTTGCTTGCCCCTTCCCCTTCTTTCCTCCCTTATTCCTCTCACCTTTCTCCTCTGGTCACTGTCAGTTTGTTCTTTAATTCCATGTCTTTGGTTCTATTTTGCTCATTCGTTTGTTTTGTTGATTAGGTTCCACTCATAGGTGATATCATATAGTATTTGTCTTTCACTGCTTGGCTTATTTCACTTAGCATAATGCTCTCCAGTCTCATTCATGCTAAGGAAGGAAGATCCTTCCTTCCTTCTACTGGGTGGGATTGTATTGTGTAAATGTACCACAGATTTTTGATCCACTCATTTACTGATAGGCACTTAGGCTGTTTCCAGCACTTGGCTATTGTAAATAATGCTGCTATGAACATTCAGGTACATAGGTTCTTTTGAATTGGTGTTTCAGGATTCTTAGTGTATAGTTCCAGCCATGGGATGACTAGATCGAAAGGCAGATTCATCTTTAGTTTTTGAGGAAATTCCATACTGTTTTTCACAGTGATCATGCCAGTCTGCATTCCCACCAACAGTGTCCCAGGATTTCCTTTTCTCCACAATCTCACCAGCACTTGTTGTTTGTCGATTTATTAGCCCTGGCTGCTGTGGCTCAGTGGATTGTGTGCCAGCCTGACCAAAGTGTCACTGGTGCAATTCCCAGTCAGGGCACATGCCAGGGTTTCTGGCCAGGTCTCCAGTTGGGGGCGTGTTAGAGGCATCCACACATCAATGTTTCTGTCTTTATCTTTCTCCCTCCCTTCCCCTCTAAAAATAAATAAATAAAATACCTTTCAAAAAATAAACTTTGCATGCCAGAAGGGATGGCACAAAATATTTAAAGTGATAAATAGCTAGAAGCTACAACCAAGAGGACTCTACCAAGGTGTCATTCAAAATTGGAGGAGAGATAAAGAACTTTCCAGAAAACAAAAAGCTAAAAGAGTTCATCATCACCCAACCAGTATTATCAGATATGTTAAAAGGACTTCTTTGAGAAGAAGAGGGAAAAGAACTTAAAAATGAATAATAAAATGGCAATACTTACACACCTATCAATAATCACTTTAAACATAAATGGATTAAATGCTCCAATCAAAAAGACATTGGGTGCTTGAATGGATAAGAAAAAAGACCGATACATATACTGTCTACAAGAGACTCACTTCAAATTGAAAGAAACACACAGATTGAAAGTAAAGAGATGGAAAGAAAGATGTTTCATGCAAATGAAAACAAAAAAGCAGGATTAGCAATACATATATTAGACAAAATAGTCTTTAAAGCAAAGGCTTTAATAAGACAAAAAAGGACATTTCAGAATGATAAAATAATCAATCCAATAAGATGATATAACCCTTGTAAACACTGGTGCTCCGAACATAACAGCAGTTAATATACAAAACAAACCTTGTTGAACATAAAGGGAGAGACTAACAGTAATGCAGTCATAGTAGGGGACTTTAATACCCTATTGACATCTTTGAATAAATATTCCAGAGAGAGAATCAGTGAGAAAACAGCAGCTCCCCCTGGCTGGTATAGCTCAGTTGATTGAGCGTGGGCCTGAAAACCAAACAATCATGGTTCGATTCTCAGTGAGGGCACATGCCTGGGTTGCAGACCAGTTCCCAGCAGAGGACGCATGAGAGGCAACCGTACATTGATATTTCTCTCCCTCTCTCCTTCCCTTATCCTCTAAAGATAAATAAAATCTTTTCAAATTAAAAAAAAATGTTTAGAAAACAGCAGCTCTACATGACATATCAGAGAAGATTATCTTAATTAATATTCAGAGCATTCCCTCCTAAAGCAAAAGAATATACATTACTTTTAAGTGGACATGCAACATTCTCCAGGATAGACTAATGTAAGGCCACAAAACAAGTTTCAGTAAATTTAAGAAGATTGAAACCATACAAGCGTCCTCTCCAACCAAAATGTTATGATACTAGAAATCAAGCACAAGAAAAAACTAAACAAACATATGGAGGCTAAATAACATGCTACTAAACAATGAATGGGTTAATAATGAGATCAAGGAAGAAATCAAAACATACCTTGAGACAAATGAAAATGTAAGGACAATGACAGCACTCTTGAGAAAGAACAAAGCTAAAGTTCTCATACTACCCAATATTAAACTATACACTACAAGATCATAGTAATCAAAATAGCATGGTACTGGCATAAAAACAGACATATAGGTCAATGAACAGAATAGAGAGCCCAGAAATAAATCCAGGCCTCTACAGCCAATTAATCTATGACAAAGTAGATAAGAACATACAAAGGAGTAAGGACAGTCTATTCAGTAAATGGTGTTGGGATGATTGTAGAAATACATGCAAAAAATGAAAATAGACAACCTCTTTACACCATATACAAGCTTAACTGGAATTTCTCAAGTGTTTTAAAAGAAATATTGCAACACAGGACCAGGCTTGGTGCCCCAGAAAGAGCCTCGGGTGGCAGGCAGACTGGGCGGATAGGTCCTCAGGGAGGAGTGATGGTAGAGCTAGCAGAGCTCACCAGGGTAGTGTAAATGCAGATTTGGCTGATGGGGCAGGACTCACACAGGAGTTACGGCAGCCTTCAGCTGTGCAGGAGGAAGACTCAATGTAAGGACAGTGGCAGTTTTCCCTCCAGCCCTTACACTGAAGCCACACATCTAAGTCTCTCCCTGTATGTCTCTGGCAAGCACCCCTGCCACCCCCCTCCCCCAACCTTGTTCTTCCTCTGAAGCCCAAGGTGAGTACCTGCAAGTGAGAGTATGTGTGCTGGCCCTTTAAGAGGACATCTGGGTTTCCAGCAGTTTTGTGTCTCTGAGAAAAGAGAGGAATTCCTGTTGATTTCTGCAGCCAGATGTTATGTAGTCTCCTCTTCCTCACCCTGGGGAGCCCAATGTGGGCTTGAGGCCCCTCACCCCTCAGGGGGTACCCCAGCAACCTATAAGATATCCCTCTCTCTTCTCTACTGCCACATATAGGTGTGGGGCCACCCCTATTCTGTATCCATTCCTCCTACTAGTCTCCACACAGCTTTTTCTGTAAATCCTCAGTTATAAGACTTCTGTTCAGCTGGTCTTCGGATGGTTGAGTGTTCTATAATTTAGTTGTAATTCTGGTGTGTTCATGGAAGGAGGTGAGCACAGTATATACCTATTTCATCAGCTTGACTACAACCAAAATCTGCATTTTAAAAGTGTCATAAAGTTGAAAAACAAATTACAGCTAGGGAAAAAATATTTTCAGTTCAATTATACACAGTCTAATTTCTTTAATAGAAAATAGACAAAGGATGAAAGTATAACTTACAGAATAACTACATATGGCTTTTAAGTATTTAAAAATATGTTTAAATACATACAAAGTATTTAGAAAGTTCTTATTTAACCACTACTTGTATTAGTATTATTGTTGTTGTTATTACCATGCCAAATAAAATAAATGCATATCAAATTATTAGATGTTATTTTAATTTATCAGGTCGGCAAAGATGACAAACTAAATAATGCAACTATTGGTAAAAGTATAATAATCTCCATATTTTGTTGTTGAGAGTATAATTTGATACAAATTTGGAAAGAAATTTAGAAATACATGTATATTAAAAGTTAAAAAGGTTTATATCCCTGACCCAAGAATTTTATTTCTAGGATTAATCCTCAGATACATACAGTATGTTCCCAAATATGTATGTACAAAATATTAATTCAGCATCTTTAGTAGTATATATGCTGCAAGCAGTTATATACAACACGATACAGTCATATAAAAATATTATACAGTTTTTTAAAAGAACAAGGTGGTATTATACTATAGCCACTGAAAGATTTTGAAGATATAGTATTAAGAAAAAATACAGAAAAAGACTGTGCTACTATTTATGTTAAAAAGAAAAAAGCATGGGGCTACATGCAGGCACCACTCTCCTATATCATAAAAAAGGACTTCTGGAGGGATAACAAAGAAAACATTAACAGTGATTCACTCTGAAAAGCAGTGGGAGAACAATCAGTGATGGAAGACTCACTTACATATTTTCATTATGTACTTTTATTACTCATTAGAAAGAAAGGGATAGAGAAGGGAAATTCTGCAGTCCAGAGTGATTCTGAGAGGCCTTCCAGAGGACGTGACTTTAGATTGTGTTCAGAAAGATGAGAGAATTGGTGGAAACATAGGTCAATTTGAGTTCCCCAGCCTGGACGTGGGCATCAGCTAAAAAGCACCATCTGATTTGAAAACACAGAGAAGTGTCCTGGTCTCAGAGACCGCCCTGTGAAGATGCCATGCTGAGTCAACCAGGCTCTGAGAGGGGGGAGGATCAGCACTGCTTGTGGGTGAACCACAGGCAGGACTGAAGACAGGCTGTATTAACCAGAGGACACAGAACAAAGGAAAGAGAAAAAGGAGCTCACTTCTCCTAAAGTCATGTGCTGACAACGACAGCCTGGTCAGACAATTTCTTGTTTTTATTGTGTTTTTACACTACCATTTATACCCCTTATACTCCCTCCCCCACTGTAATCACCACACTGTTGTCTGTGTCCATGAGTCCGTTTTCCCTTTCACTCAATCCCTCCACCCCAACCTTCCCCACCCCCACAGCTGTCATCCTCCTCTCTATCATGAATCTGTCTCTATTTTGCTTGTTAGTTTAGTTTGTTCATTAGATTCCACATATGAGTGAAATCATGTGGGATTTGTCTTTCTCTTACTGCCTTATTTCACTTAGCATAATGTTCTCTGGGTCCATCCATGCTGTCACAAAGGGTAAAATTTTCTTCTTTATACAGCCAAGTAGTATTCCATTGTCTAAATGTCTTGGAATTGTTTTATCCACTTATCTACTGATGAACACTTACGCTGGTTCCAGACCTTAGTGATTGTAAATAATGCTGCAATGAACATAGAGGTGCTATGTTCTTTATAATTAGTTTGTGGGGTTCCTTCAGATATGTTCCCAAAGGTGGGATTGCTGGGTCAGAAGGCAGATCCACTTTTTATTTTTTGAGGTATCTCCATACTGCTTTCCATAGCAGCTACACCAGCCTGTAATCCCACCAACAGTGCAAAAGGGCTTGCCTTTCACCACATCCTCACCACAGCTTGTTTGGTTGTTGATATATTGATGATAGCCATTCTGACAGATGTGAAGTAATATCTCACTGTGGTTTTAATTTGCATTTTCTCTGATGATTAGTGACATTGTGCATCTTTTCACATGTCTATTGACAATCTGTGTGTCCTATTTGAAGAAGTATCTATTCAGGTCCTTTGCCCATTTTTTAATTGGATTGTTTGGTCTATTTAGTGTTGAGTTTTATAAGTTCCTTATAAATTTTGGGTATTAACCCCTTAACAGATGTATCAGTGAATATGTTCTCCCATTATTGGGTTGTCTTTTTATTATGTTGATGATTTCCTTTGCTGTGCAAAAACTTTTTAGTTTGATATAATCTCATTTGTTTATTTTTTCTTTAGTTTCCTTTGCATAAGGAGATATATCAGAAAAAAATGGTGCTATAAGCAATGTTTGAGATTTTACTGCCTATGTTTTCTTCTAGGATTTTTATGTTTTCAGATCTTACATTTAAGTTTTTGATTCATTTTGAATTTATTCCTATGTGTGGTATAAGAAGATGGTCTAGTTTCATTTTTCTGCACACTTCTGTCCAGTTTTCCCAATACCATTTATTCAGTAAACTATCTTTAGCCCATTGTATGTGCTTCCTTCCTCTGTTGAATATTTACTGAGTGTAAAAGTTCACACAGCAATACATCAAAAGACCAGAAACTGCATTCAAATTTATTCCAGAAATGCAAAGTTAGTACAACATTCACGAATCAATAAATGTGGTACACTACATAAACGAAATGAAGGATAAAAACCACATGATCATATCAATAGCAGAAAAGGCATTTGATAAAATCCAGCACCCATTTATGATAAAAAAAAACCTCTCAGCAACATGAGAACAGAGAAGACATACCTAAACACGATAAAGGCCACATATGACAAAACTACTGCCAGCATCATACTCAATGGGCAAAAACTACAAGTGTTCCCCTAAAAATAAAGAACAAGACAGGGATGTCCACTTTCACCTCTCTTATTCAGCATTATCCTAGAAGTCCTAGACACAGCAATCAGACAAGAAGAAGAAATAAAAGACATCCCAATTGGAAAGGAAGAAGTAACACTGTCTTTATTTGCAGATGATGTGATACCGTATATAAAGAACCCCAAAGATTTCATCAAAAACTAGTAGAACTGATAAGTGAATTTGGCAAAGTATCAGGATACAAAATTAATATCCAGAAGTCAGTTGCATCTTTATATGCCGATAATGAACTATCAGAAAGGGAAATTAGAAAACAATCCCATTCATGATTATTTCAAAAAGCATAAATTACCTAGGAATTGATTTAACCAAGGTATTAAAGACCTGTACTTGGAAAATTATAAGACACTGAAGAAACAAACTGAAGAAAATACAAATAAGTGGAAACAAATGTCATGTTCATAGATAGGCAGAATTAACATCATTAAAATATTCATTTTACCCAAAGCAATCTACAGATTCAATGCAATTCTTATCAAGGTTCCAATAATGTAATTCATAAAACTAGAACAAATATTTCAAAAATGTATATGGAACCACAAAAGGCCCTGCATAGCAACAGTGATCCTGAGAAAAAACAACAAAGTTGAAGAAATCAAGCTAACTAATATCAAACTGTATTATAAGACCAGAGTAATCAAAACAGCATGGTACTGGCATATAAAGAGACATATAGATCAAAGGAATGGAATAAATAGCCCATAAATAAAACTGACCAGGCTCCTTCGTTCCTTTATTTATTCAATCCCTCTTTAGCCTTTTATTTCATTTCATTTATTTTAGTAAATATTGAGTGTCTACTATATTCAAGGGTCTGGAATAGCAATGATAAAGAGAAAAGCAGAGGTCGTGCCTTCATGTAGCTTATAGTTTAGATAGAAAGGCCAATATTAAGCAAATATTAAGAAATTACAAAAATGGTAATATAAGAAAATAGACAATGTAATTAATATGTATGACTCTTAGTCCACATACTTAAGAGTACAAGAAATGATAGGTTTCCTTATTTTACAAAAATAAAATTAAAACGTATATCCAAAGTATATAAACAACTCCTACAACACAGCAATAAAAAGATAAATAATCCACCCTGGCTGGTGTGGCTCAGTGGATTCAATGCCATCCTGAGAACCAAAGGGTCACTGGTTTAATTCTTAGTCAGGGCACATGCTTGGGTTGCAGGCCAGGTACCCAGTAGAGGATGTTTGAGAGGCAAACACACATTGATATTTCACTCTCTCTCTTCTTCCCTTCCTTTCCATTTCTCTACAAATAAATAAAATCTTAAAAAAAACAAATAGAAGATGGAGGCATAGGTAGATACACTTTGCCTCTTTGTAAGGGGCAAAGAAGTACAACAACAAATTTAAAAACAAAAAAACAATCAGAAATGACAGAAAATTGAACTTCATGGAAGTCTAACAACCAAGGAGTTAAAGAAGAAATATTCATCCAGACCCAGGGGGTGGGGTGGGGGGTGCGGTTGAGAGAGGAAGCTGAAGTGGAGAGGACTGGCAGAGAGGTGGTGGCTGGAAAACCAGGGAGTTTGAGGTATTGGCTGGTGGACCGGGCTAGGCAGTGGCTGGCAGAGCAGGTGGTCTCTGTGTGGGATTAATCAGGAAAAACAACTGGGGAGCAAGACAGACTACAAAACTCAGGGTTCCAGTGCAGGGAAATAAAGCCTCAAAACCTCTGACTGAAAAAAAACCTGGGGGGTTAGGCAGCAGGAGAAACTCCCAGCCTCATAGGAGACTTCACTAGAGAGACCAGAGTCCTAGAATGTACACAAACCCACCCACCCAGGAATCAGCACCAGAAAGGGCCCAATTTATTTGTGGGTGGTGGAGGGAATGACTGAAACCCAGCTAACAGCTGAGTAAGTGACATTGCTCCCTCTCTGACCCCTCCCTGCCAACACAACAATGATGTGGGTTGCCCTGCCCTGATGAATACCTAAGGCTCTGCCCTTTACTACATATCAGGTCCCCTGAGACAAAATATATATATATATATATGGCCCAAATGAAAGAACATAAATTGTGTTCTTTCAAAGCTCCAGAAAATATACAACTAAGTGATGAAGAGATAGCCAACCTATCAGGAACACAGTTCAGAGCACTGGTAATCAGGATGCCCACAGAAATGATTGAGCATGGTCATGAAATAAAGAAAGAAGTGAAAGCTATGAAAAGTGAAATAAAGGAAAGTGTTCAGGGAACCAACAGTGAAGGGGAAAAACCAGTACTCAAATCAATGGTTTGGAGCAGAAGGAAGAAATAAACATTCTACCAGAACAGAAGGAAGAAACAAGAATTCAAAAAGAAGAGAGAAGAGGCTTAAGAACCTCCAGGACAACTTTAAACATTCGAACATCTGAATCATTGGGGTACCAGAAGAAGAAAAGGAAGAGCAAGAAATTAAAAACTTATTTGAACAAATAATGAAGAAGGACTTCCCCAATTTGGCAAAGGAACTAGACTTTCAGGAGATCCAGGAAGCTCAGAGAGTCCCAAAGAAGTCAGACCCAAGGAAGCATACCCCAAGGCACATCATAATTACATTACCAAAATTAATGAGGAGAGAATCTTAAAAGCAGCAAGAGAAAAGAAGATGGCTACTTACAAAGAAGTTCCCATAAGGCTCTCAGCTGATTTCTCAAAAGAAACCTTGCTGGCAAAAAGGAGTTGGAAAGAAGCATTCCAAGTCATGAAAGGCAAGGACCTACAGCCAAGATCACCCTAATCCAGCAAAGCTATCATTTAGAATGGAAGGGCAGTTAAAGTGCTTCCCAGGTAAGGTCAAGTTAAAGGAGTTCATAATCACCAAGCCCTTCTAATATGAAGTAGTAAAGGAACTT
The DNA here is from genome assembly GCF_014824575.4 of Sturnira hondurensis. Classification (NCBI taxonomy): domain Eukaryota; kingdom Metazoa; phylum Chordata; class Mammalia; order Chiroptera; family Phyllostomidae; genus Sturnira; species Sturnira hondurensis. The sequence continues at coordinate 1,251,030 of NW_028092815.1, read as the reverse complement.
ATCTAAAAGAAAGAAGAAGATCAATACTATGAACAGTAAAATGACAAAAAACTCACAACTATCAACAACCAGACCTAAAAGAAAAAAGGAAAAAAAGAATGAACTAAGCAAACAACTAGAACAGGAACAGATTTACAGAAATAGAAATCACATGGAGGATTATTGGCAGGGAGGGGAGGGGGGAGAATGAGGGATAAGGTACAGGGAATAAGAAACATAAATGGTAGGTACAAAATAGACAGGGGGACATTAAGAATAGTATGGGAAATGGAGAAGCCTAAGAATTTATATGTATGATCCATGGACATGAACTAAAGTGGGGGAATGATGGTGGGAGGGGGGTACACTATGGAAAGTAATAAAAGGGAGAAAATAATGGGACAACTGTAATATAGCATAAGCAATAAAATATATTTTTAAAAGACTATCCAAATTTTTAAATGGTCAAACTTTTCAATAGACATTTCTCAAAAGAAGATGTGCAACCAGCTAAATAATACATGAAAAGATGCTCAATGGCATTTAGTCCTTAGGAAAATGCAAGTCAAAACCACAGCAACATACAGTTTCATACCACTAGGGTTTCTATAATTAAAAAAAGACAAACAGTAATGAGTGCTGACATGGATGTGAAGAAATTGGAACCCTCATACATGGCTGAGAATGCAAAGTAGTGCAGCCTCTTTGCAAAATAGTTTTGTAGTTTCTCAGAAAGTTAAACACAGAATTACCATATGTTTCAGCAATTTCATTATATATATATATATATATATATATATATATACTTAAGAGAAGTGAAAATTATGTCCACACAAAAACCTGTACAGGAACAGCGATAGCAGCATTATTTATCAAAGCAAATGTGGAAAAAATCCAAATGTTCATTAGTTAACAAGTGGACAAATAATACAGGATAGCCACACAATGGGCCATCACTGAGTCATGAAGAGCGGCAAGGTGCTGACTCATGTTGCAGCATGGATGGACCTTGAAAACATTATGCAGTGTGAAAGAACCCAGACACCAAAAGCTACATATTGTGTGATTTTGCTGATATCAAACATCCAGAATGTGTGAATCTATAAAAGCAGGAGAGAGATTAGCAGCTGTCGGGGACTCGGGGGAAAGAAAACCAGATAATGTGGATAATGTATACAGAGAAATTTTGGGGGGTAGTGAAGATGTTCTCAATTCAATGGTGACTGCGCAACTCTTGTAAATATACTAAAACTCACTGATGTGTATACTTTGAGAATAAATTTTTTATATATGAATTATCTCAAAAGTTATATGACAAAAAATCAAATCATGTCTTACTCTGAACTCTCGTTTACCAGACGAGTAGGAATTCAATTTCGGGCATTATCAAAGCTCCATCTTCTCCCATAAGTTGCGCAAGAATCCAGGAGGCTGACATGGACAGAGAAAGAATTTTTGTGTTCAGTTCTTAACAATGGCTGCTAATACCCTCATTGTCCTGACCCATGTGGTGCCTGATGTTGTCTGGCTCTGTTATTTACATACCACACATGGGGCATGGGAATCTAGGACCATCCTTGGGACCCTGTGTTCATTCAGAAGGACATAAAAACTGGGAAACACAGGTGAATCTGAGTTCCTCAGCCTGGGACACAGGCATCAGCTAACAAGCATCAGCTGGCTTCAGAACACAGACAAGCAGCCCAGTGCCAGCGGCTGACCTGCTGCAGCCCACAGAGCCATTCCTGCCCCACTCTGAGCTCCTCACTCGTTTCTTACTTGCTCCCAAAATAAGGCAGGCCTCAAGCCTCCAATTGAGCAGAATCTATGGACCACTTTCCCCCACCCTGGCCTTGATAAATCTCTCTCCTGCTCTATCTTCTCTCTCCTGCTCTATCTTCTCCAAACTTTGCTCCTCTTCCTCAGAGGTACCTAGCATAATGAGTTGGGATTGTCCCAAAGAACAGGATGAGAGGACATTTTCAAGCAACTTCTGCAAGCTGATCCTATAAAACCCACCTCTCTTCAGGCAAATGAGCATGAAGCACCTGTCTCCCTTCTTAGAATGGAATGAGTCAAAATTTCTGTAAAAATCAAATTACTATCTCAATTTATAATCTTGATGTACCTAAAAGGTAGAGAATTATAGTTGGAGGAGAATTTGTCCTCTTCCCAGGACATTGAATCTCACCAGGGGTGAGAGAGAAAAATAATAGATATCCTGGTTCTCTCTCAGAATCAGAGCTGAACCTAAGGTAATAATCTCAAGTCCAGGGGGAACACAACACTGGCAGCCCATGCCTTCCAACGCATGTGAAGGACACAGAGATGCAGCTGGAGGAGGCTGGAGCACTAGGAGGGAAGATGGAGTAGAAGTGCCCTAAGGAAGACCACCAGGGAGGCCTTGAGCCAAAGTCAGCAAACACAAAAATGCCAGGTCTGTCAGAAACAAATGTGCCTTACGAGCCCTGCCACTCAGAAACTGGAGGAAGAGGCTCTACATGTATGTGGTGATGGGGTTCCAAGCCATAGCAGCTGAAGAAGCCCTCTGCCAGTTGTGCTACTCCCTGTCGTAAGAGGGCTGCAGGTGCGGCTAGTGACCACCACAGGAACAATGGCCAAGCTAGAGGGGAAGGGCCTGTGAGCTCAAGAGAAAGAGACGCAGAATAGGGGCAAGCCTTTCCTTTGTGGGTGTGTCTTGCTGAGTAGGAAAATGAAAAGGATTTGAGCCTAGGAGTTGTTTTCAGAGGCACCGTAGGGGATGGGAAGAGCACTGGTTTGGTGGTTAGCAGAAGAGTCTGAGAGGTGACTTTGCAAGCCCATGATGACATGAGGCTGTTTCTCTGTGACCTGGTCATTCTCCTTGCTGGGACTCTAAGCCTGAGGGCTCCAAAACCCTTATGCGCCAAATAGTTTCAGTTTTGATAAAACTATTTCTTCTGTGCTACTTTCAGCACCCCCTGTGTTACTTACCGACAGGCTCTGGTCTCCCCACCATTCCTTCCTGGGGGGCAGAGTGCACAAGGCAGGGTGAGGGCAGTTCGAGGGCACCTTCCTTTCTGCCCTGGACACAGGTGTGGACTTCTGCCTGTCTGCCTGCCACCCTTCCCTCGTGTCAGAATCCCGACCCCTCTTTTCCTGTTTGGCTGCAGGCAGCTCTGCTTTCTCTAAGTCCCAATGTTGCTCTATCCTGGTCGTAACTTGTTTGAGGAGAACCTGCTTCACTCCCTCATTTCTTCTGCTTCTGACACAGAAACAGGTGAGAGGAATCAGTAACATCCCCCACAGCCACTCTCCTCCATCACAGTGAGACTCTGAAGCCTGTGGACTTTTCAAGGATTGCTCCCTGAAAAATAGCAACAGAGAACTATTAACAGCTAATGTCGTTCTTTTACGATGTTCCCAAGGGGTCTTAGTGGAAGCAGCAAACAATCCAAATGTTTTTCTGTGTCATAACAAAAACAATTGTTTGAGACAGATAAGAGTCTTGCTAACGGGGAAACTACCCTTTCAGGGGTATGGACCTAGGTGGTATTGTCTCCAGGAAAAATCTAAAGTTTATCTTACAGGGGCATTCATATTTAATAGGTCAACCAGTAAAGGAATTGGCTGTAACATGTCTCATCAGTAGGAAGATTGAAATGAAGGCACCAATGTTCCTTGCCAGCCGTCACACCCAAGCTCACTGTCTCCTTGGAATATGAAACAGCAGGCAGACTCAAACTTGCTGCTCATCTGGCTGAAGCCCAGAATGACATGGGAAATACAGGATGAAGGAAGGAGCCAGGAGGAAGACCTCCTCTAGAATGAAGTGGGGATCTCTCAAATGGATCTCGGGGCCATGGCTTTTTAAATCCTGCTGTGCAGAAGCATGCAGATGAACTTGGATGACACTATGCTAAGGGAAGGAAGCCAGACACAGGATGACAAACACTGCATAATCTCATGTATGTGAGGTACCTAAAATAGGAAACTCAGAAGAAGAGAGTAGAACGGTAGTGGCTGGGGGCTGGGAAGAGGGCAAATACGAAGTTGTTGTTCACTGGACATGAAGCTTCAGTTAAGCAACATGAGTAAGTTCTAGAGGTTGTTGTACAACATTGTTTCTATGGTTAACAATATGTATTGCACACTTAAACATTTGTTAAGAGAATAAATCTCATGTTAAATATCCTTACCACAATAAATTATGACTGGGGACCAAAACATATTAGATGAATGAATATAAGCAAGCAAATAAATAAATTTATTACAAAAAATAAAGCCCCATATACACCAACTCATTCTAATCTTGAACTTAAATAATAGGTCATAGCACCAGGATCCATAAGGAACCCAAATGAAACACTGACATTTGTTTTCTAAACTCATTTGGGGCCAAAAATATAACCAGCTCCCAATGAAAGTACCTCTAAATTTTCTGCATCATCTAACACAGCTCTTTGCATACAATAAATATGCAATAAATATTTGCTATGGGTTTTACTAAACAGTATTCACTACTACTGAACCTTCGTTTACCTGTGTCGATATTCATGGCAGACTTCCTCAGTTAAAAGCTCTAGATAAGACCTCTTTGAAAACAAGTATCATCAGGCTTTCAGCTCCCTGAGGTCAGTCCTGCCCCCACTTTTCATCTTCTGCTAAAGTACAAACCAGCTTTCCAATCAGATCGCCGATGCAGCACCGTGCTCTTCTCTTCCTGAAAAACTGTGTGACCGTGACTGGAGCAACCGGAACGCTGTTATGGGAGGGAAGGAGAGCGGGGTGAAGCTGTGAGGAGGCTCTGTGGGTTGGCGACGCTGTGATTCTTCCGCCGATGCAGCAGTGCGCAGAGCTATGTGTTTTGCATGAACACATTCCCTTGGCAAACAGGCTGTTCTTTTTGATCCATGGCTCCAAAAGACGGGTGGCATCAAGCACAGGAAGGGAGAGCTGCTCCTCATGGGAGCCGGCCCCCAGGTACGCAGGGCCCAGGGCAAAGCACGAGGGACCCGTTTGCACACAGGTGAAATCTGCTTTAGGAGACAAAACACCACTGACAGTAGATGAGTGAGGCAGGCTGGAGGTTGGGGCCTTGAGTGTGGAAAGGAGAGACTACTGGCTATAAACCGGCTGGGCCAATGAAGCCGCACACAGCTCCTGGGTCTTTTTTGAATAAATTTTCACAGGTGAAAATAGGTTGGTCCCCTACAATCTATCTACCAAATTAAAATGAAATTAAGTCTCAAGTCAAATGCATAGAAGAAATTATTAAACAACAGTTAAGCACAAACTGACAGAGAAGAGGTCATACAACTTGTTCAGTAAACACAATGAATTCTTCCAAATCTCTGTTCTTTGAGTGCCCCAAGCATTCTGCAGGGAGGAACACATTCCAGGGAAAGGACTGTGGTACCCTGAGAGTCAATATCAGGTAACCCAAATCTTCCTAAACCCATAGGTGAACATAGGACCATGTGGGGTCAAGTCTTTCATGCCACTCCCCATGGGAGCAGACTAGACTTCAGGGATTGGTTCTACTCCATTCAAAGTACGTGCTCGTCTTCCACAGATTAGACCACGACCTCTAAATATGGCTGACCTGTGAGCCATACAGGTCCCTGAAGAATAACACTAGGTTTTATTTGTATTCATTTCCCCCTGTGCTAGCGTGTCCACAAAGGTGGCCACCAGTTCTTCCTGCCCAGCCATCAAAAGTGAAGCTTGTTGCCCATTCCCATGAATCTGAGCTGGTCTTGTGACTTGCAGTGACCAGGAAAGTGTGGTGAAAGTGACACCATGCCACTCCTAGTCCTAGACCTACAGAAGATGAGCAGCTTCCTCTTTCACCCTCTGGGAAGCCAGCTGCTATTCAAAGTAGTTTGGCTTCCCTGTTGGAGAAAGGCCCTAGTGAAAGAGCAGACTGATGGGCACCTAGTTTGCTTCCAAATCTTGGCTATTGTAAATTGTGCTGCTATGAACATTGGGGTGCATATGTTCTTTGGGATTGGCGTTTTAGGGTTCTTAGGATACAATCCTAGCAGTGGAATTGCTGGGTCAAAGGGCAGGTCCAATTTTAGTTTTCTGAGAAAATTCCATACTGTTTTCCATAATGGTTGTACCAGTCTGCAATCCCACCAACAGTGGACCAGAGTCCCCTTTTCCCCACACCCTCTCCAACATTTGTTGTTTATTGCTTTGTTTATGATAGCCAGTCTCACTGGTGTAAAGTGGTATCTCATTGTGGTTTTAATTTGCATCTCTCTGATAGCAAGTGATATTGAGCATCTCTTCATGTGTCTCTGGATCCTCTGTATGTCTTCCTTGGAGAAGTGTCTGTTCAAGTCCTTTCCCCATTTTTTAATTGAGTTAGTTGTCTTCTTAGAGTAAAGTCGTGTGAGTTCTTTGTATATTTTGGAGATTAAACTAGGTGCCCATCAGTAAATGAATGGATCAAAAAACTATGGTACATATACACAATTGAATTCTATGCAGCAGAAAGAAAGAAGGAGCTCCTATCTTTTGCAACAGCATGGATGAAACTGGAAAACATTATGCTGAGTGAAATAAGCCAGGTGTTGAAGGACAAATATCATATTATCTCACCTTTAACGGGAAGCTAAACAACAAAACAAACAGGCAAGCAAGATATAACCAAAGACACTGAAATAGAGCATAGGCTGACAGTGACCAGAAGAGAGGGAATTTCAGGGGAAATAGGGGAGGGATTTAGAGGAACACATATAAAGGATACATGGACAACAACTGAGAAGGGTGGAAATGGGAGGGGGGAGCACAGGGGGTGGGGTGGGGTGGGAGTAATAGACAGAATACTGTACTTGAAAAATAATTAAATAAATTTAAAAAAAGAAAAAAAAAGAGCAGACCTCTGGGAAATGACACAGAGTGGTTCCACTTGCCCCTAGTCATTTCAGCCTCTCCAGCTAAGGCACCAGACATGTGGGAGAGGCCACCGTGGACCATCCACCTTTAGCTGAGCTGTCCCAGCTAGTGTCACGAGAGCAGAGACAAACCAGCCCCGCCAAGCCCTGGCCCAACTGCAAAAGGGGCAAATAAATTGTTGTTGTTTCCACCAACTGAGTTTGGAAAGTGGTTCATTACATAACAACATCAGGAGTGTCAAATTTATTTTCACCAGGGGCCACATGAGCCTTGCAATTGCCTTCAAAGGGCCAAATGTAATTTTAGGACTGTGTAAATGTAACTACTCCTTAGCTAGGGGCAAGGAGCTCAGTGCTGCCACCAGATAGGAACAAGGTGCCAGGCCAGATAAAACAAGGTGGAGGGCCGGATTTGGCCTTGTATTTGCCACCTGTGCAATAGATCACTTTTTCAAAGAAAAAGAAGATGATCAAAAATATGAACAGTAAATAAAATGACAACAAACTCACAACTATCAACAGCAGAACCTAAAACAAAAACAAACTAAGCAAACAACTAGAACAGGAACAGAATCAGAGGTCAGAAACACATAGAACACATAGAGATCAAAACACATAGAACAGGAACAGAAATGGAGATCACGTGGAGGATTATCAGCAGGGAGGGGGAAAGGGGGAATAGGGGATGAGGTACAGGGAATAAGAAGCATAAATGGTAGGTAAAAATAGACAGGGGGGTTAAGAATAGTATAGGAAATGTAGAAGCTAAAGAACTTATGATACATGGACATGCACTAAAAGGAAGAATGTGGGTGGGAGGGGGTGTGCAGGGTGGAGGGGAGTGAAGGGGAGGAATGGGACAACTGTAATGGTATAATCCATAAAATATATTTTTAAAAAAGCTAAACAAACAGATACTGTGAAGTTGCAGGATACAAAATCTATGCACAAAAATCCACTGCATTCTTATATACTAACAGTTAAATTTCAGAAAAAGAAATGAAGAAAACAATTCCTCTTGTGATGGCAAGAAAAAGAATAAAATACCGAGGAATGAACTCAACAAAGGACATGAAGGAACTATATACTGAAAATTACAAAGCATTATTAAAAGAGGACAAAAAAGATACAATGAAATGAACAGATATTCTGTGTTCATAATCTGGAGGAATCAACATAGTTAAAATGTTCATATTACCCAAAGCAATATATAGATATAGTGTAATCCCATTAACATCACAATGGCATTTTTAAGATAAATAGAACGAAAAAATCATATTTGTACAGAACCATAGAAGATACCAAATAACCAAAGAACCCTAGGGGAAAAATGAACTGGATGTATCAAATACCTGACTTCAAATTGTATTACAGAGCTATGATAGTCAAAACTGCATGGCATCAGCAGAAAAACAGACCCACAGACCCATGGAACAGGATAGAGAGCTCAGAAATAAAACCACATGTGTATGGGCAAATAATTTTTTTACAAGGAAGTCAAAATACACAATTGAGAAAAGAAAGCCTCTTGAATAAATGGTGCTGGGAAAATTGGAAAGCTGAATGCAAAAGCAATGAAACTAGATTATGATTTGTCCCTATGTACAAAAATAAACTCAAAATGGATCAAAAACCTAAATATAATATCTGAAAAAATAAATTACATAGAAGAAAACATAGGTACTAAACTAATGGACTTTGGTCATAGAGGATATTTTATGAATTTGACCCCAAAACAAGGGAAGTAAAGGCAAAAATAAATGAGTAGGGAGACTATCTCAAACTAAAAATCTTCTGCACAGCAAAATAAACTGACAACAAAACAAAAAGGCAAGAAAATTAATGGGAAATGATATTTGCAAACAATAGCTTCAACAAGGAATTAATGTGCAAAATAAATCAAGAACTCATACAACTCTTGCTAAATCCTTTCAAAGAAGCAACGGCTGGTTTCAGTGAGTCCCTGGCCCCATACCTCTTTCCAAGTGGCCCCAGGAAGGGCACTAGCAGCAACCAGCCTAGATTCACACCCAGGTTTTACCTAGGAATCTCCAATCCCAGCACAAGTCATCTCACATTGCTCTAAAGCTCAGGAATGGTGGCCCAAGGCAAAACACAGGTGGGGGCTTACCTTGTCCTGCACCACCTCAGAAACCCCAGGGCCAGTGAATGCAGTGGACAGCTATAGACCAGATGGGAGCACTACCACCCTGCCCCTGCACAGCTGATCCTCCACAGAGGGCAGAGGTTAGTGGTCAGTGATCATAGCCAATCCTTGCAACTGACTGGCCTGGATAAATCCCTCCTGTTTATCTGCCAACAGCAATTGAGGCTTTACTATAAGCAGAGGGTATACAGCCCAAATGAAGGGCATACCTCATGTACCCAGTTTGAGTGATAGGGGAGACTGTGCCACTGGACCCTACTATGTTAGGCCATGATAACAAGATGGAGTCAAAGCAGCTCTACCTAATACATAGCAAGAGACATAGGGAGGCTGACAAAATGAAGAGACAAAGAAGCATGGCCCAAATGGAAGAACAGATAAAAATTCTAGAACATGAGCTAAACAAAATGGAGATAAGCAATCTATCAGATGCAGAGGTTCAAAACACTGGTAATAAGCATGCTCAAGGAACTTAGTGAGGGCCTCAACAGCATGAAAAAGATCCAGTCAGAAACAAAGGGCACACTAATTGAAACAACTTACAGGGAAACAACAGTGGCATGAATAAAGCTGAGATCAAATCAATTATTTGGAATATAAGGAAGCAAAAAAAAACAATGAATCATAACAACAAGAAGAAAAAATTTTAAAAACTAAGGATAACATAAGCAGCCTCTGAGACAACTTCAAGTGTTCCTATATTCGGGACCATAGAGGTGCCAGAAGGAGAAGAGAAAGAGCAAGAATTTGAAAATCTATTTGAATGAATAATGTAAAAAATGTCCCTAATTTGGTGAAGTAAATAGACACGCAAGTCAAAGAAGCACAGTGAGTCCCAAACAAGATGGATGCAAAGAAGCCAACTCCAGGACACATCATTATTAAAAGTTGAAGGTTAAAGATAAAGAGAGAATCTTAAAAGCAACAAAGAAAGCAGTTAGTTACCTTCAGAGGAGTCCCCATAAAACTGTCAGCTGCTTTCTCAAAAGAAACTTTGCAGGCTAGAGGGGATTGGCATGAAATATTCAAAGTCGTGAAAAGCAGGGACCTATAGCCAAGATTGCTATACCCAGCAAAGATATCATTTAGAATCAAAGGGCAGATAAAGAGCTGCCCAGACAAGAAAAAAACTAAAGGAGTTCATCATCACAAAAACATTATTGTATTAAATTTTAAAGGGACTTATTTAAGCAAATAAGATCAAAACTATGAACAACAAAATGGCAATAAATATATATCTATCAACAATTGAATCTAAAAAACAAACTAAGCAAAGAAGAAGAACAGAGGCAGAATCATGGATACAGAGAGTGTTTTTATTGTTGCCAGATGGGAGGTGGGTGTGGGAGAATGGATGTAGAGGTGAAGGGATTAAGAAGTACAAACAGTTAGTTACAGAATAGCCATGAGGATGTTAAGTACAGTGTAGAAAATGGGGTAGCCAAGGAACTTCTACACATGACCCATGAACATGAACAATGGTGTGGGGATTGCCTAAGGAAGTGGGTGGTGCTGCTGGAGGGGGGCAAAGGGGGGAAATTAGGACAACTATAATAGCATACTCGAGTCAAACAAACAAATACATACTCATACGACTCAACAACAAGCAAACAATCCTGTTACAAAATGGGGAGAGGACCTGAGAAGACACTTCGCCCAACAAGGCATACAAACAGGCAACGGGTATATGAAAAGATGCTCAACTTCACTAGCTACTAGGGAAATGTAAAGCAAAGCTACAATAAGATGTGAGGTAACATCTGGCTATTGTTAACAAGACTGGCTATTGTTAACAAGACAAGTGCCCTGGTTGTTGTAGCTCAGTGGAGTGAGTGCTGACTCGTGAGCCATAAAGGTCCCTGGTTCAATTCCCAGTTGGGGCACATGCCTGGGTTGCAAGAGGTGAGCGGCAACCAATCAATAGTTCTCTCACACAGTGCTGTTTCTCTCCCTCTCTTTCTCCCTCCCTTCCACTCTCTCTGAAAATAAATAAAATCCTTTTTTAAAAAAGGCAAGTAATAACAAGAGGTTGTGAAGAAAACGGAACCCTCTGGGCTCAGCAGTAATAAGTTGGGGCAAGGTGATCTGGGAAGGCTGGCTCCCTTTAATGTTGACATCATTCTCAGCTGCCTTACCTTTGCATCTCCAGTGCTGTCACTGGAATCAGCCACCACGTACATCTGCCTCTCCCATACTCAGGGCTGCAAACAGTGTGCTTAGCAGTCTGATCCTCACTGGGGCCCACTGCTAGCTCTGGGAGGGCAAGGGGAGGGGGAGCACTGGCCAGGGGTAGGGTGAGGAGAGGTGGCCAGGCTCCATGGCTTGCCTTTGCAGCCTGGCAATGGAAGCACCACACTGTGCTCTGTCTCTACCCTATCACTGGGTCAGCTGCAGTATGTACTGGCCATTCAGACAGGAATACATACTGCCTGACTTCAAGGAGCAAGGCCAGGGGAAGTTCTCCTGCCACCATTCTTCTGATGTCAAACACAGGGACCAGAGGGGAGAGGGGAGAGAATCACAGGGGAAAAGAGGAAGGACTCACATGAACAAGTATAAAGGACACATGGACAATAACTAAGGTGTGTGGGGGGGAATGGGAGGGAGGTGGGGAGCACTGGGGGGACAGGGCTGGGAATATAAGACAGAAAACTGTACTTGAACAAGAATGAAATAAAAAAAAAGTAAAAAAAAAAAAAAGCACATTTTAAAGTAAACAGTCCAAGGCACCTATTTTGAGTGGCAACCAGAAATTCTTTAGTTTAATCCCAATAACAAGTTAACATTCTCATTGATGAAAAGATAGATAGGTCACTATGCTCCCAGCTCAGTTGTGTGTCCTTAGGGTAAGGAAGAGGGAAGAGGGAAATAGGAAATCCAGAGAAAAGAGGAAATAGAATTAAAAAACAGATGGCCTCCTATTTCCAAACTGGAAAGTTTTTGTTGTTGTTTATCTTTCCTAATCTGAACCAAAAACAGGAGGCAGATACAATTGCCTCCAAGCAACAACCCACAAAACTAGTGGCTGAAAGTCATACCAGCAGGTCCCTCCGGCTTGGAGCAGGGAAAAGAGGAGAGCCCTAGGTTTTTTACCCCACCCTACACATGGTCGGGGCCATAGGGCCCTACTGGCCATAGCACATTCCAATTTAGGTCTTGGCTGGAACTGACTGTGAATCTCTGGTCCTAGAGAACGCGCCTTGCATGAAGTTCTGTGCGTGTGTGGTTTTCATATTCAACCCAATTTACAGTGTGAATCATGCAGAGGCCCTGAGGCCCAAGTGGAGCGGTGGTGTCAGTGGAAATTAGGCTCCTCCCATGGGATCACAAGGAAAGCAAGCATCCCAAGGACCCATACACAGGAGATTGTGGTGTGGCAAAATTTATTCAAGTGGAAACAGAAGTTCCTCCTGGGTTTCCGATTTCCATCTCCCTCCATTCTACCATGGAAAGTCAGGACCACAAACAGTCAATTTCCAGAGATTCTGTGCCATATAAATCTCAGTTCAGTCCAGCACTCAGCTAGCTTAGCTTGTGCCCCCAGGTGCAATCAGTTGCTGTGCTGAGGTATCGAGGCCTCCTCTTGAAGCCTGTGTGTGTGGAATCTGCATGGCTCTTGACCACGTGGCTGCTGAGGCCACATGGCTGTGGAGAGAGGACATGCAAGTCCATGGTCACAAGCAAGAGAGAGAGATTGATTCTTGGTTCCCCTGGGATTATATTAGCTTGGGTTTGGGATGACCAGGTGCCTTTTCAGCAAAAAACAATCAACTTCCCAAGCTTCCATGAGCTTTGCATGGGTTTGTGTCCCTCAGTTAAACTAACAGGCCTCTTTGGTCAAGCAGCTTTCCATGTGTCCCCACCCAACCCCAACAATTCAGTTCTGGAGGGCAGACAGTGCTGCTGGAGAGATTTCCTGTGCTCATAGGGTGAAGTCTCCCCAGAAGCAGGTCCCTGGAGTGTGTGGGTGAGTCTGTAAACTCTGTAGCTTCCTGGCTAAGCAAGCAGGCTTATGCTCCCCAGGTTATTAAACTCTTAGTCTAATTCCCTTTGCGTCCTGTTTTTTATTAATAACTAGCTAACTACTGACAGTGACAGTGGGATGCCTTCTGGTTCTGGAGAAGAATTAATGTCTTTAAAGTTCCAGTTTCATCTTCCCAGCTTGCCTCCATGCTGGTTTCACAAATGAAACACATCCAAAATGAATTTTACAAACTCTTCTTCTGCCACCAAATAATTTTCTCTTTTTGATACAATTTCTGAGAATAGCATTTTCTTAATCCTCTAGACTCAAACATTTTTTGCTCACCTCCTATGTCTAATTTAGTTTCAATTCTCTAGAAGCAGTAGATTTACCTCCAAAATACCTCCCTAATCTAGTGTTTCACTTTGAGTTGTACTGCCAACATCCTATTTAAATAATCTATTCACCTGGATTTCTTCTAACATTATAATCAGTCTCTATGTCCCTGAAAAAATAGTTGACTTTCCAGCAGAGAGGGAGGAAACTCCTGCAGTCTTTCAGTGTTGATGTGACCTATTTTTTATTACAATATTATTTAAATATATACAACCATAAAATTAATTATGAATGGTTTTCACCTCTAGTTCTTATTCTATATAACTAAAACATTTTACATTAAATTAAATAGACATGCAAAACTAATGGAACTAAAATACATTAGCCTAAAGTGAAGGTATATTGTTTTAGTGAAACTAATTTTTATTTTTTTATTTTTTATTTTTTTTCCATTTATTTATTGATTTATTTATTTTTCCACCTTCTTTTTTAAAAAAATTATTTAATTAATTTTCTTTTTTTTCAATTTTTTTATTTAATTATTTTTCAAGTATAGTTTTCTGTCTATTACTCCCATCCCATCCCACCCCCCACCCTCCCCCCTCCCTCCCATTTCCACCCTTCTCAGTTGTTGTCCATGTATCCTTTATATAGGTTCCTCTAAATCCCTCCCTTATTTCCCCTGAAATTCCCTCCCCTCTCCCCTCTGGTCACTGTCAGCCTGTTCTCTATTTCAGTGTCTTTGGTTATATTTTGCATGCTTGTTTGCTTTGTTGTTTAGCTTCCTGTTAGAGGTGAGATCATATGGTATTTGTCCTTCAACACCTGGCTTATTTCGCTCAGCATATAGTGAAACTAATTTTTAAAAAGGTGACTTTTTGTTTTGTGTTACTTGCTATTAACATAAAATGAGTATGATTTGATTTTGAATGTGATGGACCGCTTTTTGAAATTACTGTCACATGGCTTATTTAACAATAAGCATGTTTGAAATTGGCTCTCAATGGTTTTTAATAATGTGCCCCATAATTTGAAGGAAGTGTTTTTAATGCTTTCTTACTTACTTGCTAATGAACAGTTGCAGGTTAAAGTGTACAGAGACAGGGTGCTAAGGAAACATCCACTCCCAAAGGGTTTCATGAATCGAACTGGTTCTTTGGAATCCAGGGTGCCTGTGCTATCGTGGGCCAGGGTAGGTCTCCCTTTCCTCACTCCTTTTCACTGAACTTGCTTCTCAGCTGTTCTTCCCTGGAGTCAGGACACCGTATTGCCTGAACTTGGTGCCGACACTACTACGGGCATAGATTCGGCACTAGAAAGTGAACTCCATAAGGGGAGGGTTTCTTTTCTTGTCTTCCTGTCTGTTCTTTTCTTTCTTTGTGTGAAACATATTAAGCAAACACAAAAGTAAGGAGAATGGTGCAATGAATCCCTTTGTACCCTTTGTCCAGCTACAACAGCCATCAACTTCTGGACAGTCTTGTTTCATCTACATTTTCATCCACTTTCCTCCATCCCCAATCTCCACTGGGCAATGTTAAAGCAAATACTAGATACCATGTAAGTTCATAAATAAATATCTTAATATGTATCTCTAAAAATAAGGTCTTCTTTTAAAACATAATCACATAACATTATTATGCCTAAAACATTAACAATAACTTGTTATTATTGATAAATAGCCAATAGTGTTCAAATTTGCAAAGGGAGACTTTTGTCTGTTTTTGTCTACTAGTTTGTGCCCAGTACTTACAACAAAGCCTGAGACATAGTAGGTGCTCAGTTAACAATTTAAGTAAAGGAAGGGATATTGAACTTGAGTGGCAGAATTATGTTATGTGGTCATTCAAATACTATAGAATATTATAACATTAAGGGGGGAAAGGCAGGACAACTGTAACTGAACAACAATAAATTTTTAAAAATTTCATTAGGATAAAATTACATAATATTAAAATTTTTGTAGAATTCTCAGAGTACTGAGAATGTATCCACACACCCCAGTTGAGTAACACTGGTATACAGATACCCCTGCCAATTAATCACACCCCAGTTGAGTAACACTGGTATACAGATTCTCCTGCCAATTAATCTTCAAATTTTTATCATGATTCTCCTGATCTTAAAAATTGTTAGGGTCTCCCATTTTTTGCTGAGTCCAGTGCAAATTCCTTGGACTGGCATTTGGGGCCCTTGATACTCTGGCGTCAACCTAGGCTTGTCCCCTACTACACCTTCCCCATTGTGTAAGAAAAGAGTCTGAGGGAGCTATTCCCTGCTCCTCTGCTTTCTCCTTCCTACCCCCGACCTCAGTTAGCCTAGTCCCTCATTGTACTTCCGCTTCTGATTGATAGGCCTCCTCAAATAGCAACTTTGCCATGAGGTCTTTAATAAAGTTTCATCTAAGTTAAATTACTTTCTTTCCTGAATTCAGTTAACATTTGATTATACCTCTATTATCACAACTTTACTATTCTGCCTGGTTTTATGGAGGTTTCTTGGTTTTTTATTGTTTGTTTTACTTTTCATCTGATCCTTCCTTCCAGACTGAGATCCTTAAGAGAAAGCTTTGGGTGTCCTTTCTGTATATTCCCCACCAAATTAGACACAGAGCTTCGTGTGATTCCTATCAACAAATGTCTATCAATTGAGCAAAAAGCTAACAGAGGCCCTTTCCCCCTCTCCCTCTCTCTCTCTTCCTCCCTCAATTCCTTGTTCATTGCAGTTTAAGCTTAAAACCCTTCACTGGCTTCCCATAGCCTGCAGAACACAGTCTAAACCCCTTGGCAAAGCTTAACAGGCTGTAGCACGACCTGGTCCCTGTCTACCTCTAGCTTCATCTCTAACTATCCCACTAAACATCCCTTCTTCCTCTGGCTTCTGAACTCTGTGTCTTTGTTTGCCTCCTGCATTTACACATTCCATTCTGTTTGCTTAAAACACTCTCTCTCCTAGTTCTCTTGGTCTATTATCATTAAAAGATCCAGGGCCTTGGCTGGTGTGGCTCAGTGGATTTGAGAGTTGGACTACAAAGTAAAGGGTTGCTGGTTCAATTCCCAGTCAGGGCATATCCCTGGATGGCAGGCCAGGTCCCCAGGGAGGGGCATGTGAGAGGCAACCACATGTTGAGGTTTCTCTCCCTCTCTATCTCCCTTCCTTCCCCTCTCTCTAATAATAAAGAAATAAAAATTTTTCTTAAAGAGAGATCCAGGAAGACTTCTGAATCTCATAAATCTAGCCCAGGTGTCCTTCCTATGAATTCCCACAACACTGGAATTGTACAATAATTGTACAGTTGTCCCTCTGCACTGTAACTGCTTGTTTACTGGTCTGCTTCCAAGACCACTAACCTGAATTTTGAAGGCAAGGGTGCTGTTCCACTCATTCCACTGTGGCTATGAAACGGAGCTTCAACTACACATGTTACTGGTGGTGACAGGAGCAGAAGAGGTGGTCACAGTTGGGTGGCATGAAGTCATAGAAAAAACTACAGGCCACAGTGAGGAAGACCTTGAATCAAGGGCCCTGTCAAGGAATTTGCCTTTATCCTGAAAGCAGTAGAGAAGGCTTTTAAGGGTCCATGGCTGGAGAGAGCCATGATGACCCTTCCTCAGCTGGTTTGAGAAAGACTACTGTACCTGCAGCGGGGAGGATGAGCGACAGCCAAGACCACTCCCTCCCTAACCCCACCATCGGCACTCTCGCCTGGCTCGCCTGGTCCCGGGGTTTCACAGTCTAGCTCTCTCCTGATTCCTGACCATTTGCTGGAGCTGACTAGTTCTGGTGCCTAGGGTCTAGTTCTGGAATAGCAGTTATGTAACTAATCTGCTCATGTGCTCACAGGAGTCATACTCTAGGCCTTGCAGATAAAGAAATACAGTATAAAGGACATGGTATAGAGTCAGGACCCCTGAAATGAGTGTTTTGTTTCAGTTACAGCTGGGCATGGGAGTTTGGGTGAGAAACTTCTGCTTGCTGTGAGGATCAAAATCAAGTGACTGTGGGTTTCAGAGAAGTTTTCCAACAAGGGGAAAAAGGGAATTCCGAAGGTTTCATGGAAAAAGTAGCACTTGAGCTGGCAAAGGCCTAGACAGAAGAAACTGGGGTCTTTCTAAGGTTCTATCTGCAGGGAATAAAAAGTAATTTAAATACTATCTCAAGGATAGACTTGGAGATTGCTACAGACTGAATGTTTGTGACCCTCCCAAAGTTCACATGTTCATACCTAATTCCAAATATGATGGTGTTTGAGAATGAAGACTTTGGGAAGCGAAAAGGTCAAAAGTGAGATTAGCGCCCTAATGAGAGAGGCCCCAGACAGCTCCGTCTCCCTCGCTGCCATGTGAAGACACAGTTAGAGAACAGACACCTGGGAGCAAAGAAGTGGGTTCTCACCAGACACGGAATGTGCTGGCAGCTTCATCTCAGGCTTTCCAGCCCCCAGATCTCTGATAAGCAAGTGTCTGCTCCTCATATGCCACCCAGACTGTGCCATTGTTATAGCAGCTCAAATAGACTAAGACGGAGCTCCAGGCAAACGGGATTTGACCTCAAAGTATTTCTGCTAGAGATCAAGATGTCTTCTCATCCAAACAGGGCTCAGGTAATGCTAAATTCTATTGCCTTGTATTAATACCCTGTGATCTACAAGTCTATTACTAATTTAATTGATAACATAGCCCTTTTAATGATAGTGCTCTAGACACTTGCTTGGCTTTGGATCATATTCTAATTGTCTTAGTACATGTGTAAGAAACCTATTTTAAGTGGACTGATTTGTGGACAGTTGAATTTGTGTTTGTTTTATTGAACTCTAAGTCACAGGGTGACATTTCCTAATTTCATCTGTCTGGGAGAAGGGGGGAGCACAGCACTTGGGATTGGTGAGCATCTACACACCTCACACTCTGGATGGGGCCAAGTATAAAAGTCAGACACCTTTGTTCACCTCTCAGATAGTTTTTAAGCAACCCCATAAGTGTCCAAATCACTGAGGAAGGCTTCTAATTTTTCCAACAGTGTGATTCTGAATTCCGTGGAAAAACTAAAGACAACACCTGGGTTGAGCATGGTTAGTGGAGTGTGGTTTGTATAGGAACACTATCAACATTTTGTAAATAATTCTTATTCCAGTTCTGTTAAGGTGCAGATTTTATCAGAAAATTATCGTCTTCCCCTACACATGCTCACCAGGTCTATCCTGAGATAGACATAGGGGAGAAGGAAAGGTTTGGAGTCAGAATTCCTATGATTGAGCCCCACATCCAGCAGTGTAACACTGGATCCATCTGTTCACATCACTGAACTTCAGTATCCCACCTGTAAAATGGGCTAACAACAGCAGGAACCTTTCTGGGTTTGCACTGGTGCACAGACATGAAATAACTCTGAACTACAATGTGGTGTTCAGATGCTCATGACATTATCATAATTTCTTCTTTTTTCTCTTTTCTCCATTTGCAAAGTTCAAGTGAAACTTAGATGAGAATAGAGAAGTTAAAGAAGATAAAGGACCAGGAGCCCCATGGCAGTTCATAAACACAGAATTATTGGGGAAAGATACTGGGGTGAGCAGAGCAGAGGCTCTGCCAGGATGAGCCACAAGAAAACCAGCTCTTCTCCTCCCTCCTGTTGCTTTGCTGAGAGAAAGTGCTCAAAGGCTGGCACTGCCCATTCCCCTCTCTCCTTTGCAGCCAGGTGAGGAGCTCCTGAGGATGCAGAAGAAGATGCGGATGAGAGCTCCCTGGGATGAGTGGAGGTGTGGATGGCATTGCCAGGTGGCCACATGGTTGGACAGCCCCAGGAGAACCTGGTGTCCAAAAAGGGGCAAGTGGCCAGAAAATGCAGGTGAGGGGAGGGGTGACGATGGCTTGGACCAGCTGGGTAGAGAGGGACTGGGTAGAGGTCCCTTTGGGGACCCCTCTACTACCAGTTTATGAGGTCCTTCATTTATTTTCAATAAGGTTATGCTCTCAATAGTATGACCCCCATTTTACAGGCAAAGAATCTGAAGTCCAGCAAAGGGGCTTGCCCAAGGTCACATGACACAAAAACAATAGAATCCAAACCCAATGTCAAACCAAGTGACTGAACCCAGTGGTTGCAGTCCATCCCTGGACTTGCAAAGGGGAAGCCAGTAAGTGGGCCTGATGGGTGGGGAAGAGTCTTATTTATTGCCCTCAGCTCTTCTCCTCCCTCCTGCCTCTGGTCCTCTGTAACTGTCTCCAGTGTATTCCATCACCCCACCACCCACTTCACCCACCAGCTGCAGCTCTCACGACTACAAAGCACTTCTTACTTTATCTTCTGCCACAGACCTGACAGTGCTGAAACCACCTGAGCCGAAGGAGGCGGCAAACGGGCCAGTCCCTCCTTTCCTTTCTCCTCTCTCACCCTAACACTCCCAAAGCAGCCCCCCCCACTGACCCTGCCTTTTGAATGCAGCAAGTCTTCTACACCCCTCAGACCAATGGCAGGGCACAATGACTGGGGGCTTCTGGGCCGGGTTCTGTCCCCTCTACTGGGTGCAGGAGATTTGAAGCTGCCAGGCATT
Organism: Sturnira hondurensis; assembly: GCF_014824575.4. Taxonomy (NCBI): domain Eukaryota; kingdom Metazoa; phylum Chordata; class Mammalia; order Chiroptera; family Phyllostomidae; genus Sturnira; species Sturnira hondurensis. Next base: position 1,231,147 of record NW_028092815.1, on the reverse strand, counting down.
TCAAGAAATTTACTTATTTTAATTTCTTACAGATCATTCCTGCAAAACTAGCTCCAGCTTTCATTTTGAGGTGGCTACCCCAGAGAGGTTAGTAATAAACAAAGAGCCATCCTTCCAGGTTTAATGAATAAAAGCAGGAAAACTCAAGAATTTGGAAGTGGATAGGCCTGAACTCTGTTCTGACCTGGGCCTGTTTTGTTTCCCCTTTTCCTCTCCTCCCTCCCAGTCCCACCCCCTCCCCCATCCTGTTCCAATCCCAGTATTACTGAAAGTCAGCAAGTCAGTGACACCCAACTTCATTGTGCAGGATGGTTCCTCTCTATGCCACCGAATGCCAACACTATGCTGCTAGGAATGGTCTGACTCTAAATAGTGTGTCCTGTTGTCAGGTCGTGTGCACTGATGCTGGGCTCAGAAAATACAGTCACTTTGTTTCTAGGTGGCCACATACCTTTTCCTGGGACCTAGCAAAGCTCGTTTATCACCATATGTTTCTTGAGTAAAAACTCCTGGCTATGCCAATCTTGACTTTATTTATTTATTTAGTTATTTGCTCATTTTTTAAAAATTTAATTCTTGTTCAAGTACAGTTTTCTGTCTTATATTCCCAGCCCTGCTCCCCCCAGTGCTCCCCACCTCCCTCCCATTTCCACGCCCCCCCCCTTAGTTATTGTCCATGTGTCCTTTATACTTGTTCATGTGAATCCTTCCCCTTTCCCCCTGTGATTCTCTCCACTCTCCCCTCTGGTCCCTGTCAGCCTGTTCTGGATTTCAGTGTCTTTGGTCATATTTTGCTTGCTTGTTTGTTTTGTTGTTTAGATTCCTGTTAAAGGTGAGATCATATGGTATTTGTCTTTCACCGCCTGGCTTATTTCACTCAGCATAATGCTTTCCAGTTCCATCCATGATGTTGCAAAGGGTAGGAGCTCCTTCTTTCTTTCTGCTGCATAGAATTCCATTGTGTAAATGTACCATAGTTTTTTGATCCATTCATTTACTGATGGGCATTTAGGTTGCTTCCAACTCTTGACTTTATTTTCATAGTGCACAGTTAGTACCCCAAGGGTTTGTGTGGACACTAGGAATGAGTAGAGGCCAAGATGAAAGGTCCCTAAATGAACATCCACAGTCCAAGTCCTATTAATACATCCTTGCCCTCAAACAGTTTTCGCCTGGCAGCACAGACAGGCATTATCATTCCAGGTATGTCACTGAAGATGAGTCCCAGTTTCCTCGCCAGCCTAACGGTTGCAGTGCTGCAGACTTCCCAGCACTGTTGTGAGCCCATTAAGGCAGTAACTGGAAAGCACCACAGAGATGAAAGTTATCCCGATGCCTGTCCAGTTCAAGGCTCTTAGCAGGACTGCATTAACCCTGCAAAATTAATGAGAAAATGAGGGAATGTAAGAACGAGAGAATACATAATGAACGTAATAGTTTGTCAGATTTTGTAGTCTACAAAGCACATTTATGTGCTTCCTTATTTTAACTCTCCCACCTCATTAGTACCTTTTGATTTTTTGCCTTTTGTAGATGAGGAATATGAGATCCAGACTTGCCTATAGTGAACCTGGTCAGAAGTAGCAGAATGGGAACTTGAATTCAGATCTTCTTTATCTAAGCCAAGCACCCCTGCAAGTTCTCCCTAGCACATCCGGCCTCTGCTGTGCTTTCAGGTCTGAGCTTCAAGATCACCTCCTCAGTGACAGCCTTCCCTGTAACCCCAGCACAAGGGCCCTCTCCTCTTTCACTCCCTCCCTTTCACCTGCTTTATTTTCTACACCTGATTTATCTCTACTGCTGTTTGATATCATCTCACTTGTTGCTGTTTTTAAGTCTGTAAGCGATTCTATGTGCTAGGCTCTGTCTGAATTTGCTTCCGTTCTTTTATAAAATTATCACAACAGTCTTATAAAGTTAGCAAGGGTAACTTCTATCTCTATTTTACACATGAGAAAACTGAAGTGTGTAGAGTTTAGGTTACTTTCCAAGTATAATCAGTACTAGCAGAGTTACTGTAAGTGGAGGAGTTCAGATATCTCATTGCAATGGCCACACTTTACCTTGTGGGCTAATGTCTCCTGAAAGTGCTATATGATTATTTTCTGAACAAGGGTATTTGTCACTGTAGCTATTTTTGTTTTCAGAATTAATGTATGGATTTTACAACTTCACAAAAAAAATTGGTGACATCCCAGTATCTACTGACTTCAGGAGGATTGAGAATTACGGAAGTCAATGATATGATTGATGCGTATAACAGTGGAATGATTCAAGTATTTTTTCAGACAAATGGAAGCAAGCAGCAGTGCGGGGATCATGGTTATCTGGCTTGAAAATGCACGTACTTACTCTTCTCTGCAGACTTCAGTGAAGAGTGCTTCACTCAGAGCTTATGCTGACTGCTTGTGGAGGGGACAGGGCCCAGATCAATATTTGGGGAGGGGAGGAAATTATCCACTTAAAGCCTGTTGACTATCACCTGAGACCTGCAAATATAGAAGTTGACTATAAGTTACTTGAGATAGTAGAGAAAGCATGTATTGAGCTTCTGGCACTTCTAACAGTGTGTTTGGAGTAAGTTTCTTAACCCTCTGAGTCTTGCTCTTCTCACCTGTTAAATGAAGAAAGGAAAACTTTATTTACAGGGATGTTACAAGGATTAAATGAAACAATTCATATAAACTATCTAGTGTGCAATTGGGGATAAGGAAATCTTAGGCTCCTTCTACTACCCCATGTTCATAATGATTCATTCGTTCACATATGAGATGTGATTACAAAATAAAAAACAAGGTTGCTATTGCAAGTAAGCACACTGGAATGGCACTTCTAAATGAATGCTGCCCCCTATGGAGTTTCATCTGCGGACGCTTTCTGCTTGGCCTAACTACGTTGGATGTGTGCACAGTGTTTGGGGGACACTTCTCTCTACCAGTCAGACCCCTGTGCAGATTACATTCACAGGAAACGAAATCAACAATTTTTTAAATTCATTTGTCATGGATTGTTATTCATCCTGAACAAATGAATGAGTTGTTGTTTTAAAAAACAGACCAACAGATAAAGAAGCAAGCCTCAACAGTAGCAGCACTTTCCAGGTCTGGGTTGGGGGTTCTTGGCTCCCCAGACATTTTCCAGATATGTTCAGAGAAGAACTTGTTGGCAGCTTCTCCAGTAGCCACTTTCTATGGGAATTATACTGGCTCTGAGGAAGAGTGCATGGTATTCACAGGAGGTAAGAGATAGTGACATTCTTGAAAACAAAGGAGACTAGAAATGCAATTACAAATATTTAGAGCATTCTTTTAAAGAAAAGTTTTAAAACACTAGGTCTAATGAGGGATAGTAGGGTGACGTGTGACAAGCCTAATCTGGGAGCAGGGCAACCTTATTTCAGGGAGGAGCACTTCCCTGGAGATGGTCTCAAGAGCCATTATTTTCAGGAAAATTTGCTTTGACTGTGAGTATCCTAAAGATCACAATACTTAGATTTCAAAAGCCAATCATGTTGATAGTCTTAACCAATTGTTCCTAGCTTGATCTGCGGATATATGAGAAAAAAGTCTGGGTGGTGGTGTGACCAAGAAGCCAAGCAGCCAGAGTGGCTCTGGGACCCTGGGGCTCTTGCTGCCCGTGCTGGAACTTTTTATGGGAATAAAGACCTGCATCTCCAATTTCATCTCTAGGCAAGGTAGCTCCACTCTAAGGCCACAGACCAACCCTGTTCAAATTTGCCATCTTTCCTGCAAATGCATCGTATCACTGAGATGAAACCCAATGTCTTTGCAATTAGAAAGGCTGAAGCACAAATTTTTCTTGTTTTTTTTCTAACTTGCATATTTTCAAACCCACAGGTAAGTTGAAGGAATAATACAACAAATACCTGTGTATCTCTTCACCTATATTCACCAACTGACAAATTCATTTCATACCCACCTTACTTCACTCTCTATTTGTATACACACTGTCCTTCTGCTAACCCATCCAAAGGAAAGCTTCCCATATCATGGCATTTTAGCACTAAAATTTTGTTTGTATTTTCCAAAGACAAGAATATTCTCCATAATTACAACATCATTATTACATCTAAGAAAAATCAACATTAATACAATAATAGCATCTAACATTGAGTCTGATGGAGTTCAGAATGAGCCACACTCCACCGTGTACCTCAGTGATATGTGGATCATTTTGACCTGAAGGCAAACTTCTACATCCCTCCCCTCCTTAATTATCTAGAAGAATATGAATTAGGAGCCTTGCACATAATAAGAGATTATCAAAGATAAACTTTTTTGACCTAACTACATGGCAAGGCAAACTCCTAATTATTGAACATGTACTCTCCCTACAATGGCTTTCTGAGGCCCCACTATGCATTACCTTGTTCCCAGCTCAGAATGTCATATACACCTATTGTCCCTTCCTGTCTCTGAACATCTCATGTATGTGATTTCTCTGATTCTCATGTGAGGTTTCCATGCATGTGAAATTAAATTTGATTTTCTCTAGTAAATCTGTCTCTTGTCAATTTGATTATTTGGCCAGCAAAAAGAACCAGAGGAGAGAAAATAGAATTTTACATTTCCCCACAAGTCCATAGTCAAATTTCCCAAATTGTCCCCAAAATGTGCTTTATAGTGGGTATTTTAAAATCTAGGGTCTAATTAAGGTCTGCTGTGCATTATGAATACTCCACCCTCTTATTTATGGTACTGGGTCCTTTAATAAGCTGAGGTTACGTGCACCATAAAACTTCCCACATTCTACATGAAGGAGTATTTCCTTAGGATTAGGTCCAGCTGACATTTCTGACAAGAAGACCACATACGCTGTAATGTGTACTTTCTACTGAATCTTATCTCAGGAATCACAAGTAATGCCGCCCAACAATTGCCAATGCCAAGGTTGAGTTCCTGGTTAAGATGGAGACCATCAGACATCTCCATTATAATAAAACAGTTTTCCTCTCTGTGATTGATAAGTAATCTGTCAGGTGATACTTACAGCATTTGGAAGTGGGAGAGGGATATGTTCCCGTTAGATTTGGCCGTGGGAGCTTTCAAGATTGTTCGTGTATCCCTTTCATATAATCCCAGGAATCCTGTGGCAATTCCCTACTTTTTAGCACAAGATGTTCCAGGCCACACTTGTTCTTTCCCTCCCTGTGACCTGGGATCAGCACTCCTCCATGGAGTCCTGATCATTTTAAGAGAAAATAGTAATCAGAGCCCTGGCTGGTGTGGCTCAGTGGATTCAGTGCTGGCCTGCAAGGCCATTGAAAGGTCGCATTCAATTCCCAATCAGGGCACATGCCTGGGTTGCAGGCCAGGTCCCCAGTTAGCGGCATGCAAGAGGCAACTACATTTTGATGTTTCTCTCCCACTCTTTCTCTCTCTCTTCCCCTCTCTTTAAAAGTAAATACATAAAATCTTTTTAAAATAAAAATAAAAAAGAGAAAATACTAATTGGAAGTCAAAATCTATGTGCTAATAACTGTGTTCTGAACTGCAATTTTAAACATGCAATTTTAAACTGATGCATTTCTAAACTTCTGCTATCCAGTCCTGGGATTCCCAAGACTTTATGAGGGTGAACAGGGATATAGTATGATTCCTGAGGACTGTTAAACCTTCTTCCTGAGAGAATCTCTATTTTGGATGGCGTAGGGTAAACAGAGTCAGTCTGGCTTCCTCACCCAGGTGTCTGGGGAACTAACAGAAGGTGTGTTCTCATAGCCTTGAGTGAGCTCCCATTCATAAAATCTCTCTGTGTTACACAGTGTACCCTGGCATCCTGCCGGCTTTGTATTTAGTACATAAGGGGTTAGGGACTTCCTATTGGGGGACAAGCAACCTGCAGGGGGACACACAGTGAAACACAAAGTGACACACGGGGGACACGTGTCTTGGAGCATACATGGCTTGCCTGCCTATGAATAAAGGCAGGTCAGACAGCCTGATGGCTCCACACATTTGCTTCCCTCTGCCTGACTCCAGAATGAACCTGTCCAGCCTTGAACAGTCATGACACAGATGGCTTTTGGAAAGTGAGGGGTGATCCAAGGCTTCACTTGGCTAACCAAAATCTTCTGTCTATACTGCTTTAATGAACATACCCTACCTTCGTAAAAGTTCCAAGTGTCAACTGATGGTCTTTAGCACTAATTCAATGCCAGCAGGAATCCCCAGTTTGGGGTGCAGTGAAGAAGAAAACTTTATTCAGGGCAAATAACTCAATTATGATTCAGTACAGAAATGAAGACAACATGGCTGTGAGACAGCCCTGCGGCACAGCCCCTCTCCCACTAGGCAGCTGTGCTCTGCTTTGAGCTGTGAGACATCTTCAAGTTTCAGCTTAGCGAGGGACACCCAGTTTTTGGTCTTTGATGGAAAGGAGAAGTGTGCTTTCTGAGCCAGAAAGGAGCTGGTTTATATGGAAAGAAGTCCCTGCCCTGGTTCCTGATTGGTCCCTCCTTATGCAAAAATCTGAACTCCAAACCTTCACAGTTCAATTGGTCCAAAAGACACTGTCCTGATTGGTCAGAAGAGAACCATTTTGATTGGATGGAGTTGTGCAGCTCTAATTGGTTAAAGTAAGATTCCAGGAACTCTTTTATAAGGGCTGGCTTAGATGACATAAACACAGTGCAGGCAGACAATTAAGCACAGGGGCATTTCAGTGCAGACACAGGAAATGTAGCATCAGCTTCTCCATGAAGTTCAGTTTGTGTGAGAGGACCCGGTGCAGAAATGGCTGCTAGGCTCTGGTTCTTGTTTGTTTGTTTGTTTTGAGTGAGCCTAGGTAGTTACCAAGAGCTCTTCTTAATCAGGTGTCTTTATTTTTCCTCAGGGTTCATAGAAGTCATAAGACATTTGGGGACCCTGGCCAAGAAAGAGAGAAAAGTATTACTAGAACAGCTTCTATTTCTGAAAAGCCTACATTTAAACATTGGTTTACCCTCTCCTGCATCACTGTATTATCATAGGTACATCACATAATCTTTCTGAGACTCAGTTTTTTTTATGTGTGTGTTCCTTAGAAAAATGTACTGAATGTAATCCCTTCACATTGTTTGGTTTTCTTAGAGGGATAATAAGTAAACAAGGTATTATTCCTGAAACTGCTAGAAAATTGTAAAGAGCTGTGCAACCACTATTACTAAATTGAACAAGAACATAGCATTTTAGGTGAGTATCAGTGGCTTAGAAAATTGAAGTTCAAAAACAATCTCAGTGCCCAGTTCTTTAACGAAAGCCTCTAACTAAGGGGCTGATTTGGACTTGTCTTTCTACTCTCTGAGCTTCCCTTTACAGGGGCTTCTAACTAATGAGCAAAGGAAACAGGCCATGAGGAAACTTGGAGGAGTGGTCTGTAAGCTCTGTCCATGCTCACACTGTATAATAGTCTAGTGGGAGGGCAGTGACGAATGTAAAAGTTGGGCCTGAACAAACAGTCGTTTGTCATTTAGAGACACGTTTCCCAAACCACTCCTCCTACTGCTTATTGGAGATTTGCTTAAGTATTACCTTTCCTCCTGGTTCAGGCTGGCCATTTAAGGAGGGCCATTTTCCCTTTATGACCTCCACAAACCTTTAGTCATAGGTGCTCTACTTCTGATGTGCACTACTGACTGCAGTTATGCATCAGAGACATGAATTAAAGATGATGTCTGTGCAGTCACCAAGGAAACTGAGGGAGTGCGCTGAGCCAGTTCAGCCAGTGGGGTGGGAGAGTCTTGTAGCCTCGGTTTCAAAATCAGGGAAGTGAGGAAATGTAATTGCACATGTGCTATCAGGGTGCCTCTTATCTCAGTTGGAATACAATTCAAGTCAGTTCAACGGACATTTATTAGGCACCTACTGAAGACACAGCTATTGGTAAGGCACATGGAGCCCTGTGGAGCTCACATTCTCCTCTAGAGGTTAAGCATGAAGTATTCAATATATGATATATGCTTAGTGCTAAGGGAGCACAGAGGACAAGGCAGTTACAGATTTAATCCACGCAGTACCAGCAAGGAAGGTAGGTGAGGTCCAGAAAAACTCCTTAGAAGATGTCAGGGGAAGGAAGAGTTCCAGGCAGAGGGAACCATATAAATTGAAGAGAGTGACCTTTTCCAAAAGGATTGGGAAAGAACGACTTACTTGCTCATTTCCTGCCCATCGCCATGACCTGTCTCTTCCCTTTAACATAAATCATGAAGCTGTGAAAATGTCTTCTGAACCTTGAAGTACCCCCAGCTTCAAGATTAACTGTTCAAAGAAATATTAGTATAGTAGGGTGAATGACGCCACCAAATACATCAGGTCTTAGTCTCTGGAGAGTGTATACATTCCCTTATGAGAAAAATAGAATTGACTTCTGGTCAAGATGGCAGTGTAGGTAAACACGGTACTTACCTCATGCCACAACCACATCAAAATTACAACTGAACTACAGAGCAACCATTATTCAGAACTGCCTGAAATCTGGTTGAATGTACACCTAGGGAATGAAGAAGCCACACTGAGATTAGTAGCAGGGGTGGAGAGAGAGAACATGCTGGTCCCATATCCACATGTAGCAAATAAAAATCAGGAGGGATATCTCAGCAAGAGAGGTCATCCCTGAGGAGCAAGGGATACCAGCTCCACACCAGGCTCCCCAGACCAGGTTTTAGTACCAAGAAGAGAAGTCCCCATAACTTTTGGCTGTGAAAGTGAGTGGGGGTTGTGGCTGAATGAGACGGAGGGATGCTGGAGTCACAGGCAGTTGCTCTTAAAAAACCCACACGCAGATTTACTCTAGACTCACTCCCTCTTACCACCAGGGTTGGGGGAGCAGCTTAAAGGCACCAGGGACATACAGGGTTGAAGTGAATTATCCAGCATCAATATGAGAGCTGGTGTGGGGGCAGCTTTCTCTGTGCTGGTAGAGGCCATGGTTCCTTCAATGAGCCCTCCCTCACAGAGCCAGCAGGTAGGTGCCACATCTGAGTCTCCATCATCCTGGCTCATACTGTTCACCTCACGTTAGTGACTCCCTGAGACCTCATCTCACCCAACTTGCAAGCCCACATAAAATGTTTCTAGCAGCTTTTCCATAAAAATGACCCATTTCAGTGCATGCTGTAGATTTTCCTAAAATCTCTCAGATAAACAACCTCTGGCCTCAGTGTGCTCTGTACTTCTCATTGAGTGATCCCAGGTCCAGCACCAGTAACATCCAGCCTTGGTTTGTAGCTTGGCCTTTCATGGGTACCCCAAAGCCTAACACAAGTAGTAGCCAACTGCAGATTGCTTTGTAGCTCATGCCAGGTCACCCCAGACAGAGCACAAGTGGTGTCTGGTCTTGGTCTGCACTTCCTGGAAGGCACTAGGGCAAATATACCCAGTTTACAGCTTCAGACCACGTTGAAACATCTCCTCCCAACCACCTTCACAAAGCAACACACTCTAGGGGTGGATTCAGCGGGCACCAGAGCCCTATTGAAGTGAGTCCTGCTAAGTGGCATGAGCTTCTGCAAAGCTGATCCTCTACAGTGATCAGGGGTTGGCAGTCAGTCCTTGTAGCTGACCAGCCTATGGGCAAATCCCTCCACTTAACATGCCAATAGCAATCAAGGCTCAATTATAAGAGGGGGGTGTACACAGCTCACATTGGGGGCATACCCCAAGTGCCCAGCTTAAGTGATCAGGGAGGCTATGCCACTGGACACTACACAACACATACTACATTAGGCCTGGGAAATATAGTAGCTCTACCTAATATACAGAAACAAACACAGGGAACTGCCACAAAGCGGAGACAAAAAGAATGTCCGAAGTGAAAGAACAATACAAAACTCCAGGAAAAGAATTAAACAACATGGAGACAATCTACTAGATGAAGAGTTCAAAACACTGGTTATAAAAATGCTCAATAAACTTAGTGATAACATCAAGAGCATAAAAAAAGAAACAGTCAGAATTGAAGGATATAGCTCAGGCTAGTATGGCTCAGTGGATTGAGTGCCACCCCAGGAACCAAAGGGTCGCCGGTTCAGTTCCCAGTCAGGACACATGCCTGGGTTGTGGGCCAGGTCCCTGGTTGGGGGTGCACAAGAGACAACCATACATTGATGTTTCCCTCTCTTTCTCTTTCTCTTCACTTCTAAAAGTAAATAAATAAAACCTTTTAAAAATGTTTTTTAAAAAAAGAAATGAAGAATACATTAACTGAAACAAAGAAAAATTTACAAGGAATCAACAGTACAGTAGATGAAGTTGAGGATAAAATCAGTGATCTGGAATTTAAGGAAGCAGAAAACACCCAATTGGAATAGCAAAAAGCAAAAAGATTTCAAAAACATAAGGATAATGGGAGGATCCTCTGGGACAAATTCAAGAATACCAACATTCACATCAAGGGAGTGCTGAAGGGAGACAAGAGAGAGTAAGAAATCAAAACCTATTTGAAAAAAATTATGACAGAAAACTTTCCTAACCTGGTGAAGGAAATAGACATATAAGACCAGGAAGCACTGAGTCCCAAACAAGATAAACCCAAAGAGTCCCACACAAAGACACATCCTAATTAAAGTGCAAAAGGTTAAATACACAGAGGGAATCTTAATCCTAGCCACTAGACCACAAGGAAGTCCTCAAAGAGAGAATCTTAAAAGCAGCCAGAGAGCTCTGGTCAGTGTGGCTCAGTTTGTTGGAACATTATCCTATAGACTGAAGGTCACAAGTTGGATTTCCAGTCAGGGCAGATACCCAAGATGAAGGTTTGACTTCCAGTCAGGGTGCATACAAGAAGGCAGCAAATTGATGTGTCTATCATTATTCTCTCTCTCTTTCTTTCTCCCCCCCCCCCCTCTCTCTCAGCAATGAAAAAAAAAGTGTCCTCAGGTAAGGATTTTTAAAAAAGCAGTGAGAGAAAACCAGAGAAAATCTGGGAGCTTACGAAGAAGTTCCCAGAACACTGTTAGTTGATTCATCAATAGAAACTTGGCAGGCAAAAAGGGACTGGCAAGAAATATTCAAAGTGATAAGAAGCAAGAACTTACCATCAACATTCCTCTACCCCAAAAAGTCATCATTTAGAATCGAAGGACAGATAAAGATCTTTGAAGACAAGAAAAAGCTAAAGGAGTTCATTGCCACAAAATCAGGGTTATATGAAATATTAGAGGGTCTTTTTTTTTTTAGAAAAAGAGGATTAGAGGAAGAAATAAAAAGTTTGAAAAATAAAATGACAATAAATACCTATTAATGATTGAATCTATAAAACAAAATAAATGAACAGGAAGAACAGAAACAGACTCATAGATACGGAGAATATTTTGTCAGTTGCCAACAGGAAAGGGGATTAGGAGGATGAGTGAAAAAGGTGAAAAATTAATAAGTACAAATTGGTAGTTGGTACAGAATTTGGTACAGAATGATGAGGGGGAGGTAGAGAACGGCACGGGGAATATAGTCAATAATATTCTAATAACTGTGTGGTGGCAGATGGTTGTGAGATTTATTGGATAAATCAGAAAGTTATGTAATCTCTAATCACTGGAATGTATACCTGAAACTAATATAATAATACATGTCAACTGCAATTTAAAAACAAAAATTATTTTTTAAAAAAGAAAGAAAATAGGATTTTTGCACATGTAATAAAATTAAGGATTTTGAGATGAAGAGATTGCCCTAGATTTTCTGGGTTGGCCCTATATTTAATCACAAGAGTCCTTATAAGGGAGAGGCACAAAAAAAAAAAGACATTTCAAACAGACACAGAGGAGAAGGTGATACTAGGAGCAGAGACAGGAATGAAAACACTGTCTTAAACACCAGAGAGAGGTGGATGGGCAGCCCAAGAATGCCAGCAGCCACCAGGAGCTGGAAGAGGCAAGGAATGGATTCTCCTCTAGAACCTGCGGAGGGAGCACAACCCTGCTGTTGCCCTAATTTCAACCCAGTGACACTGGTTCAGGGCTTCTAAGGGTTCCAGAACCTGAAAAGAATAAATGCATGTCATTTGAGCCACCCAGTTTGTGGTAATTTGTTACAGCAACCACGGAAACTAATAACAATCAGATTTATCCAGAGAGCAAGCATCTATTTTGCCCAGTGGACTTTTGTAAGAAGGAGGGAGAGGAGAGGGAAAGACCGTGATCTTTTCCTTACTTTATTAATTTTGCTTTCATTTTTCAGGTGGAGGTTTGGCCACCTGCCCCTAGGATGAACCCTGCATTATCCCCACAAGACACTGGCCCAGATGGGTGGTGTTGCCTCTGGAGAGCCACGTGTGTGAAGACTCGTCCTGGATGTCTGACTATGTCGTCTTCTCCTCTGGCTTTTTCGCAGCACCACTCACTCTGGCCCATATTTTCAAGCAAAAATACATTAACACACTCTGCATGCATCTGAATCCCAACCTGCTTGGAGCTCATAATTCACTGAGTGCCGTCTCCATCAGTGACAGATGTTTAAGGGTCCCCTATAGGAGGTAAAAAGGGTATAGTGATGGTGCATAACCCCCACTCTCAGGTAGTTTAGAATTAATTTGACTAGGCCAGAGCCCTGATAATCAATTCTACTTAAACAATAAATGGAAGAAAATGCACTAAAAAGTCATCATTGATTGTTTCTATTTAAAATGATTGTTTTTCCTTCTTTATTTTTTATAGTACTTCTATGATAAAAATACCTCACTGTGTTGGTACTATAATTTTTTTAAACAAATGTTTACACTTGAGAGAGAATAAAAGGTAAAGGAAAAAATAAAAGGCAGTGTACTGTAAATTATTTATGTGATTTTAGGATTTTAGAAGTGCTCTGACCCTTCTTATTAACTGAGGGCCCTCGGAAGCCTTTTCAGAAATATCAGGACTTTAGTCGAGCCTTGAAGAATGAGTTATTTTGAACTGTACCTCTGATTTTCCCTTGGTAGAAGCGGTAAGGGAACTCTTTAGGGTCTCTCTTTCTCCCTTTTTATTTAGTTTACTGGGGTACACAATTCTACAACCCACAGTCTGTGCGATGTATTGTGTGTTCACCACCCCAAGTCAAGTCTCCTTCCATCACCATTTATCCTCCCTATACCCCCTTCTACCTTCCCCACCCCTCCCCCACCTCCTGGCAATCACCATATGTTGTCTGTGTCCATGAGATTTTTCTCTTTTTTTTTTTCTATTTTGTTCTATTCCTCTGCCACCCAACCCCAGGACTGAGTCCCTGCACCTTATCTATGAGTCTGTCTCATTTTTTCTTGTTAGTTCATTCTGTTCATTAGACTTCATATTTGAGAGAAATCATATATTACTTGTCTTTCTCTAACTGGCTTATTTCACTTAGCATAATGCTCTCCAGGTTCATCCATGCTGTCCAAAAGGGTAACATTTTTTTCTTTTTGTGGCCAAGTAGTATTCCATTGTGTAAATGTATCACAGCTTTTTTATCCACTCATCTACTGATGGACATCTGGGCTGTTTCCCTACCTTGGCTATTGTAAATAATGCTGCAGTGAGCATAGGGGTGTATGTATTCTTTCAAATCAGTGTTTTGGGTTTCTTCAGATAAATTCCCAAAAGTAGAATCACTGGATCATAAGGCAGTTCCATTTTTAATTTTCTGAGGCAACTCCATACTGCTTTTCACAGTGGCTACACCAGTCTGCATTCCCAACAGTGCACAAGGGTTCCCTTTTTTCCATGTCCTCACCAGCACTTGTTGTTTGTTGACTTGCTAATAATAGTCATTCTGACAGGTGTGACATGATATCTCATTGTGGTTTTAATTTTCATTTCTTTCTGCTGATTAGTGACATTGAGCATCTTTCCAAATGTCTATTGGCCATCTGTTTTTATTTGGAGAAGTGTCTATTCCAGTCCTTTGCTCATTTGTTAAATGGATTATTTAGGTTTTTTTTTGGTGTTCAGTCTTATAACTTCTTTATAAACTTTGGATATGAACCTCTTATTAGATGTATGGTTGGCAAATATGTTCTTCCATTCAGTGAGTTGTGTATTCATTTTGTTGATGGTTTCCTGTGCTGTGCAAAAACTTTTTAGTTTAAGGGAGTCCTATTTGTTTATTTTTTCTTTTGTTTCCCTTGCTTAAGGGTATACATCACAAAAATATTATTATGAGGAATGTCTGAGATTTTACTGCCTATGTTTTCTTCTAAGCTTTTTATGATTGTGTGTCTAATATTTAAGTCTTTAATCCATTTTGAGATTATTCTTGTTTATAGTGTAAGAACGTGGTCTGGTTTCCCTTTTTTTTGCACATATGTGTCCAATATTCCCCTATAGAATAGCTTATCTCTACCCCATTGCGTGTTTTTGCCACCTTTGCCAAATATTAATTGGCTATAACAGCATGGGTTTATTTCTGTGTTCTTTATTCTGTTCCATTGATCTACGTGTCTGTTTTTATGCCAGTACCAGGCTGTTTTGATTACCATGGCTTGCAATAGTTTCATATCAGGTAATGTGATTCCTCTGACTTTGTTTGTTTGTTTTTTTCCCTCAAGGTTGCTGTGTTTTTTGAAGGTCTTTTCTGGTTCCATATAAATTTTTGGAACACTTGTTCTAGTTCTGTGAAATATGCCATTGGTGTCTTGATAGGAATTGCATTGAATCTATTGATTGCTTTGGGTATTATGAATATTTTAAGGGTGTTAATACTTCCTATCCATGAACGCAGTATGTGCTTCCACTTATTTGTGTCTCCTTAAATTTTTCTTCAGTGTCATAATTTTCCAAGTTACAGGTCTTTTAAATCTTTGGTTATATTTGTTCCTAGGTACTTGTTTTTGTGAAGCATGTGAATGGGATTGTTTTAGTTTTCCTTTCTAGTAGTTCATTTTTGGTGTGTAAAATGCAACAGATTTCTGGATATTTATTGTGTAGCCTGCTACTTTATTGGACCCATCATTTCTAGTAGTTTTTTTGGTGAAATCTTTAGAGTTCTCTATATTCAGTGTCATATCATCTGAAATAATGATAGTTTTACTTCTTTCATTCCAATTTGGATGGCTTTTATTTCTTGTTTCTTGTCTGATTGCTGTGTCTAGGACTTCCAGTACTATGTTGAATAAGAGAGGTGAAAGTGCACATCCCTGCCTTAGTTCTAAATCTTAAGGAAAATGCTTTTAGTTCTTGCCCATTGAGTATGATGTTGGCAGTGGATTTGTCATAGGTGGCCTTTATTGTGTTGAAGTAGGCTCCCTCTATTTCCATTTTGCTGAGAGTTTTTTAAGTCATAAATGGGTACTGGATTTTATCCAATGCTTTCTCTGCACCTATTAATATGATACTGTGGCTTTTATCCTTCATTTAATTTATGCGATATATCGCATTTATTGATTTGCACATGTTGTGCCAATCTTGCATCCCTGGAATAAATCTTACTTGAGCTCTCTAGGTTGCCCTCTGTGAGCACAACTCCCACCATGAGGGCTCCACCTTCATGACCTAGTTATTCCAGAAGCCCTACCTTCTAATACCAACACATTGGGGGTTAGGATTTCAACATGTAAATTTTGAGGAACACAAACATTCAGTTCATAGCACCCTAGATTCCAAGTGGTTTGGAATTGCAAACCCAGTCATTAGGTAATGATGAATTTCTCAACACAGTGTGAAAGCTGGGCACACATCAGCTCGGAAAATGTTACCTATAAAAAGTCTGGTCTTGCAATAACCTAATTATCCTACCCTGCTCCAGTGTCTGGACCTACCGCGTTCTCCCCAAACCTGTGTTTCTACTATGCAGGTCTTTAGAGGTGACCTAATCGCTCTCCTATCTGGCCTTTGTACCTGGTATTTTCTCTACCTGGAACATCCTTTCTTTTTTTCCCAGCTTCATCCCATCCCTACTACCTTATTCCTCATCGAATTAACTTCTGTTCATGTTCCAATGTCCAGCTCAAGCATCCCCTTCTCTGGGGAAACTTTTTAAACCATATTTCCCCCATTTTGCCCCTGTAGCAACTTAGGAAAATTTTTGTCTCTCAATCATCCTGCGGTGTCATAGTCTGATCATTATTATCATTCTCTAGACTTTACACTCCTTGAAGTCACCCCTGTCTTCAAGCCCAATATCCAAATATATTGGGTATTCCGTCATACAGAAGGCATGGAGGGAGGAAGAAAGAATTTTGTTTGTCTTTTACTTGTGTGTCTCTTGATCATCTGGCAAGTTTAGTAAAAATTACTTCAACACCAGATATGCTGCAATGTCTTTTTGTTCCTGTGTCTTTGAACAGTTTTGACCTGTGGGTTCAAGCAGCCACATGGTTCATTTAATAGCACATCCAGATAAAGTATCCACTGATATCAGTTGTCTATTAAAATACCTTTATTGGTATTGATTAATTAAAGTTCATTGTAATGTGCCCCGATGGTAGATCCAGATGTCTTTGTTTTCAATACTAGTTTTAGCATTTAGTAGCTGTGTGACCTTGGGAAAATTATATAATCTCTTTGGACTTCAATAGATTTATCAGTAAATTTCCATGTAGATATCTTCCTGACAGCATTGCTAATATGTGAAAGACCTTTAACCTGTAGTGACCACTTCACATATGTTTGTTCTTTTTTCTCTAGGGCCATCATGAACAGACTGCTGGAGGGTAGGGAAGCTGGGGAAGAAGTGTGAAAAGTGGCAGGTGCGGGCCAACACTCCTTAGTCATCAAGCATTCATTGTGTGCCCTGTGTTTTATGTGAAGAAACTTAAATAATTCTCAACACTTAAGATTGAGTTTTGAGAGATTCAGCAACTGTCTCTTCTTTTTCATTTAAAATTTTAAAATATTTCATTGAAGTAACTGGTTAATAATATTCTATAAATTTCAGGTGTACAATAAGTTGATATTTGTATACATTATTGAATGCTCACCACCAAAAGTCTTGTTTATATTAATCACCATATATTTGACACTTTTTTCCCATTTTGCCTTTCCCCATCCCTCTTCCTCTCTGGCAACCACTGTTCTGTTGCTTGTGTCCAGGAGTTTGTTCGTGTTTTGTTCAGTTGGTTCATTACTTTTTTTATATTCCATACATGAGTGAAATCATACCATAGCTCTTTGTCCTTTTCTGACTTCTTTTACTTAGCATGATACCCTCAATATCATCCATGTTGTCATAAATGCAATATTTGATCTTTTTATGGTTGAGCAATATATATATGCATGTACATATATACTTCTTTTTATTGTTTAACTATGTTTTTACATTAGTTTACATTCAATATTATTCTGTATTAGTTTCAGATGTACAGCATAGTAACTAGACAATCATGTACTTTACAGAGTGGTCCCCTCAGTATCTCAAGTATCTACCTGACCCAAACAAATGTAGTTATTACAATATTATTGACTATATTCTCTATGCTATAATTGACATCTTTGTGACTAGTCTGAAAGAACAAATTTGTACTTCTCAATCCCTTCACGTTTTTTACCCAGCCCCCAACCCCCCCCGCCCCCGTCAACTGTCAGCCTGTGCTCTATGAGTCTGTTTCTATGTTGTATTTTCCTTTACTTCACATATAGGTGAAATCATGTGGCATTTGTCTTTCTCTGAGTGATTTATGTCACTTAGCATAATACCCTCTAGGTCCACCTATGCTGTCACAAAGGGCAAGATTCCTTCTTTTTTACGGTCACAAAATATTCCATTACATAGATGTACCACAGCTGCTTTATCCTCTTGTCTATTGCTGAGCATGTTGCATTTTAAAATTTTACCTGTTTAGTAGCATGTGTCCCACCGCTCACCTTGCTCCTCCACACATATATCTCTCAGGGACAGGGGGAGACCCTAAGGAAGCGTTTGGCAGTTTTCATGGTGTAAATACTCCCACCACAGCTGATCTCCACCTACTAATGGTATAACAATTGACTCCAAGCATTCCTGAAAATTTAGTGGTATATTCCCACCAGCTAATTGAGCTGGCTCTGACATGCCCACTGCCTATCTTAATGCTGCCCTCACTTACTGTGCTTCAGCTTCTCTGGCCTTCTCATTTGTCTGAGTGTTCCTGCCCTACAGCCTTTACGTTCGCTGTGTCCTCTTCCTAAAACTCTGTTCCTCCTCCACATGTTCATTTGGTTACCTCCTTCTTGTCATTCAGATCTTAGCTCTGATGTCTTGTCCACACAGGTGACCTTCCTTACCCACTTCTGCTAAAGGAGCTGTCTATTCTGTCACTCTTTAGCACATCATCCTGTTTTTCTTTCTCTGTAGCACTTATCATTGTATGGACTTTCTATTTACTTATCCACTGCCTGTCTCTTCCTACTAGAATGTAGGTTCTTGGGAACTGGACTCTATCCTATTAATTTCTGGGTCCTCAGCTCAGAGTAGATGCTCAGTGAATAACTGTTGCATGAGTGAATTCGTTCAAGTTCACATGACTAATAAGGGAGAAAGTAGAAGTCAAACACAAAGTCCATATTGTTGAACTCTGTGTGTTGTCTCAAATGATCCTCAAGTGGCTTATACAATAGCCTGGACTACAGAACAGTTACATAGCCACAGCACAAAGAGAGCCCATATGTGCTGCTGGCAGGAAGGTGAGTTGGTATAACCACTTTGGAAAACATTTCTGCACCGACTCCTAAGTTGAAGATGACCCGACCATCCTACTCCTAGGATATCCCCATGTATTATTCCTGCACACATGCAGCTGGAGACATGTAAAGAGTGTGTTCATAGCATTAAAACCGTAAAGCAAAAACTTGGAACGAATTCAAACATGAATTAACAGGAGAGTCGATTACTACACAGCTATAAAACCAATGAATTACACAGTATTTAACAGTATGTACTTATCTTAGCCACACACTATTCAACAAAAATGATAAATCCTCCAAAATTACAAACAGCATTATACTCTTTTATGATATTAAAAACATCTTTTAAAAAGTAAAGTAATACTCAGGGTGACTTATAAATTCAATAAAATTATATGAAACGAAAACAGAATGGCGGACATAGGACACAGGGTTAAGACACCTGGGTACGGGAGGCAGGGGATGGATTCGCTGATCGGGGAGTGGTCATCTGGTAAGACATAGTTATTATCCTAACTTGTTTTAGGCAAAGGGTTTGTATGTGCTTATTAAAAATGAACTGATTAAACAGCCAGCTAAATAGCTAAAATTGAACCATATGTGAACCATGAATTGTAGATAATCTAATTCTGCCATCCAAGGTCTAATCACAAAGAAAGTACGGGAACAACACCGAAGGTTGTACGTTCAATTCCCAGTCAGGGTGCATATGGGAGGCAAACAATCCATTCCATATTGAGATCTCTCTCTCTCTCTCTCTCTCCCCGACCCTTCTTCTCTCTAAAATCAATAAACATATTTTTAAAAACCTTATGAGGTACATAATGTTTCCATTTTAAAGATGAGAAACTGAGGTGTATTATTTTGCTTACTTTCCCAAACCTGTAACCCAATCTGAGAATAGGACTTGTCACAAAGTGTAACTAAGCACTTTCTAAGCAGTCTGGGCAGAGAAGAGGGCAGTCAACTGAATGGGAGTGAGGGGGAGAGGGGCAGCAACAGGCACTTTTACTATTTTAATTTCCAGAATGTGGATGGAAGAAATGTCCCTGCCAGAGTGTTATTCTGACTGTGACTTGGCATAACAACAAAAGTTTTTCTCCTTTTATAGGTTATAAGTTATTCATATTTACATTACATATCACACATGATTTGGAAAAATAAGATCAATGTACACAGTTCCACAAAGATTCACTGAACTACATTTTCTTACATTTTAAAAAAGAAATATTCAAAAGTTTTATTTTGCAACCTCTGAGGCCCCTCTTTTTTCCAGGTTTTAAAAATAACATTAATTGTCAAAAAGTGAAAATAGGAAACTGAAAAACACAGAAACAAAGAGCAAAGCCATCCATAATCACAAGCAGCCCACAAATCAATGTTTTTCTAGGTCCCAAGTGTATCTACAAAACTGAGCTGAGCATCTGCTTTTATGTAATTAAGATCGCACAATTGTGTTTCCTGCTTTTTCACATTTCAAAGTCCCAAAGGTATTTTTGGGACTTTTTGTGTATTTTTGTTACCAGATGGAGACCTGGCCTGAGCAGGTCCGCCTGGGACCAGCTGTCGTGTGAGGGTTCTTGGCTTCATGTAGGAAAGATTTCACAACATGAGTCCAAGGGGCTATGACGGAGCATTTATTAAAGCTGGGGACAGTGAAATGAGGAAGGGCTCAGCATAGGAGAAGCAACAGCAGAGCCCAGGCTGGGCTGCCCTGACTCACTGGGAAGCCAGAGAAAAGGAGACCTTGGGGGCAAGTTCAGGGGATCATCCTGGGACCAGCGCGACTGCCCATTGCTCCCCTGGATGCAAGTCTTCTGAGGACTCTTAGAGTTTAGGAGATGCACACCTGTGGGGGAAGGAGAGCGGGAAGGAAATGGATCGGGCTGCTGCCCAGAGGGAGAGAACACTGGGTCCTTTGTCTTGAGGCTTTTATCTCTCTCTTGCTGGTGGGAATCTTATGTCTCTAGAGAAGAATACAGCAGAATATGCATCAGTTCTCCAGGTGCACCCTTTCAGTTTATTAGGCTCCACTGATTGGTCAGGAAAGGAGAGGGCGTCATCAGTCATTGCAGCTGGTCCTGGGGTCACCCACCTGGTTGTGCTGCTTTCCTGGGCCTGGAGCTGGCACACAACTGAGGCATCGATGTTGTCTCCAGGGAAGTGCCTCTGTATCTGGCTGTAAATAGCTCAGCCAGTTTGTTCAGCTCCTGATCTGAGTTTCCCTATTCCACTCACCAAGGAATTCTCCTAGCTTCTCACTGTCCTGCCTCATTTTGATAACCACAAATACATTTCTTCCAGCTGAATCTGGAAGAAGAAATATACATAATTCTTCCTTTCTGGGTGACAAAAAATTTCATAAGAGACAAAAATGTAAACAGTCCTCTAGATAAAGATATTGGCAGAGTTACAATTAAAATACTACATTCCCTTAATGTTCAATTAAGAATGAGACATAAAGCAGCCAAGTACACAAAGTGTAATTCTAAAGAGAATTCATTATCTGATCTATACTTTTAAAGTATTAGCAAGGAAGCAAGTTTCCACTGAATTACTTACTGTGTTCCTACAGTATAAGCCACAAGAGAGGCACATGCATCAATGGTAACCATGAAAATGCAAATACAAACACGCCAGCAGACACCCCTGCCTCCGTACTTCCTTCTGCTCTTCCGCTGCCCACCCAGCCAGCAGTCCTGATGTCCAATTCTCAGAGATCATATTGTTTGTACTCTTTTAAATCAAGGTTTTCTCTCCATAGGTATGTTTTTATATCTACTTAATTGTATTTCTTAGCAACAAAATTTCTCCTCATGCTCCCAATATAGTTCATTTTGTATAAAAAAGGAAGTTGTGTGAGAAGAAGAGGAAAAAACTTTTCCAGTGCCTACCATTTACTTCACAACACCTCTGTTGTTACGCGGCAAGTCTAGGACATCCACACACATCCTGGGGCAAGGAGGCCTTTACACGGAGAAACGTGGACCCTGGAGGGTCTCCTAGGAGCATTCCAGAATAGACACGCTGGGATTTTGATCAGAGATGGGCGAAGAAGAAATAAAAATAGACACCCTCCCACCTGTCTTTTGCTTTTGCAATTGGGAGAAATCTTAATTTCTCACTGTGCGTGAAAACTATAAGCCACAGTTCGGTGTGCTGCCGCAGACTTATTTCAGCCTTCGCTTTTCCTGCTCTGTAGCCTGGCTACCCGCTGGCCACCATGGAGACTCTGCCCTGCACCTCCTCTGTCCCCAGCACTGTGCAAAGTCCCAGGGACGAATTCCAGATTGTGAAGCAGTCACCAACCTCCAGGTGCTTAGATCTGTTACAACCACATGCCAGGACAGGGTAGGAATGACAGAACTTTTCTATCTTAATTTAATCTAATTTAGACCTAATTTGATAAAACATTGTGTGAGTTGAAAGTGTACAGCATATCGATGTGACACATTAATACTGCGGTACTGCCAACTGTAGCACTTTCAGCCCCATAAGTATAATTGCTCCTAACGGTGGGAACAACACCCTGTGTAGAAGACCCTTCTCCACGTTCCCCAACCCACCGGACCTGTCCTTCCCTCCCAGCAATCTCACCCCCCTCTCACCAACCCTGCTCCATTCCTCCTTACTTTTCTTTTTATTAAATTATGGTCTCTCAAACTAAACTGGGCATTAAAGATCACCCGGTACAGTGTTTTTCAAAATGTTTTTTGATCATGTTCCAGGGGAATCCAACCCACGGCCCACAGGCTGCATTTGGCCCAGAATGGCTGTGAACATGGCTCAACACAAAATCGTAAATTTACTTAAAACACAATGTGATTTTTTTCTGATTATGTGTCACAATGTATTTAATGTGTGGCCCAAGACAACTCTTCTTCCAATGTGGCCCTGAGAGGTCAAAAGTTTGGACGCCCTCACATCATCTTCCTACAGGAAACCATCTATACAGCTGGAAAGTACAGCTGCTCTGAAAAGAGGAGACATTCCATGCCTCACCCACTTCCTCCAGGTGAGTGGCCCCAGTCCCTGGCCATAATGAGTCACTTGTCAAAGTCCTAGAAATTCCCAGCCTAAGCCAGCCCCTCATGTGGTAGGTAAGGAAGTTGAGACCCACAGAGGGACAGAGAACATGTTTAAGTCATAGTCAGCATGGTTCGGAGGTTTGGAGCCCTCGAATGCTCTTTCCTAACCACAGGGTTTACAAATCTTTGGGCTGGGAGGAATCCCCTTGAAGTGCAGGAGCTAAAGTCATTCCCAGGGTTCGCATACTACCTCCACTTGCCAAGGCCACATCCCAAACCTCAGGACTAGGGACCTCCTGCAGAGCTTACTGCTTGTCCTTAATTCGGTCATGTGGGCTTTCCTCAAGGGCCCAGGGGAGAAGGAAAAGACAGAGGACACACTTTAGAAACCAGGAGTTCAGTTAATTGGGCGTGTGCTGGATGTTCCTGTGCCTGTTTCAGAAGGGCTAACACAACAAGAAAAGGACTGGGGAGAGGGGGGGTGCAGTTAAACAGAGCTCACAGGACAGGACTCACTCCGGTGGGGGGTGGGGGGAGCACGTGACAACCTGCATTCTCTTCCCTTCCCTTCCCTTTGGAGGAGGCAGCTCCAGGCCCACTGGCAGCTCCCTCACTTCTCCAGGCCCCACTTGCATCACCCCTCCTCCCATCAGACAGCCCTCTTGGAAAACAACAATATGGACATTTATAAAGCTTCCCCTAGCTTTTACAAGTCGGTGCAATTAAAATACAATGCTCCTTAATTGTCAGCCCCCTCCCTCCTGCCGAACAAATGGTGAGAGTCTGAGTGCTGGCCCAGAGCTGAAGGCAGGCAGCAGAGGCCGCTGTGACTCCCAGGACAGTGCCTCAGACAAAAATTTCCATTTGAGGTGTCTGGCTTTCCCTGGTGCTTTTCCCAGGCTACCTAAAACTATGTTTACGTCCATCATTTCCTCACAGTTCTTCTAGAGGGAGAAATATGTCGGGGTTCAGAAAGTCACCTCTGTGGTTATACTGATTGTTTTGAGCTTAAGGCAACTTCAGCTCTAGCTGCAGGCTCAAGAGAAACTTCTGCCTCATTTTAACTACCTGGAAGAACCAGAGGAAGGGGCCTTGCCCATAGTAAGAGATTATCTATTGGGAAGGGCAAACTTGTAATTACTGAACATCTGCTCTTCTCATTGGACTGCAAGGACCCTCTGAGGCCCTCAGGGCATCTTACCGGCACTCAGGATATCTTGGAGACCCGTTTTCCAGTTCTGTCTTTGAACCTCCTTCAAGTCGGGTCTCTCTGACTCCTGTGTGCCGGGTTCCCATGCCTGCGTGTAAACTAAATTGGGTTATTTTCTCTTGCTAATCCATTTTATGTGTATTTTATTATTAGACCAGCTGAAAAAAACTTGAGGGTAAAGTTTCTTCCTCCCCCCGCAAAGACGGTTCACTCAATTTTTCTAGAGAAAGAGAGATCCAGGAGTTCTGTGTCAAGGGACATATAAGGAGTCAAAAGGCAACCAAGTTATTTTAATGGTTGGCATCTCTTCATCATCATAAAAATAATGGTAAATGGTTGTTCAAATCCTGTTTTGTTTTTTTAAGAGTTCAAATCTTGGTTCTCCCACTTATTAGCCATATGATCTTGCAAAAAATACTTGACCTTTGTCTGCCTCAATATTATTGGTAAGGTAGACAATGATCATATAGTAGTAGTTAAGTTACTGCCTTGTTGGTAGAGTAAATAGTTATATGTGTAAGAACCTAAGAACAGCACTAGCATATAGTAGGTTCTCAATGAATTTGAGTTATTATTTGTGTAGTGCTTATGGCTTACAGAGAACTTCCAAGTCTTGACCTTAAGTCCAGGCATTAGGAAGAAGTTCAGAATACTGGGTAAGGTCCAGCCTCCTTTAGGAACCCATCTCAAGGAGAAGTCTACTAGGTACTGCTTCCCAGCCCAGTTCTGTCTTTTTGCGCCACGCCCTGGAAAAGCCCCCTGCAAGGCTCCAGCACACTTCCTCTGCTGTGGCAGAAACTCCCACCCAGGAAACACAAACTTTCCCCTCTGCCTTACACAGCAAGAGGAGACAAAAGTATGCACATCATTGTGTAAGCCCCACTAGTCCTTATCTCCCCACTTTCAAATACCACTGGGTATTTTTTTGGAAAACCAATTCTGGGCTAAGAGAATTAAACTGTGTCATTTCCCCTGGTTAAACTTTTAGATGCCTTTTAAAGCAACATTAAAAAGCTGCTCAGGAATGCTGGTCATCATCCCTCCCCCCTCACTCCATAAAGGGAAAGGAGGTGACCTGTTGTGGAGAACCCCATGTGTGTGTGTGCACGTGTGTGCATGCACTTGTGTAAGGCACTAGGATGCGTGCAGATGAGACCTGGGGCTGCAGGAGGCAGAAGCAACTTGCCCGGAGTGGGTAAAGGCTGTGGCTGTGCACTTACCAGAACCGTGACATCAGCCTCTCTGAGCGAAGTTTACTCACCTGTAAAATCAAGATAATAATCATACCCATTTCATAGGGTCCTTGTAAAAATTCAACAAGTTAATTCATTTCTTATGTTTAGCACAACAATTGACACATATAAGAGTTTGATAAATGTTAGGTTTTGTGGGAAAAAGAGGGGCCACATACTAAACCTGACAAACTCAGGGGAGGACTTCATGGCGGCCTTATAAACTCAAGAACCAAAGGAAACACATAGGATGCTCTGAAATTAAACTTTCTAACTAAAAGTGGTTCATGATGAGCAGTCATGTCCTAGGCCGGTATTTTTCCCTAACAAAGATCAGTCTTTACCTTAACTGAGCCTGTTGGCTGTTCGCACCTAGGATAACATACCTTTAGAATGTCACATTTCCTTTTTCTGGACCCCTTAAAGCACAGGTACTGCGCCAGAGACCACAAAACCCTTCATTGTTATCATGTTCATCGTTAACTGTTAACAGTATGTCTGCGTCATTTTACCTTTTGTGCAGTCTCAGAGGTCCATTCCAGCTCGTTTTGCTTTTTCCCTCCTCCCTAATCTCTCACCAATGGATTTCCCCGAAGCCCCTTAGGCCTCCTCTTTTGATTGTAATGTTCAACACAAGGTGCCAAACTGCCCTTCTCTGGAGCACTTCTTCGTAGAGATTTTGCTTCCTGGCAACTGTCGTCAGTTTGGCTCAATAAACTCACCAAGAATTCTCTGCAGGTTCAAATGTTTCTTACATTGATAGTTTTATTATCACTACCTGAGAAAGAGGAGCAGCTAGGGTTTACTCTGTGCCTTTTCCATTGCACCACGTGGGCCCCTGGTCTCTGACTGAGGAAAACAAATTTATCTCCAAATGCAAGAGTCTTAACCGCTCCCAGCCCAGCTCCTGGTGTGGGACGTTGGGGAGTGGGTTGGGTAGGAAATCCACCACATTAGAGGTAGCAGTGGCTATGTCCAACCTAGGAAGCAATTCACTTGTTCCTCACTGCTGACCAGTAACGATCCACTTTCTCTGGACCCTTTTATTGACCAGACACTCATTCTCTGATGACATGTGAATACTACTACAGTTGGTATGTGTGGCTTCTCTGTCCCTGATCCCTCCACCCTCCTTCCACTTCCCACTTCCCCTCTCCTTCCTCCTTTCATCTTCTCCTCCCTCTTCCTCTTTCAGCCGCGTCCTCCCCCTTTCCTCTCCCCGCCCAGGCTTGACAGCCTGAGGTCCCACTCTTTGTCCTGACGTCACCATCTCAGTCTCGGAGAGCGTGGTAGGTGTTCGGTGTGGCCCTGTGTCCGAAAGAGGGAGTGAATTGTTCTTCAATGGCTGTAACAGTCCCCTGGGTTGTGCACGGTCTTTCGGAAGCAGAACCTTTTATCCGGGTCTCTGGCTTGGCCTTCTAGTTCAGTAATGTCATCCATCAGTTCGCTCAGTTTCCATTATTTACCCCATCTAGAACCACAGGAAACTGGAACTGGGTTAACGCGGTGCCTTAAGGCCCGGGCGGTCCTCCGTACCAGCCCTGGAGAAGGCTGGGGCCTTGGGAGCAGCCCTCGGAGGCAGACGCCCGCAGGGCAGGCTCCGGGGTTGCACGCTAGCCCGGAGCAGGAACTCCGCGGCGGGCCCGCCTCCAGCTGCCTCGCGCGCGGCCGCTTTAAGAGAGGGGCGGGGCCGGCCCAGGCCAGGAGGCCAGCCCACAGGCTCCTTGTCCTTTTTGATCCATTCAAAAATTACTCATTGCAAATTCCCGGACTGCGGGGAGAAGAGAAGGAAG
The DNA here is from genome assembly GCF_014824575.4 of Sturnira hondurensis. NCBI lineage: Eukaryota > Metazoa > Chordata > Mammalia > Chiroptera > Phyllostomidae > Sturnira > Sturnira hondurensis. The sequence continues at coordinate 1,204,334 of NW_028092815.1, read as the reverse complement.
GGGGCGGAGGAGCCGACTTGCTGCCGGCGCTGCGCTGGTCCCGGAGGCCCGAGCCCTTGGTCGGAGCCGCTCGAGGGCCGACTGGCTCCGGGGGCCTCACCAGGAAGCGCCCGGATCGCGACGCTCGAGGAGCTCCGCGCGGCGCCACTCGCCGGCCCGCGGCCCCGAGGCACGCCCAGCCCCAGCCCCAGCCCCAGCTAGGGTCCCCGGCGATGGCTGGCCGCTGAGCATGGCACAGTACGGCGCCCCCGGCCCGCTGGGCATGGCCGCGCGGGAGGAGCTGTACAGCAAAGTCACCCCGCGGAGGGCCCGCCAGCAGCGCCCCGGCACCGTCAAGCATGGATCTGCGCTGGACGTGCTCCTGTCCATGGGCTTCCCCAGAGCCCGCGCGTAAGTGCCGGTGCTCCCAGCCTCAGCACCCGCCCCGCCCCAGGGCCGGCCCTCGGCTTCGCTCCGGCTCGCCTCCCGCGCCTGCCGTCCGGGCGGCCCGCACCCCGCTGCCCACCTCCCGCCGGGGACTGATGGGGCGCGGGAGCCGGCGCTCACCCCTTCACGCTGGGCGCGGGGCCGGGGCTTGGTGGGGCTGCTTAAGGGTAGGCATGCCTCAGGGTGGGGACACCGGGTTCCAGTTCGAGTGCCTTGCCCAGCGCCAGGCCTCTGCCGTGGGGCTGAGCCAGTGTCTCGCGGACCCTGGGGAAGCGGGCCCCATTGGGGACTCAGGCGCCCTCTGGATCCGAAGCGTTAAGCTGGTTTCGGATCCTCTCGAGGGCTGGGAAAGGGACGGGGACCGCCAGGCAGGGAGGCCGGCCTTCTTACTGCAGCTACCAGCTCCGGATGCCGCGCTCCGGTTCCGTCTCCCTCCGGAGTAGGAGGGGCGGGAGTGTGGGTGCTGCTGCGTGTTCATTGATAGGGAGGAAGGAAGGAGGAGAAGCAATTCCTCCAGGGGACCTGGGTTCTCGGTTCTCGTCAGTGGTGACGGCAGCATATATGTCTGGGGGTGCGAGAGAGTAAGGAGGGGGCGCTGTCCTCCTTTATCCTTCCTCCTGCAGGGTGGGGTAGGTAGGCAATGGCAGAGAGGGCGCAGGTGGCCGCCCCTGCAGCCTGCTGCGAAGAGGCCTGTTCGCCAGCAAGAGGCAGCAGGAGCCTTCTGAGGCCGAGCATCAGAGGTGGTGGGGCTGGAACCTCGCCTAGGCTGGGCCATTCTTCCTTGGTTGCCTGCAGATTTCTCAGGTGGGGCCACACTGCCTGGGATCCTGGGGCGCTGCTTCTCTGAATTGCATCCCCTGAAGGGGGAGTCAGGCAAACTTTATTAAGGAAGGGCGAATGAAGTTAGTGAAAGTTCTTTTCTGCCCCATTTTTCAGGTGTCCCTTCTCTGGTCTCTGGGCAAGCGAGCCTCTTTGTTCTTTACTAACCTGGCCGTTACCTCTTAATCCAAGCAGACCCCTGGTTTTTCATTCCACGCAGCCTGCTCGAAAGGCCTGAAATGGACCGATACTTCTGTCTCCCACTGGCTTCCAAGCACTGGGGCTCTAGTCGCTGATGCCAGAGTTGCAGAGAGAGGGTGTGGGCTCCGCAGGGGTATGTCAGGTGTGGGTGCTGCTGGGTAGGTCCTTCCTATGGATGATGAATGTGCACAGCTCTCCTTAAGAAAGGGACGTGGGGGCCCGGAATCTGCTGGGCAGTGCTGCAGAGTTAGCACAGTCTGAGGCATTTTTCCCTGTAAGAAATGGGGCCAGTGCTAGGACCTGCATAGGTTAATTAGGGGTAACTACGCAGACCATCATGTTTGCTATTCAGACTGACTTTAAAGGGTCCAGGAGGCCCATGTCCTGACGTATTAGAATGATGGTCAAAATTAGAGTAATTTTCACTTGTTCAACCTCCTAGATCTCATAATAGCTAGCATTTACTGAGTACTTACTATGTACAGTACTAAGCACTTTATGTATTAATAATCCTTTTGTCCTAGCCACACAATGAGAAAGGCAACTGTATGCCCATTTTATGAATTGGTTCATAGAGGTCACAGAGCTCGTCGAGTGTTAACAGCAGTAAGCAGTGAATTGGGGATTCAAACCCAGGCAGTATGCTCAGCATAGGCTCGTATTCAGGGCCAGGGCGAGTTAACGTGGGGAGAATGCTGAGTGCAGTGCCTGGCCCTGGCACACAGTGAGCTGCTTTATCAGTTTCTGTGGCTGTTGGAACGGGTTACCTGCCACACACTGGGTGCCTGAAAGCAGCAGGCATTTGTTTTTTTCTAGTTCTGGAGCCCAGAAGCCCTAAACCAGTGTCATTGGGCTGAAATCAAGGCGACAGCAGGGCTGTGCTCCCTCCATATTTTAGGGGAGAATCCAGCCCTTGCATCTTCCAGCTCCTGGTGGCTACTGGCGTTCTAGGGCTGTGGCTACATTACTCCAGTCTCTGCCTCCGTGGTCACTTTGCCTCCCCTTCTGTCTGTGTCAAACCTCCCTCTGCCTGTTTCCTAGAAAGACAGTTGTGATGGCACTTAGGGCCTTAGGGCCTTCCCAGACAATTCAGGCTAATCTTCCCACCTGGAGATCCCTTCGCTTAATCATATCTGCAAACTACTTTTCCCCATAAGGTTCCTGGGAATAGGTCATAGCTATCTTTTGAGGAGACATTATTTGGCCTGCCATAGCTCCTGTTGCTGTTATGGGCACAGCCTCTTTCCACTGGGACTGTGACAGAGTGGGTCATGATGAAATAGCCTGGTTGGGAGGAAGGGTATATTCGCTGTTCTGTCTTCTTCAAATTCTCTGCCTCCGAGTGGGCTGAGCCCTTGGCAATCACCTGACCTGTTTCCACTCCCTGCTCAGACTGGCATCCCTTCTACTTAAGCCTAGAAAGGCCAGTGTGGTCAGCCTGCCCCTTAATAACAACTCAGTTCAGTAAGAAGAGGGACTTCTCCCTGGGGCCATCTGAAATTTCAGAGAGCAGTTTTAACCTCATTTTGTCAGGCTTAGCCTCTGAGAAGCCTCTTTTTGGATCTTAATCCTGGAGGAAGGAACATGATGAAATTGAGAGCAAGGGAGAGCAGGAACGGCTTTCTGGGATGGGGATGACTTGACTTTGATGGGGAGAAGGGATGAGACTATGTCTGGAGCGTGGCCCTTTAAGGAGAGAACAGTGGCAGCCAGTGAGCACAGCTCTGGTTTCCCCTCCAGCTGTAACTGGGTCTAGTGCTATGCAGCAGCAGGAAGAGGCCTTCCACTGGGTTCTAGGTCGGCCAACAGAGAGCTCAGGGCCAGCAAGGTCCTGTGGTCTTGGATAAGTCACTGAACCCCCACTGGGCCCACCAATTCCCTCTGAGCAGGACAGGATGGATCTATGCATGCTTCTTAAGTGCATGAGAGAGCTGCTGGGAAAAGTGCAGAGCAAGCAGGGGGACTTCAGGGTGTGTTCTCTCCAGCTCCTGACTCCCTGGATCTTTTTTCCATCTCACCTCAGGACATTCAGTCCACCCTAGACTTTGCTGTGGAAGAGCCTGCCACCTGGAGAAGGCCGGAGGGGTGGCGGTTTCTGTGGCAGGTGTGTGTGTGTGTCTGTCTGGGTGTAAGCAAGCTAAGGGGGAAGGAGCCTTAGGGGGACCTCAGAAAAAAGCTCTCAAGGGGCGAAAAGAGTCTATCCCTTTCTTCTTCTTCTTTTTTTTTGTTTTCCTATGCCCAGTAGCTCTGCTCTGTTCCAGAAGTTCTAAAAATGAAGGTCCGGCTTTGTCAAGACTGGAGTGAGTTTGGTGGGAAGGGAAAGCAAGAGTGTGTATGTGTGCCCTGCAAAGGCCTGAGCAGAGGGACAGACACCTGGGGCCCAGAGAGCCTCTGCATCTATCACTGGAGAAGGCAGGCAGGCCCAGTACCTGAGTTGTAGCTTCGAATAGCCCTACTCTACTTTGTACTGCCCCCTGCTGGCCTCCGCACTTTGGGGGAGGGGACTGAGGCTCTCCTTGCTTATCTCTTCTGTGGCTAGAGTTCTAGTGTGGGAGCCAGTCGCTGAACAATGGGTTTGAGGAGTCCTGGCTGAAACACAGCTCTGCCTTTTCATTTGGCTGGGGTTTGTGTGAGGCTGTCTGTGGCTAGTACTTTCTGTGCAGCCAGTGGCTTTAGAGTGCTTCCTAATGATTGGGAGATAGTCTTGTGAAGGACACTGACAGGGGTCAGATAACTGACACTTGACATGTCTAGGTCTTCTCTTTAACCCCCCTTTTTTATCAATATTTTGACCAGCTTCTGTGCGTGGCGGTGCCTGTCCTGTGTAACTCACAAGGCTTTGTCAAGACAAGGTGATATCAAGGCAGGCAAGGACTTGGGGCAGTTGG